>NC_050573.1:235000704-235326537 GCF_011100635.1 Trichosurus vulpecula | reverse complement strand
TCTCTTTAGTATAAATGGAAAGGAGAAAGAACAGCAAGAGAAATTGTAGTGCAGGCATAATCTAAAAGAATGTCAACAGATTTGATGAACAAGCTAGTTCAGACCACCATCATCTCTTGCAATTACTGTTTTTCATTTCTTATTAAACCATTTTATTTTACAAGAGCAAAAGTAAAATAGTAACATAACATGAATTTTGGATTTAATAGAATTAAAGTCAATATTTGCCCATATAACTGAGCCAGCTTTTTAAAAAATCTAAAATGTAATAGAAACTGACTTGCTTAGAATATTGTAATATTCTTCTAACTCATTCCTAGGCCTCCAGTCTTTTCTTTTACCAATATATTGTCTACACTACTGTCAAAAGTAATCCTCATAATGTACAGGTCTGATCACCTCATACTCCACCTCAGAAAGCTCCTATGACTCCCCATTAATTCCTCAATGTGACATTCAAGGCCCTCTACTTTCCTGATCCAATCTACATTCCTACATTCCTAGACTTATCTCATTTTGTCTCCTGCCATCTCCATGCACAGAAGCACAGGATCCCAGAATGGGAAGGAATTGCTAAAGTCATCTCATCTTGCTTTATGCCTGAAAAGGAATTCCTTCTACACTATTTCTTAAAAGTGGTTCATGTAATTCTGCTTAAAAGTCCCAATGAGTGGGATCCACAAGTTGCTGAGGAAGCTCATACTACTTTTACATAGTTCTGACTTATAAGGCAGTTTCTGCTGTACATTTAAACCTAAATCTGCCTCTACAACTCTCCTAACTTATTTATTCTTTCTTTTGCAGTTAAGCAGAATAACTCTAATCCCACTTCCACATGACAGGCCTTCTTGTAGCTTACTATTGCCTCTAGGATAAAATATAAACTATTCTATTAAGTTCTTAAAGTCCTTCACAACCTTGTCCAAACTCCTAATCGGACAACACACCCTTCCCACACTGATCCAACTAAACCGGTCTCTGTGACCTCTGTTCTTCACACATGGCCTTCCATTTCCCATCTCCATGCCATTGCATTGGTTCAGCCTGGAATGTGCTTTATATTTATTTCTGATTCATAAAATTCCTCTCTCTCTCTCTCTCCCTCCCTCCCTCCCTCTCTTTTTCTCTCTCTCTCCAAATTCAATCACCATCCTCTGGATGAAGGCTTGTTCGATTCCCGCCAATTGCTAGGTCCTTCCTTTCAAAATAACTTGATTTTGTTTATTCTATATTGTATTTATTTGTTGTCTGTTTATAAACAAAAATAATCAGATTATTAAAATAAGAGGTTTTTTCAGGGAAGACATATTAATATGTATTGCACATTCCCCACCAATGAAAAATACAAGAGCACAGAGTCAAGTTCCACAATGAAATCCTTCACTATATATTGATTTACCCTGTATTTATGTTATTTGCATACTTATATTTGGGCAACTATGTGGCACAGTGGATAGCATGCCAGCCCTTGAGTCAGGATGACCAATCTCAAATATTAGCTGTCTGACCCTAGACAAGTCACTTTACCCTGTTGCCTCAGTTTCCTCATCTGTAAAATGAACTGGGGAAGGAGATGGCAAATCACTCTGCATCTTTAAGTGTCAGACACTATTAATTGAGTAAACAACAATAGCAGATACTTATGTGTACTTCTTATCTTTTCCATTAGAATGTAAGCTAATTGAGAGTATGGATCGTTTTAGTCTTTATATTGAATTCTCGGTGCATAGCACAGTGTATACACACACACACACACACACACACACACACACGTATTTGTGTAGGAGTTCAATGAATGCTTGCTGATTTATGGATCGATTGCAATTCTACTGCCAAAGCTCTTCTTCATTTGCATTTGTACATACTTTTCCCCCATGCACGGAATTGGTTAATTCTATATCTTTCAATTTAACTCCTAAATGTGGCACCATTTTTTCCCGTAAAGCTTTCCCTTATTGCCCTAGAGCTACAAGTGCTATTTACCTCATCAAAACTCTAATCCCTAATAGAACTTCTCTTACACACTTATCTTCTAACTTTTAGGACAATTATTTGAATATAAGCCTTTTCCCTCTACTAAACTGCAAGATCCATTGAAGAAAGAGAATATGTTACTTTTTATCCTTGTATCATGTTGCAAGCATAGTGTCCTGTGTACAATTTATGCTTAATAATTTTGATATGTGGTGGACAGAAAGAGGAACCCAGCAACTACCTCGAATCTTATGCTCATATCTCATAATAATTCATAGAGACATTGTTCATATTACCAACATATCATGTTCTCTAGTCAATGTCAGATCCAAATAAATTTCAGGCATTAAACCTGATGTTTTTGGCCTCATAAAATTTATTCAGAACTCTTAGACTACTGTCAGGATAAAATTCCTACTTAAATCATAGAAATTTTCGAGGTCTCCTAAGAGAAATGACAATGTTTATATCTTTAATTTTCTATAAATATCAATTATATGGATACTTTGCATGATGACCTCAAGATTATTGTCACAAAACCCCATCCTTTAAAATACCAGTTCTAGTAAAGTGATATGGCTGTCAGTCATGGAATACCATATCTGAAATAAATTATGGGTGGCCCAACAGAAACATGAATGGTGGTTCTAAAATGCTGTCATGTATTATAGTATATGTGAGTTGCATGGGAGAAGTAGTATAAAAGCCATCAACAAGTGTGACTTGAAAAAGGAGGTGGGACAATGATATTAAGAGCATTGGAAAACAAATGGGTAGTCCAATTGCTATACCACAAACTATTAAACTACAGTTTAATAAATTATTAAACTCATGAACTATTAAATGAGCCATAAGACTAGAACAAGTGGATTGTGTAAATCATTTATGGAGGCATTTTGGATAGACGTGGACAAAACCTGCAGAGGATAAGAATGTGTGGCTGGGTTGCCACCTCAACCAATGGAGAGAGTACCCACATTGCTAAGACCATGGATCCACTTAAGTATGGCAATAAAGAAAAATTACAACAGTTAACTGCCTGTTAAATGTGCTTCATGAATTAAAGTTAAACACAAGAAGGTAAAATTGTTTTCAATTAGAAAGGTAACCTAGAACAGTAAGGACTGATCTAAAAGTCCGGTGGTGCATTTCAAATTCCTAATAGAAATAAAGATCTTTAAATTGACTTGTGTTTATATCTGGATAAGAGATCATAGATTTAGAATTGGAAGGAATTAGAAGTCATTTAGTCCAATTCCTCCCATTCTCTAGGTTAAGGAACCAAGGGTCAAAGAAGTTATGTACTTTGCCTGAGGTGAAACAGTTGGTACCTGATAGAAGCAGGATTTGAGGCCAGATACTCTGGCTTCAAATTTAGTATTCCCTCCACTTGCACCTAAAAAACATATGAAAAATGGTCAGGATGGATATGGCTGTAGTAAAAATTTGCTTTGGAAATAAAAGTACCTGGGTTCAAGTTTTTGTTCTGCTATTTGTTATTCATATGAGTCGGGCAAACTATTTAACATCCCTGGGCCTCATTTTCTCTCACTGGTAAAATAAGGGAGTTGGATTAGGTGACCTCTAAGGTACCTTGCAATTATAAATTTTTGATCCTTTTCCTGTTTAAAAAAATAGGATCTCACTGGAATGAAATAAGTTAGATAAAAAAAGACCTTTATGACTTTAAACATCAAATACTCAAAGAATTAATGTGAGAATGTATAAAGGTACATAATTAGGATGATTTAGATATGCAGCAATGCTTAGAGATCTTACAATGATGACAGTGACAGAAGAACAGGGACTTTCTTTGCTTTTCTCTTTCTCTGTGTCCCCAGCACTTAGCACAATGCCTGGCAAAATGACTGTTGATTGCCTGATATATGACATCTGGAAATATGTAGTCAATGACATACTTTATTTTAGTGGTATGATAAGGGCAGCTAGGTAGAGCAATAGAAAGTGTGCCAGTCCTGGAGTCAGGAAGACTCATCTTTGTGGTTCAAATCTTGCCCCTGACACTTACTAGCTATGTGACCCTGGGCCAAATCACTTAACCCTATTTGCCTCAGTTTCCTCATCAGTAAAATGAACTGGAGAAGGGAATGGCAAACCTTTCCAGTACCTTTGCCAAGAAAACTTCAAATGGTGTCAAATTCAGTCAAACACGATTGAACCAACTGAACAACAACAACATAGCCTGCAAATATCAACAAATGAAAAGTCTCATATTTAATCCTTAATTCTCTCCAGCACCAACTCAATGCTCTACAGACAATGAGTACTTAATAAATATCTGATGACATAGGCAGAAATATTTGAATCCATTAAAATTTAAATATACTTAACAAGTGTATTTTTCATGTCCAACAAATTATATAGTCAAAGAAATTAAAACTGGAGTATATTATATATTCCGGAGTTACGTGACTGACTTCATTTAAAGGCAAGACACAAGAACTAAAAGTAAAAAAAAGGTTTTATTTATGAGAAAATAACTAAAAGATAGCAGAATTTAAAATAGAAATGATATTTCTGCAATTCAATGGGAGAAAAACAGCAGGTGCTCTGATTTTATGAATAACCTTTGTTAAATAAACAAGATTTCTATTTTGAAAGACATCTATTGAAATACCATAGGTAAAATCCCATTTAAAAAATATCAAGGGGATTGTCCATTAATTTTGCTAGTACAGAATTCTGAAAAGCAGACTCAACAGCAAAATCAGATTGGGGCAGTTTAATATTGTAGTGCTACTGTTGTATTTTAGTTGAAATAATCATTATCTCATCATTCTAGTTGTATGGAATGTTAACAATTTCTTGTATATGTATGCAATAAATAACAATGCTAGCTCATATATAGCTAAAATAGATAATGTATCAAAAGGTATTTAAATAGTACCTCAATAATTTCAAATACACATACTCATTTGATGGCATGGTTTTTGAGATAGTAGATTGTTTTCTTTGAATTATTTTAATTTCTTCAAATACAGGCAATTCTGTCTTTACCATTGCATACGAAAGGAAATATTTTATTTTTGAAATTTCCTAATTTACAGCAAAGAAGAAATATTTAAGAAGAAATCACAGCATCAAAAATCACATTAAATTGAAAAAGTCCTTTCTAAACTCTTACCAGTTTTGGTGAGACTTCAGTAATTTGCTCCGTAACAGCTCCATTAATCTCAAACTGGAAAAGAAGTCACCACTATACTGTGCTCTTCTTATAAAGTATCCCAGGAAAAAGTAGATGCCATAGAAGCTGAAGAATACTATTTACCCTCTAGTGAATCAATCACTGGAAAACAGAAACAACAAAAACAAAAATAATACTACAGTTAGTACAATGTATTTGTTATTGTTAGATGTTTTATAATATTTATAAATAAATATTAATTCAATATGAACCAAAACCTATTCTCATATATTATCTTATATTATATATATATATACATTTACATGCATTATATATAATGTATAGACATATATCAACATAATATCTTAGAGTGGATATTACTTTCCTTATCAGAAAGTACACTGTTATGAGTTACAACACATGAGGAACCAGTTTTCTTATATATGAGATATTCTTTAAAATTCAAGATACACATATTTTTATTATTACAATTGGCTTATGTCAGGCTATCATTTTTTTCTGATAGAAAACTATTTTCTGATAAGTTTTAGGAGATTAGTCTATTGGGAATGCAAACTTCCGGGCAAGTCAAAAAGTTGTGAACCAGCCACCCTTCTTTTCACAGTAAATGAATAATGTGTGTACATATATATACACACACACACACATATACATATATACATGCATATATATGTATATATATACACATATACATATACATATATACATGCATATATATATGCATATATATTCAACATTTCTATTCTTGCTCATTTACTTTATTATAGGAACCAATGGATTTTTTTATTGATGTGTTTGTCTAAATAACTTTGGTAAACAAAAGAGAATCTATGACTGAGTAATATTTTGGAGACTACTTGGTAATTATAGATTTACTAATTAATGTGACCTCACTCTGAAGATAATCTCTCTTTATTAAAATTTAAAATTTTAACTATTTATAAATTTTCTGTGCTTATTTGTGCCATGACTTGGAAAAGATAAAAGTACTTTTGAAAATGACACACAGAAATTGAAGATTTAACAAGAAGGAAAAGTTGAAATAGAAACTTGAGCCTGATAAGTCATTAAATGATCCTCTCTGTAAGTCCAGAAATTCCTATTCCATCTAAATATACACACAACATTATTTCCTCAATGTCAGTACCTTTGACTCTGTCACTTTCAATACATTCTACATCAACTTGACCTGGAATGATGAACTTTCCCTTAGAAGAAGCTTATTTTGATTTTTCCAAAGTTTTCTACTATCAGCACCATATTGACAAGAATTATAGGTTCTTTGTGCATACCCTTTCATCCAGCAATGCCACTACTAGGTCTGTATCCCACAGAAGTCATAAAAAAGGGAAAAGGACCCACATATAAAAATATTTATAGCAGCTTTCTTAGTGGTGACAAAGAATTGGAAATCAAAGGGATGTCGAACAATTGGGGAATGGCTGAACAAATTGTGGTATGTGATGGAATACTAACATGCTATAAGAAATGATGGGCAGGTGGATTTCAGAAAAACCTGGAAAGACTTACAGGAACTGACGCTGAGTGAAGGGAGTAGAACCAAGAGGACACTTAGTTCTTTTAAGCAATTCAATGATCTAAGACAATTCCAAAAGACTCATAATGGAAAATGTTATCTACATACAGAGAATGAACTTTGGAGTCTGAATGTAGATTGCAGCATACTATTTTATCTTTTTTTGTTTTTGTTTTTCTTTCTTGTGGTTTTGCCCTTTTGTTCTGATTCTTCTCTCACAAGACTAATGTGGAAATATGTTTAATATGATTGTACATTTATAGACAGTATAATATTGCTTGCCATCTTGGACAGGGGGGAGAGGAGAGAGGGAGAGAAAAAGTTGGAACTCAAAATCTTACAAAAGTAAATGTTGAACAAATAATTTTAAAAGAAATGATGGGTTCTGAGAACAGATGATGACTAAAGATTTAAAACAACACTGCAGAGGATGTAAAAGGAAGTTAGAAGCGGCTAAGAAATCACCCAGAGACTACTAGTAGTTTGAAATCTACTGTCTACAGAACTCTGAATTGGACTTTACTGTGTGGTTATTGATTACTAAAGGTATCTGCACTTCTCCTTTCTTCCTTTTCCCATTTCCTTCTATAACTATTCCTCTTGAGCACTGATTTTGAAGTCACTTGGTTTAGGTTCCGATAGCAGCTTATCTGTATGAGCTTAAATAAATAATTTAACCTCCCTGGGTCTCAGTTTCCTCATCTGCAACATCATCTCTAAGGTCTTGTCCAGCTCTACTTCTAACAATTTCTTTCTTAGAATTTTCTAATAAGCAATAAGATAATATAAGTGAAAGTTATTTGATATATGTACATGTATACACATATTTATATATTAACATAAATATACATTCCTACATATTTATATTCACACACAGCCATATGTGTGCATATATAAAATGCCAGACAAACATAATGTACAATAATACTGTTATGTTCCCTTCCCTACCCAAAGCATATGAATAAAAAAGGCTTTTCTTTAATTTGAGAAGAAGCTTTTATGTAAAGCCAGGATCTAGTATTATTTGTAATTCCAGGAGCATTATAAGTTCTGTGAATAAGAACATGGTACTTGGAACTTATTTAGTTTAACAATCCAGTCTCCACCCTCATTATTTCTTGATGCTACTTCAGCTGATTTAAGACCTAGAGATCCTACTTGAAGGGGATGGCAGAAGTAGAGGTGGAGATATACAAGGGGGCAGAGCCAAGACGGCGGCTGGAAAGCAGGGACTAGCATGAGCTCCCCGCTGAGTCCCTCCAAAAACCTATAAAAAATGGCTCTGAACCAATTCTAGAACTGCAGAACCCACAAAACACAGAGGGAAGCAGGGCTCCAGCCCAGGACAGCCTGGATGGTCTCTGGGTGAGGTCTATCCCACACGCAGCTAGGAGCACAGCAGAGCAGAGCCCAGCATGAGCGGCACGGACCAACCAGACTAGGAGCCGGGCAGAGTGTGCCCTAGCGCCCTGAATCAGTGAGCTGCAGCAGTTACCAGACTTCTCAACCCACGAACACCAAAGACAGTGGAGAAGGTTAATGGGAAAAGCTGCAAGAGTGGAAGGAGTTTGCGGTTCAGCCACCACCCCCGGGGCAGCGGAGGTGGGGCAGCTACAGAAGTTCAGCTGCAGTTGCTTCTGGCCCCAGGCCCACCTGGTGGGAGGAATTAAGTGGCAGATCAGTGCAGGAGTGAAAAGCCTGCTGAAGATCTATGTCCTGTCCAGATTGGGGGTTCTTGGGGAAGGAGGAGTGCTGGTGTGGCAGAGCTGGCTCATCCCCCAGGCATGGAACATAATTCTCTAAACTCTACGAGCAGTCATAACCCACTGAAAAACTCAAGGGTCAAGTTAGTTGGCTGGGAACATGGCCAGGCAGCAAAAATGCACCCAGATTCAGTCTCAGACTTTGGATTCTTTCTTTGGTGACAAAGAAGACCAAAACATACAGACAGAAGAAGTTAACAAAGTCAAAGAGCCTACAACGAAAGCCTCCAAGAAAAACATGAACTGGTCTCAGGCCATGGAAGAGTTCAAAAAGGATTTGGAAAAGCAAGTTAGAGAAGTAGAGGAAAAATTGGGAAGAGAAATGAGAAGGATGCGAGAAAACAATGAAAAACAAGTCAATGACTTGCTAAAGGAGACCCAAAAAAAAAACAACACCTTAAAAAATAGACTAACTCGCCTTTCCGACCTGGTCCCCGGCAGGATGGCTCCCGCGAAGAAAGGTGGAGAGAAAAAGAAGGGACGTTCCGCCATCAACGAGGTGGTGACCAGGGAGTATACCATCAACATTCACAAGAGGATTCATGGAGTAGGCTTCAAAAAGCGAGCTCCCCGGGCTCTGAAGGAAATTCGCAAATTTGCCATGAAAGAAATGGGAACTCCAGATGTACGCATTGACACCAGACTCAACAAAGCTGTTTGGGCCAAAGGAATAAGGAATGTCCCATACCGTATCCGAGTGCGTTTGTCCAGGAAACGCAATGAGGATGAAGATTCACCTAACAAGCTGTATACCTTGGTTACTTATGTACCTGTCACCACTTTCAAAAGCTTACAGACAGTCAATGTGGATGAAAACTAAATTGAACTTCGTTTAAATAAAGTTATAAAATGTCAAAAAAAAATAGACTAACTCAAATGGCAAAAGAGCTCCAAAAAGCCAATGAGGAGAAGAATGCCTTGAAAGATACAATTAGCCAAATGGAAAAGGAGGTCCAAAAGATCACTGAAGAAAATACTACCTTAAAAATGAGATTGGAGCAAGTGGAAGCTGGTGACTTGATGAGAAATCAAGATATTATAAAACAGAAGCAAAGGAATGAAAAAATGGGAGACAATGTGAAATATCTCATTGGAAAAACCACTGACCTGGAAAATAGATCCAGGAGAGAGAATTTAAAAATTATTGGACTACCTGAAAGCCATGATCAAAAAAAGAGGCCAGATACCATCTTTCAAGAAATTATCAAAGAGAACTGCCCTGATATTCTAGAGCCACAGGGCAAAATAGAAATTGAAAGAACCCACCGATCGCCTCCTCAAATAGATCCCAAAAAGAAATCTCCTAGGAATATTGTCCCCAAATTCCAGAGCTCCCAGGTAAAGAAGAAAATACTGCAAGGAGCCAGAAAGAAACAATTTCAGTAATGTCAAACACAGTCAGAATAACCCAAGATCTGGCAGCTTCTACATTAAGAGATTGAAGGGCTTGGAATACGATATGCTGGAGGTCAATGGAGCTAGGATTAAAACCAAGAATCACCTACCCAGCAAAACTGAGTATCATGCTCCAAGGCAAAATATGGATTTTAAACAAAATAGAGGACTTTCAAGCTTTCTCAGTGAAAAGACCAGAGCTGAATAGAAAATTTGACTTTCAAACACAAGAATCAAGAGAAGCATGAAAAGGTAATCAAGAAAAAGAACAAGAAAAAGAAATTGCAAGGGACTTACTAAGGTTGAACTGTTTTGTTTACATTCCTACATGGAAAGATGATGTGTATGATTCATGAGACCTCAGTATTAGGGTAGCTGAAGGGAATATGCATATATATATATATGCTTATGTATATACATCTATATATGTATATATATATAAGTGAATGTGTATATGTGTATGCATGCATATATGTATGTGTGTATATATATTATATATGTATATATATAATATATATATATATATTATATATATACACAGAGAGAGAGAGAGAGAGAGAGAGAGAGAGAGAGAGAGAGAGAGAAAGAGAGAGAGAGAGAGAGGGCACAGGGTGAGTTGAAGATGAAGGGAAGATATATAAAAGAAATAAAATCAAATTAAGGGATGAGAGAGGAATATATTGAGAGAGGGAGATAGGGAGAGATAGAATGGGGCGGATTATCTTGCATAAAGGTGGCAAGAGGAAGCAGTTCTATGGGAGGAGGGGTGAGGGCAGGTGGGGGGGAATGAGTGAATTTTGGTCTCATCAGATTTGGCCTGAGGAGGGAATACCAGACATACTCAATTGGGTATCTTACCGCACAGGAAAGAAGAGGGAAGAAGATAAAAAAGGGGGGATGATGGAGGGGAGGGAAGATGGGGGTGGAGGTAATCAAAAACAAACACTTTCTAAAGAGTCAAGGGAGAAAATTCAATAAAGGGGGATGGGTTGGGAGGGAGCAAAATATAGTTAGTCTTTTGCAACATGAGTATTGTGGAAGGGTTATACATAATGATACACATGTGGCCTATGTTGAATTGCTTGACTTCTTAGGGAGGGTGGGTGGGAAGGGAAGAGGGGAGAGAATTTGGAACGCAAAGTTTTAAAAACAGATGTTCAAAAACAAAAAAAAAAAACGTTTTTCCATGCAACTAGAAAATAAGATACACAGGTAATGGGGCATAGAAATTTATCTTGCCCTATAAGAAAGGAAGGGAAAAGGGGATGGGAGAGGAGTGGGGTGACAGAAGGGAGGGCTGAATGGGGAACAGGGCAACCAGAATATACACCATCTTGGAGTGGGGGGGGGAGGGTAGAAATGGGGAGAAAATTTGTAATTCAAACTCTTGTGAAAATCAATGCTGAAAACTAAATATATTAAATAATAGAAAACAAACAAACAAAAAAAAAGAAGTAGAGGTGGAGTGGACAGTTATTATGCCCCAGGGAATTTAATGATGGCAATAAGTGATCCAAATACAAACAAATATTCACAGCATTATTTGTACTAGCAAGAAACTAGGCTAACTAGGTGCCCATCAATTATGGAATAACCCATCCAATTGGGGTATATGAGTGTTAAAGAATAGTATTGCCCTAAGGAATGAAGATGTACGAGTGAATAAAAAGAGAACTCAAACAACGGCATACAGAATTACCACATCAATGTCAATAAAGATAATACTAAAAGACAGCTCCACTCAAATCACAAATGAGAACAATGTTGGTGTCAAATGGCTAAAGTTAACTTGCAGTTCTTCCTATCTTTTAACAATCAGCAAACAACAACAACAACAAAATAGAAAGTGACATCTACTATCAGTCACAATCACTCTCTTAGGCAGCTAGTTGAATTGTTTTCAGGGTATACACTTTGAGAGGGCATTGTTTCAGTTTCCCTTGTGTTCAAACAAAACGTACCAATTAAGCAAAAGATAAAATAAGGGGGAAAGGCAAAGGAGCACTTCTGATCAACATGTCTGTTTTGGAGTTATAAACAAATTCCCTACGAACCCATGATACTTAAGTAAATTTCATTAATAGAGATTGAGTTAAACTCTTGCTATTTCGTAAACTAACTATGTTTTGTACATACATACATACATACATACGTGTGCATGTGTGTGTGTGTGTGTGTGTGTGTGCCACACCTAGTACAGTGGACAGAGTGCTGGCCCTGGAGTCAGGAAGACCTGAGTTCAAATGCAGACTCAGACACTAAGTTGTGTGATCCTGTGCAATTCACTTAGCCCTGTTTTCCTCAGTTTCCTCATCTGTAAAATGAGCTGCAGAAGGAAATGGTAAACTACTCCATTATCTTTGCCAAGAAAAACCTAAATGAGCTAATGAAGAGTTGGAAAAAATGGAAAAAAAAACCTGAAACATGCACATCTACAACAACTAAGGGACTTGGGAAGAAACTTAAAACATTTCTGAAATCTATTTTAGAAAAAAATGAAGATAATATAAACTGTTAATTTAAAACATCCATGAAAAGATGCTCAAAACAAGGTGTTTTTTTACACTGCCACCTGGTCTTTGTTCCCCCCATATGAGTATTAAAAACTGTATTATTGCAATAATTTTATTTTTAGAAAGAACCTGTGGTTTCCAGTTGTGACAATTTCTGTTCCAGTCTCTTAATGAACATGAATCAGACACTGCAATTTTCTTGGATATTTCTTACCAAATGGTCCAAATAAAATCAGTGTTTTTTGAGAAACTAAATAGACTTCTGTTTGCAGGGGAGAAAATGCAAAATGAAAGACTTGATTAAAAAATGGAAATAATCTTGTCAGTCTATTCATGCTTCTACAATTCTCCTAGATGCATGAAGTAAGAACAAGCAAATTTCAATTGTTGAAGAATAGAAAACATCTTTAGGTGTTTGATAAGGATATGAAGGCTGGGATCCTTCTGCAAGATAGCAAGGCAGGCACATACAGGTTGCTAAGAATTCTGGGACGGGAGGGAGGAAAGGAGAAGGGAAGAGGAAGAGAGAGACAGAAAGACAGAGACACAGAGAAACAGAGACAGAGAAAGAGAAAGACAGAAACCAGAGAGAGAAAGAAAGAGAGAGAGAGAGAGAGAGAGAGAGAGAGAGAGAGAGAGAGACAGAGAGAAAGAGAGAGACTAGCAAAACTGTACTTGCCCTCAAGGAGCTTACATAATAGTATAGTGGATAGCACACCATACCTGGAGTCAGAAAATTGTGTTTGAATTCTGCCTTAGATGTTTACTGGCTGGGTAGGTAACTCTCTGCAAGACATTTTAAACCCATGTCTGTTTCAATTTTCTCATCTGTATAGTGGGGATAACAATGATACTTGCATCACAGAATTGATGCAATCAAATGAAATAATATAGAGTTTCCCAGGAGTCTTAGGGTAGTTTTAAGAATTAATAAGCTTAAAACTTCCCTAAGATCTTTGGGACAATTTATATATGTAAAGGGCCTTGTGAGCCTAAAAGTGTTGTACAAATGTTAGCTACTATCATTGTATTTTAATGAGGGGAAGACAACACATGCACATTTATATAGTGCTTGAAGGTTTACAAAGAACTTTACATATATCATCTCATTTAATTTTCACAACAACCTTGGAAGGTAAGGACTAACGTCAGACAGTGCTACATATTGGATGGAGAGTAAGAAGTAAGGAAGACTTGGGTTGAAATCCTGATATATACTATTTATGGTTCCCTGGGCAAGTCATATAGCTTCTCAATGCCCCAGGCAACTTATAGAATTTAAAAAAAAAACTATTTTTTCTCCTTTTTATGGGAATAAATATTTACTTTATTACATATAATATACACATTATACATGTATACATACATATACACCCATATATACATACATATGTATATATAGGTATGTGTGTATATACATACATACACATATATATCCATTACCCTATGCTGCTACACACACACATATAGTCACACACACATGCGTGTATATACACACACACACACACACACACACACACATGCACACAGATATAGGATCCGTGTATATGTAGAATATATAGATATATTATTATATACATGTCTATATGTGCATGTGTATGTGTATATATATGTATATGTACATGTATATATATACACACATATGTGTGTATGTATTTATATGTATATGAAACAGCATAGGGTAATCTGCTACCACAGTCTGAATTTCGCCTTTGCAACATCTCTTGATTGTTGTACCCTTTCTCTCCTCTGCTGCCATTCTAGTGCAGACCCTCATCAACTCATGTCTGGACTATTGCAATAGCCTGCTGGTGAGTCTGTCTGCCTCATGTCTCTCCCCACTCCAAACCATATTTATTTAAGCCACTAAAATGACTTTTTCTAAAGCACTGTCATGTCATCTTCTTATTTTAGCTTAGTCTATTTTTGAAAGTGTTATTTTCTTCAGTATTTTGGGGGTCTTCTTTAGCAAGCTGTTGACTCATTTTTCATGATTTTCTTGCATCGCTCTCATTTCTCCTCCCGATTTTTCCTCTACTTCTCTTCTTGAATTTCAAAATCCTTTTTGAGCTCTTCCGTGGCCTGTGACCAATTCATACTTTTCTTGGAGGCTTTGGATGTATGATCTTTGACTTTGTTGTCTTCTTCTGGTTGTATCTTTTAATCTTTGTAACCAAAGTAAGATTCTATAGTCTGATTTTTTTACACTGTTTGCTCATTTTCCCAGCCAACTACTTGACTTTTGAGGTCTTTGTCAAGGTAGGACTCTACCTACAGAGTGGAGAGTGCACTGTCCCAAGCTTTAGGGGTTTTCTGCAACTGTTTTCAGAGATACTTCTAGGCACCTGTAAATTTTCAGTTCTTCTAAGGTGGTATGATCAAAGGAGAGGTATTTACTCCTTTCCTGGCCTGTGCTCCACTCTGTGAGTGACCTCAAGCACTCTTTTCTGCCTTGGAATTGTGAGGAGGATTTCCTCTACACAGCTGCCACAAGCTCTGCCACACCAGCATTCCTCCTCACCTCAGGACTGCAACCCAGATCCAAGAACAGCAAAGTAAGAGAATTCTGCCTCAGCACCATGTAATAACAATGCTAATTGCTGCTACTGTGGCTATGTAAGACCAAGAACACTGTCACACAGAAGGGCTGCTAGCACAGATTCTTTGATCTGCTGTTCTAAGGAAAGCAACTTTAAGGGGTTTACAATCTCACTTTAATTAAACATACATGTCATTTACTTAGTTCATGCGGAAAAGTCAGCACCCTGAACTTCAGAGAAAACACAACCACAAATTACAAGCATAAATTATATAAACAGAGCGAAATAACACGAATCAGCAGACAGGCTTCTAGCTGTCTCTCTAAGACATTACAAACATGAGAGAGATTCAACCAGAGAGAGATGCACCAACATCTGGGTTTTTCAAAGCCAGGGTCCAATGATTGTCCAGAGTCACATCCAGTCAAAACACATGACATTCTTCCAGTGAGTGAGCCTGCAAACAAAACCTCTTCTCCTGAAGTTCTGAGAGTTCTAGCTTAATGGCTACCCTCAGAGAGTACACACCTTTTTTTCAGGGCCGAGGGCTTCACACCTCTCTTGATATAATGAACAAAAGGGTTTGGGCCTTTCTACAAACAAAGGCAAGGCTCAATCAAAGGCACTTGACTGCCTGGGTGTTGAGAAGCACTCCAAAACAAAAGACAACAAAAAGTTGCACTTTGTTTGCCATTACACTCCATCAAAGAGATCCCTGCAATTCCCCTCTGATCAGCTGCTTGATCCCCTCACTGTCTGTGGGCCTGGAATTCCAGAAGCTGCCACTGCTGCTGCTGCCACTGCCACCTCTGCTGCCCTGGGGCTGGGGCCAGACCATGCTCCTCTCTCACCTCGGTCTGCCACAGTTTTCACACTGAACTTCTATGTTGTCTTTGGTGTTTGTGGGTTGAAATGTCTGGAAATCACCACAGCTGCCAGTGATTCAGTCCCCTGAGGCCTGCTCTAGCCCTATCAGTGCTGGCATGGCCCACTCTGGACTCTGCTCCACTCCCAACCTGGTGTGATAGACCTTTCCTGTCAAACTTCCAGGTTGTCTTGGGCTAGAGCTTTGTTTCACTATGTCATTTTGTGTGTTCTGCAGCTCTAGAAGTTGTTTAGAGTCATTTTTACATGTATTTGGGAGGGTTTGGTGGAGAGCTGCTTTTACTCCACCATCTTGACTTCACCCTCATCCTCTCATTTAAATACACACACACACACACACACACACACACACACACCCCAAAACTGTAGTCATTCCTTGTTGCTTCCAGAAGGAAATACAAAATGCTCTATTTGGCATGCAGAGTCCTTTTATAACCTATCCCCTCCTTCCTTTCCAGTCTCTTACACCTTTCTTCCTCATGTGTACTCTTCAATCCAGTGACATTGGCCTCTTGGCTTTTTCAGAAACTATTCCCTCTATCTCTTGGTTCTGGGCATTTTTCTCTTGCTGTCTCCCATGTCTGGAATATTCTCCCTTTTTCCCTCCACCTACTGATATCCCTGGCTTCCTTTAAGTCTCAACTAAAATATTTCCTTCTACAGGAAGCGCTGTCCAACCCCTCTTAGTTCTAGTGCCTTCCCTCTGTTAATTATTTCCTACTTATTCTATATACAGCTTGTTCTGTATATGTTTGTTTGCATGTTGTCTCCCTCATTAGACTGCAATTTCCTTGAGGGCAGAGATCGTCTTTTGTCTTTTTGTATCCCCAGGCTTAGCACAGTGCTTGGCACACAGTAGGCACTTAATAAATGTCAATTGCTTGATAGTGATCATGTGACCCTTGGCAAATCATGTGATTTTTTAATACACCATGCAATAAGACTATAAACTACCAAGAAGGTGCTAATCTGCATGGATATAAGAAGTTCCTCCCTAGGACTTCCTTATATACACATGAAGTCAAATATCTAAAAAGAACAAATTAAATTATATTCATGTATTATATGTTATTGTATGTGTATGTACACACACACACACATATATATATATATATATGCACACATACATGTGCTTGTGTGTGTGAATATCCTTCCATAATTATACACATTTAACATAGTTGGTGGAAGATAGATGGCTCAGTGGATGGAGTGCTGGACCTGAAGTCAGGAAGATCCCAGTTCAAATCCTGCCTCAGAAGCTTAGTAGCTGTGTGACCATGGACAAGTCACTTAACCTCTATTTGCCTTAATCCACTGGAGAAGAGAATGGCAAACTACTACTCCAGTATCTTTGCCAAGAAAGCCCCCAAAAGGGGTCACAAAGAGTCCAAAATATGTGAAAATGACTGAACAACAACAGCATTATACCATCAAAAGGATATGAATTTATACAAATACACACACAGGCAGCAATAGACAGACAGGCAGATAGATATTCAGATATACACACATTATACAAACATTTATATGTATTTTAATTCAGACCAGCACCTTCTCTGCAACTGCATTAGAGGCAGGACTTAAAAATCAATTGTTTCTGATTTATGGTTTCTATTCACTATGACATGTTTCCACTTCTATATAAGTATATGTGCACATATATATCAAGGAATCTTAACCTGGAGTTCATTAATTTCTTTAAAAATGTTTCATAGCTATGTTTAAATATAATTGGCTGCCTTTTTAATTCTTCATATTTTTCTTTACACATTTGAAAAAAGGATTCAGTGAAGGGTTCACTAGACTGCCATTTGGGCCTATGATACTCAGAAATTATTAAGAACCCTGATACCGATCAATATATCTATATTTGTCCATCTATCATCTATCATCTATCTATCTACATATCTATCTATCTATTCATAGACCCATATATATATATATATATATTTATATTTATATGAAGTATGTGTATACAGCTATCCCTGGTCCCCTAACTTTACGCTTGACTTCACCAGAGACTGGTTTGCATTTATATGGCTGTATGCAGAACAACTGCATTAGTATAACACAGGTAGCAGTGTTATTATTTGGGTAATTAATGCACTCCAGGGGACCTTTCAATTAATGTTGGCCTGTGACAAATTCTGTAGAACCCTTAGTCACAAAATCTATACCTTCCACATACCTAGTATCGGACACCCTCCACTCTGACTTACTCTTATGGCCGTATAGTGAAGGGAGCAAGGAGTTAAGTAAAATAATTTATGAAAAGCATCAAGATTATCTCAGCCTCAGAGCTATAATAAGATGTTACATATAGCTGAGTGTGGCCCAGCAGACAGTCTCCGAGACTGCCTTTGTAATTCCCTCTGACAGTGATGAAAGTTCTAAAGGAAGGAATATTAAGGAGGAATTACATAATACATTCAGCCAACCAATTGTTAGCTTGTTTGCCGTGGATTTAAACACTGCCACAGGCATCTGAGGGCTGGCCACACACTGTGTAAAATGTCACTGGGCTTTGCTGTCTCTCTTACTGTGCTCTATAGAGCAGAAAATTAATATGAGCACATTTGGGGGAGATGGGATATTTGTACAAAAACACTGTTAAAATTTTTCTCCCCCCACCAAAGAAAGCAAATATAATACTTACACAGTGTGGTCACAATTATGATTTCTAAAGAGCCATCAGATAGACTTGCATTCATTATGTCAAGCATGTTACAAATTAGAAATTATTTTAGTACAAGTTCCAAATTATATTTTTTGTTCAAAAATTCCTAAACTTAAAAGGTACTCTCTCTCTCTCTCTCTCTTTCTCTCTCTTTCTCTCTCTCTCTCTCTCTCTCTCTCTCTCTCTCTCACACACACACACACACACACACACACACACACACACACACACATTAATGTCCACAGACATATTTGTACTCAAAATACAAAATAAAATAACTCTGGATCCAAAATAAGAATGTTAATTAAACAGTATCAGTAATCCCAAATCTGTGGCCCCCTGCTACAATTTATTTTGGTTTTCTGTCTTCCTTTGGAAGAATTATTTGTCAACTTAATCTGGTTTCATCATGAATATCTTGACATGACATACAAATCTGATGCTGGAAGGAAGTGAGTTATATAATAGCCTATTTCCAAGAGGTTTTTCTTTTCCTTTTTCCTTTTTTGGTAATCAAGTTTTCTTTTTTGTGAACTTTATCTGTGATTTAGTAATATTGTCAATATATTACAATTGACTGAGAGAGCTTTTTCCTAGGGTCATGGATCTTGAAGTGGAAGGAAACTCAGATGCTTTCTAGTCCCACTCTCTTGTTTTATAAATGGGAACACTGAGACCCAGAGAAATTAAGTGATTTGCCCAAGATCACACAGGTAGTATCATATAATATTTGAATCCAGATCCTCTGATTCCAAAAACTGTCCTCTTTCTTCTAATCCAAATTTACTTGTCCTTTATAAGAATGTCATAAATGTCTTCACTTGTTAAACAAATACCATATTTGAACAATATATTGTTCATCTAGAGACCACACTTCATATTCTTACACTGTCTAGCTGAAAACTAATGTACAAAGTTGGCATAAAAATGTGGGAGACTTTGCAAAGTACCATTGAATCAGATTATCATATGACATTGAAAGTTTCATTTAGGAGGTTCTATCCCACAAAGATTTCATAACCCCAAATGACTTGTAGTCAGTGAATTTAGTAAGATGCATCTATTTTATCTATCACCATAGCTTTCTTTCAATTTACTATTGCTTTCTGCTACTTTCTCTTGCAACACACAAATAAAAACATATTCTACAAGGCCACTACATCCTATCTAGAAGTCAACATCATTATCCTGTAAAGAATTTTAGAGAATGGTACAAATTTTTACTCTGCCAATGCTTCCTTAATTCAAGAGACCAGAATAATTTAAGAACTTCTATAAATCTAAACCCTACTGCTTCTTACCCATTATTCAACTGAAACAATGTCAAAGATACAGATAAGTCAAGGATAAGGACTAAGAAAAGGCTATTTGATTAAGGAATAATTGATGATTTTGGAGAAGTCATCAATGTTTTGTTTCAATGCTTCAAGGATCCATCCTTTCTCAGTGTATATACTCCCTCCATCATGGCAAATTACTACTACTCCATCTCTTAGCAGGCTGTCGTCACAGACCCTTGGCATTTGAAGGGCTCAGAAGACATTTAGTCTCACCCATATCAGAACAAAATGACCTCCTGTGGTTGAAAACAAACAGTCCTGGGCTTTCTAACTTCTGCTAATGAGCCTCTCTGAACTTATCTAGGCTTCTCCTTGACCAACACAGACACAAAGCCAGCCTTGGACTTGAAGCCTTCCCCAGTTGACGGAATCTTCCCAAGTTTGGACTCTTCTACTATAACTTTAGAGGGTCGAGGGTAACTTTCATGTGACACTGAAGCATAAGAGTAGGGTTTTTAGTATACTGCTCTCCAGTCATATCTTGATTTTTACAGTTTTTATTCTACTGGTTCCATTTCCTCTCTATGTGATTCCACATCATTGGTGTTTAATTTAGATTACAAATGTTTAAAGAGGAGGAATTGCATGTGGATTTTTTTGCCTTATATCAGCTAACACAATTAGGTACATAAATCCTTTTTGACTACAATGAGCATCCAGTCAGGCTTACTGATATTTCCTACAATTACTCCTAATTGTCTCCAAAGTGGCATTACATACCAAGAACTTATAAGTCACCTATAGTTTCACAGCCCAATATAATTAGTATTTTGGCAACAATTCTGACTGCAAGAAATCACTTCTATTTTAAATGATGCCCCCTGGGACAGGAGTTCCAAAGTCATCCTAACCCGTATGTTCACTAATGTCTGGGGAGAGAAAGTTTGTTTTTAGCTATTCACATATTATATCAAAATGTAATTGGCTGGTGACCATCAGCCTCTCTTTTCCTCATCCCAGAGGACTCTTTCAGTTTGATACAGGCTCCCCTGCTGGGTTTGGGATAGTGGGTCAAAAGTCTTTTACTGACACCCCACCGCAGCTGACAAGTCTCAAATGACCTGAAGTTGTGACATCTTCTCAGTAGAGTTATTACAAACCACTTTAAGACTCTGTCTCATGTAGAGAAGAACAGTAATGTAATCTGAGTTCTCCAATAGTCTGTGACCTCTATGTGATTAATAGTTTTAAGGGTTTTATCCTCTTTCACAAGATGTCTACTATACCTTCAAGGCTTTATGGTTACAATTACTATGAGCAAATACGCTTTAAGCCAGTAATGAAAAAAGCATTTTTTGTCCTAAAATTTGTACCTCTTACCATTACTTTCCAATCATACTTATTTAATACTTCAAGGATCTATGATTTAGCAATTTTGGATCCATACCATATAAGGAGGTTATGGAAATATAATTTTGGGAAAAATAGAACAAGTATGGTGTGATGTATAGAGTACCAGCTATGGAGTCAGGAAGCCTAGGTTTTAGTCTTGACTCTTGTATGTACTGTGTGACTGTGGGTAAATTATTTAGCCTCTCAGTGCTTTAGGCCACTGTGGAAGACTGTATGTTGCAGAAGAGCCCAGTAATATCCAGCAGTGGAGGCACTAGCTATGCTATGGAGATAGAGGAACTCTATGCTGGAATTCTCCGAACTGAAGAAATTTAAAATATTAATACTTTGAATTTTGACAATTTTTTCCTCCTACAATCTCATTAAACTGACTTTAAAATGCTTATTGGATATATGCATTGTATAGAGAAAGAAATCTGGACTTGGAGTTAGAGAATTTGAGTTCTAGTTCCAATGGGCTCAGATACTCACTAATTGTGTGACTATGGATGTGACAAGTTTTCTAAGTCTCAGCTTCCCCCTGTGTAAAATTAACAGAATTATATGATGTTACAGCTTGTATAGATCTCAAAGCCCATCGGGATCTAAATAAGAAATTCTTTTACCATATCTGCAATAAAATATCCCACTGAGTCAGGAACCAACAACTTTCAGTGACAGACTATTCCACTTTCATCCAGCTCTAATTAATAGAAAGGCTTTTCTTACCTAAAGCCAAAGTCTAACTAGGTTAATAAATCAATACATAAACACTTAATAATCATCTATTAGCACTATGCTCACCACTGGGAAAATAAAGACGAAAATTAAACAGTCCTTGATCTCAAGTAGCTTAAAATATCTTAGGGAAACCACCACATACACACATAAATACGTAGAATGTATATATAAGTAAAATACAAAGCATTTTGGAGGGGTATACTAGTAACTGGGGAATTAGGAAGATGTGAGAGATGGACATGTAGGAGATGGAGCTTCCAACCATTGCTCTTAATTCTGCTTTCTGGCCAAAGTGCAAAACTAATTCATCTTTCATATGACATTACAAGACAATTACCTGTCCTCACTATTCCCTCCCCTTCAGTTCTTCTCTTCTCTAGACTAAATATTCACAGTTCCTTTAATCAATCTGTAATTTTCTCAACATCTCAGGACATACATTCTTACTTATTAATGTCTTCTCTATAATGAAGGGCCAATATTGAATGTAATACTACTGAAGTGGTCTAACCAGGGCAGAATACAGAATGGACATCATCTCCCCCTTTTGGAAAACGTTGCCACTTGAATGTAGCTTGGATCTTATTACCTTTTTAAAGTTGTCTTCACCTATTGCTGATTCATTTTGAGCTTACTTGCTTTAAAACTCTTAGATCTTTTTTTATTACAAACTGTTATCTACTCACACCTCCTCCTTTTTGTACCTGTTTGGTATTTTTAACTGAAGTCTAAGACTGTACATTTATCTTGATTACATTGCCTTTTATTAGATCCAGCAATTTGTTCTAACTTGACTAGATTTTTTTAAAACTCTTGTTCATTCTGGACCTCTTACTCTCATATTCCTTTCATCTGTTCACACTCTTTCAGAACTTGATTTCCCCAGATTACCCTGGATCCCTGGCCATCCTCTCTAGCATTGGCTACATTTTCTTTCACACTCCTTGACACACTTGTGGTGAAAGCTGCTCCAGTCTACCACCTCCTGATTCTCCCTTTGCCATCATCTCCTAGTAGCCTCTTATCCTTTGATGTTTATTGTATTAAAACTGTTTATGGATCATGTCATACGCTGGCCCCCTCCTTTTTCAACTTAGAGATTTAGAGTTGCCTATTTACTTGGTCAGGGTCACAAGCTACCTTGTGTCTGAGAGCAAGACTTGAACCCAGGTCTTCCTAGTTCCAAGCCTAGCTCTCTGTCCACTATGCCATGGTGCCTGTTCAGCCAGGATACAGCTATATTCATCTAAATATGCATATGCATACATACAATTCATGCAATATGTATACATATATAAAGTTATCCCTTCCACGTTGCCAGGGTTAGGGATGCAGTGCCCCCACAATCTGGAAAATCCATGTAAAATTTTTGGCCCTCCCTTCATACCAGAGAAAAAGTATGAATTTTTTCTTTTTCTTTTTCTTTTATGGGGTTTTCACAGTGACTTATTGTAAAGTCTGTGTTGAGTATTTGGTCATAGGCTTGATGTCATCTGCAGGCCTTCCAGTGGCATCTACAGCTTTGGCGAAACTCCTCCAAAATTCCCATTTAATTTTTTACTGAAACCACAATGGGGAAAATCATAATGTGGAAAGGTTAACTGTATACACATATAACTATATTACTAGATATAGCTATAACCTGTGCTATTGACTGCTAAATAATAGACATACATTAAAGTTATTAAGCTAGTAAACTTAAAATCAGAAGACTTCTTGACATTTTCCATATGCATGTGCAATATGCATAATACCTGGCACATAGTAGGTACTTAACATTTTTGATTGATTGATAAACCACCACTCTCATTGTATAATTACAAGGCTGCTCTTAGCATCCATAAATTTCAGCTTAGCAAGTCAGAGGTTTTACTGGTCCAGCTATTTTTAAAGGATGAATCAGATTTCTACGCTTTGGTATAAATAGAAGTACTAACTGGACATTGCTCCTACTGCTAAAAGAAAAGGGTATTCTACCTAAAGAAAGAGCTTAACGCTCTTTGCAGTAGGCAACAATTATCTGTATATCCCCCGCCTGATATTCCTACCAGATACTGTTCAACCTACTATACTGTCTTCTCCGGGTTGCACTGCTAACACTGCTGACACATTTGTCTATCATGCCCTAGAAACCTCTTCAGCCTGGAAGTTCACTATACCACTGGACTAAACCTCTCATATTGGAAGTACCCTATGAGACTCTAGTGTCTCCCTCTGATTGGCTGGCTTCTCCCAGAACCTAAGGAGGATGTCTTGAGGATGTCTTCATTCCTCTTTGGGCTGCATTGCTGACATCTCCACAGGACTTTTTCTACCACAGCTCTGAACTGGGCATTTCTGAAGTGCCCCCAACCTTTGCAACTCCCTATTGTGCGCTCTCTTTCCCCATTAGAGTATATGCTCCTTAAGGTCAGAAACTGTCCTTATCACTGCTTGTATTTGCATCCTTAGAGACTGTCATAGTGCCAGGCACATAGTAAGAGTTTAATAAATGCTTTTTGACACATTAACTGACTAATGATATTACTATTAATAATAGCTCCCATTGGGGCAGCTAAGTAGCACAGTGAGTAGAGTACTGGTCCAATCTGGCCTCAGATACTTGACACACTTATTAGCTGTGTGACCTTGGGCAAGTCACTTAACTTCGATTGCCCTGCTTCCCCCCCTCAAAAAATAATAGCTCCCAAAATTTTTTTTAAATTTTATCATTTTTATTTAATATTTTAATTTTCAACATTGATTTCCACAAGATTTTGAGTTACAAATTTTCTCCCCATTGCTACCCTCCCCCCCATTACAAGATGGCATACATTCTGATTGCCTTGTTCAGGCAATCCTCAGCCCTCCCTTCTTTCACCCCACTCCCCCCCATCTCCTTTCCCCTTACTTTCTTGTAGGGCAGGATAGATTTCTTTGCCCCATTCCCTATATATCTTGTTTCCCAGCTGTATGCAAAAAAAACCAACTTTTTTTAAGCATCTGCTTTTAAAACTTTGAGTTCCAAATTGTCTCCCCTCTTCCTTTCCCAACCACCCTCCCTAAGAAGGTAAGCAATTCAACATAGATCACACATGTGTCATTATGTAAAACACTTCCACAATGCTCATATTGTGAAAGGCTAACTATATTTCTTTCCATCCTATCCTGTCCCCCTTTATTCAATTTTCTCCCTTAACCCTGTCCCTTTTCAAAAGTGTTTGCTTTTGATTGCCTCCCCCCCCATCTGCCCTCCCTTCCATCATCCCCCCTTTTTTATCCCCTTCCCTCTACTTTCCTGTGGAGTAAGATAGTCAATTGAGTGTCTATGTTATTCCCTCCTTAAGTTGAATCCAACGAGAGTAAGATTCACTCATTCCCCCTCACCTGCCCCCTCAGAACTGCTTTTTCTTGCCACTTTTATGTGAGATAATTTACCCCATTCTATCTCTCCCTTTCTCCTTCTCTCAATATATTCCTCTCTCACACCTTAAATTTATTTCATTTATTTAGATACCATCCCTTCATATTCAACTCATCTTATGTGCTCTGTCTATATTCCCTTCAACTCCCATAATACTGAGAAAGGTCTAATGAATTACACACATCATCTTTCCATGTAGGAATGTAAACACCACAGTTCAACTTTTGTAAGTCCCTTATGGATTCTCTTGCTTGTTTACCTTTTCATGCTTCTCTTGATTCTTGTATTTGAAAGTCAAATTTTCTATTCAGCTCTGGTCTTTTAACTGAGAAAGCATGAAAGTCCTCTATTTTATTGAAAATCCATATTTTGCCTTGGAGCATTATACTCAGTTTTGCTGGGTAGGTGATTCTTGGTTTTAATCCTAGTTTCTTTGACCTCTGGAATGTCATATTCCAAGCCCTTCAATCCCTTAATGTAGAAGCTGCTAGATCTTGTATTATTCTGATTGTGTTTCCACAATATTCAAATTGTTTCTTTCTGGCTGCTTGCAATATTTTCTCCTTGATCTGGGAGCTCTGGAATTTGGTGACAATATTCCTAGGAGTTTTCTTTTTGGGAACTTTTTCAAGAGGTGATTGGCGGATTCCTTCAATTTCTATTTTACCCTCTGGCTCTAGAATATCAGGGCAGTTCTCCTTGATAATTTCTTGAAAGATGATGTCTAGGCTCTTTTTTTGATCATGGATTTCAGGTAGTCCAATGATTTTTAAATTATCTCTCCTGGATTTATTCTTCATGTTGGTGATTTTTCCAATGAGATATTTCACATTGTCTCCCATTTTTTCATTCCTTTTGTTCTCTTTTATACTATCTTGATTTCTCATAAAGTCACTAGCTTCCAGTTGCTCTAATCTAATTTTTAAGGTAGTATTTTCTTCAGTGGTCTTTTGGAACTCCTTTTCCATTTGGCTAATTCTGCCTTTCAAGGCATTCTTTTCCTCATTGGCTTTTTGGAGTTCTTTTGACATTTGACCCAAGACCTGCCAACCAGGACCACAATACAGATCCAAGTAGGGCACAGCAAGAGAATCTGCCTTTGTGCCCACAAAGCCTTCCTTGCACTCTCTCTATGATCTGTTGCTAGATTCCTCCCACCATATGAGCCAGGGACTCAGGAAGCAGCTGACATTGTAGCTGTGGGAGCAGTCTCAGAAGTTTCCTGCTGCTGCCACCACCACCACTGCACTACCTCCACCACCCCCAGGGCTGGTGATCGGACCACTCTGAACTCGATTCCGCAGTTTCCCTCTAACCTGCTCCTTGGTGTCTGTGTGTTGAGAAGCTTGGTAACTGCCACAGCTCACTGACTCATGGCCCCAAGGCCTGTTTCAGCTCACTGACTCCAGGTCTGGTCTGTCCTTGCGGGGCCGATGCTGCAGCACTGTGCTATAGACCCTTCCAGGTGAGCATCCAGGCTCTCCTGGGCTGGAGACCTGTTTCCCTCTGCTATTTCATGGGTTCTGCAGTTCTAGAATTTGTTCAGTTTTTTGGAGGGATTTGGGAGAGAGCTTAAGCAAGTCTCTACTTTCCAGCTGCCATCTTGGCTCTCCCTCAATAGCTCCCATCTTTACGACACTATGAGGACTGTAAGGCACTTTTTCTATACGCTGGTGAAGTGGAGGTACAAGTAATATTATTGCTATTCTAAAGCTTAGGAAATTAAGATTCTGAAAGGTTAGGATTTAGTAATATTAAGATCTTACTTATATGGCACTTTAAAGTTTAAAGTGTTATTCTCACAAAAGCTCAGGGTAAGGTAGGTGATAGAAGGAATTACATTAATATTTAATGTCCATTTGACACACAAGGAACCTGAAGCCCTCACAATTTTGCAGCAGTTTCAGTAGCACCAGGTATTCCCCATACCCCAATATGGATACTTGTGCATTCAGCTTCTTTTGCTTCCAGTTGATCAAAGTGGATATTTTGACTCCAGAATATCTAATGTTTTAGGAAGGGAATGAATTACATGTGTCTATGGAATGCTTGCTTTAGAATTTTTATTCTTGCAAAATTAGGTTCTATTAGCCAAAAATAGGCAACTAGATGGTTAGGTGGTTCAGTAGATAGAGTTGGGAGTCAGGAAGACCTGAGTTCATACCAAGCTTCTGGGCAAGTTGCTTAACCTCTCTCTGCCTCAGTTTCTTCACCTATAACATAGATCATAAAAGCAATTTCCTCACAGGGTTGTGAGGATCAAATGAGGCAATATTTGTATAATATTTAGCACTGTTCTCGCACACAGTATGTGTTTAATAAATGCTTATTTTCTTATTGCTCATATACAAAACTATAATAATATAAACAAAGACAACATTAGGCAATAATAAAATTCTTATACATTACAACACACAAGGTAGGTACCATAATATCAAAGTTAAATATATATCCTTCCCTTCTGATAAAGAAATGACAAACTTCCAGAGTAGAATGTGACATGTTTCATCAAATTCAATCAGCCTATTATATGATTCGGCTCAACTGTGTTCAGGAAATGAACACGTTTACTTTGTAAAGGAGTAAGTTTGTACGTTTGTGGAAACATACCTGTTATAGCAAAACAATCACTAACAAATTAAAAATAAATGAATAACTTAAAAATGAAAAACTTAAAAATAAATGAATAACTTAAAATGTTTAGTGGGGTTATAAGGAGTACATTGGGAAAAGGCTTCAGTTCAAAATTATGCTTACTCAAAGAGGCAAGACTGAATAAGTGTTTTGAATGTTAGAAAGGGAATTAATTAACAAATGGGAAGATCGGTCAGTCATTAAATAAGCACTTATGCATTACTACATGCAGGCCACTGTGCTAAATCCTGGGGATACAAAGAAAGGTTAAAAAATGAATCCTGCCCTCAGGGAGCTCACATTTGAATGGGGATGGTAAACATGCAAATAACAGGATATTAAATAATATCTACAGAGTATATGGAAGATAATCTCAAAAGGGAAGATATAAGCAGGTAGGGTGGGGGAAAAGGTCTCCATGCAGAAGGTGAATTTTGAACTGAATCTGGAAGGAAGTCCAAGAAACAAAGATGTGGAAGCAAGCAAGAAAAACTGCCAGTGCAAAGCCATGGAGATAGGGGATGAAGTGCTGTGTGTGAGAAGCAGCAAGCAGGCTGGTGTACAGATATATGAGTTTACCATAGAAGAAAGTAAGATGTTTGACAAAAGAGATATTTACAAAAGAGGTAGTAGCCAAAAAAAAGTTTCACATAGATGGAGAAAAGTAAGGAAGGGAGTAAATAGGTAGAGATTTGGAGAAAAATTAACATATTCTGATAATATTCTTGAAAATGAAATTAAAAAATTTTATGAAAAGGTTGTTGCCAGAACAGAATTGTTCAGGGAGATTAAAAAATAGGAGAGCCTCAGTGGGTATGGTTGAAGGCTAGAAAAAAATGATTTGTTGAACAGCAGGGATTTGGTGATAGGAGAGGGGAGAAAAGAACAGATCTTGGATGTGTGGTCAAAGATGAATCATTGAGTTTAGGGGAAGAGTAGTCTATTAGCAAGTAAAGATAAATTTCATGTGTGTTTGGGAATGGCTGTGGAAATAATGGTGTTCTCTTTGAGAAGCTAAGCAAGATAAGGATTTTGGAAAAACAACTTAGAGAAAACTGTATTTCATTAAGCTCCAGAAGCAGCTAAATTCTTCAATTCATAACAATGCTGAACTGAGACAAAGAACTTAAGTGGCTGCTTCCAAATTGTACATTAAACCTTGATGACACCCAGAATTATGAATACATAGGCCTTTCAACTTTTGCTGTAATTTTTGACAACTCAGAATTAAAGCTAAAGGGTTTTGATGAATTCATTGGAAAAATATTCCCAAGTATTTATGTACACATTCATCATTATGAAAACTAGGTACTGTAAAATAATAACACATGCTAATAAGTTTTAAAAAAGCAAGGTAACAAACACATTTTAACATATTAAGAATGTGACAAATTTACTGTTTGTTGTTGCTGTTGAGTTGTTTTTCAGTCATGTCTGACTCTTCATGACTCCATTTGGGGTTTTCTTGTCAAAGATTCTGAGTGGTTTGCAATTTTTTTCTCCAGCTGAAGCAAACAGGGTTAACTGACTTGCCCAGGGTCATACAGCTAGTAAGTGTTTGAAGTCATATTTGAACTCAATTTTTCCTTATTACAGGCCAGGCACTCTATCCACTATACCTAGCTGCCCCTAAATTACTGTATTGCTAACAAAAACAGATTCTCAACATTAAATGGTTCTTCAGGGACCTAGCTGGCAGGACATATACATATATAATTGCAAACAGGATTCAATGGTACCAAAGTGAAATATTCTGTATTAAGTAAGCACTTGGCAAACAGATAAAAATCATTATAAATTCTGAAATCTACTTTTCAATCTCTTTGTACTCTATAATAAACACTCCATATTTGTTTATATTACTTATTTAATAAGTTATTACAGTACTCTTATCCCAAACCTTTTTAGTTAACAACTATTTATATTACTCAAAGCTCCTGAAAAAGTAGTCAGTGCTTTTAAAATTTTGGAAAGCCAAAGCTGACTCTGTGCTGCCAAAATTATTTGGATATTTTGATAGGTCTTTATTTGTTTTAGGCTATTGCCACATGAAACATTTCACCTTTACAATGCCCTTCTCTGGGGGAAAATATTTTTAAAGGATGTTTCAAAATGAAACACATTACAGTGCTTTTGAAAATGTGTTGCTTTTAAGATCTTGGGCCAAAATGATTTACCTTGCATAATGCCAGAATGGAATGGATATTTCCTTATCTTGCTCAATTCAATCTGCAGGAAAAATATGCTACCAAATTGGTGTTGGATCTGGATCTGGTGTCCACTTTTCTAGTATAAACACTGACAGTACTAAAGCAAAATTTTTGAATTTATAAAAAAGGGCCAATTCATCTAGAATTGTGCTTGTTCAGTCATTTTCAATCATGCCCAACTTTGTGACCCCATTTTCTCAGCAAAGATACTGAAATGGCTTGCTATTTCTCCAACTCAAAAACTTAGGCAAACAGGGTTAATTAACTTGCTCAGGGTCACACAGCTAGTAAGTGTCCAATGCCAACTTTGAACTCAGGAAGATGAGTCTTCCTGACTCCAAGCTGACAGAATAATGGCTGACAAAGACCCTTTGAGGCATATACTATAGGTATTATCTCCATTTTACAGATGAAGAAATTGAGGCTCAAGAAATATTGGGTAGCTTGCCTATAGTCACACATTTAATGGGTGTCAGGGGTGAGGTTTGAATATAAGTCTCTCCTGATTCCCTGTTCTGCTGTTCTTTCTACTCCAGCATATTGCCTACCTAGCTAGCATCCACTTTACTAATCACTTGGACTTTTCAGTTGTAAATGAATAAATGAATAAAATATATCTTAATTGTATGCCAAAAATCAAAATCACTTTAATAAAGTTTGGAATGTTATATCTTTTTTATTTTCCATACAGAACTCTGGTTGTGGGGAAATATTTAAATCTACTTAAAATAGTAGCACACAAAATCTAAGTCTATTTGGTAAGATGAGGGGTATGGATGAGAGCTATGCCTCCATGATGGATAATTTAAATAGAGTTCCCTGGCTCTGATTTTACTTAATTGTCTTGCAGTTTAACAATCATCTTTATATCATTGAAAACCATTCCCTTTCAAACATAAGAACATTAAGGATTCAAAAGCATGTTTCACTCATTTCTTGAAGCCATATCGCAAAGGTCAACACAGTGTCAATTCTTTAGGTCATAATTCAAACATTAAGCATTTATAGTAATTATATGAAATAATATAGCTAGAAAACCTCACGGGTAAGGAGAATTGACCTTTTCTTCTTTGTTTTGGTAATATTAAAATTTCATGGAATCATCCAATAAATTCCTCTCACAATAAAAATGGAACAAAACAAAGAAAAACAAAACCAAAACCACCTTGATGCACATTCTCAAGTCTTCTTGGCATCTTCCCACAGTATTTTTCAAAGGTAATGAAAACTGTGTTAATCAATTGCAGGGGCATTTTCTTTGCTGACCTAAATTATAAAGGACTCGTAGCTTCAAGCCCATCCGGGAAACTAATTTCAAATACTGATTAAGTCTAAAGCATATTATAACTAGTTCTTCAGAAGAAGCATTACAGATGCATTACCAAAGCTGCCACAAGACAATTACACAAGCATTAGCTGTCAAATCCATTTTGAAACCTTTTTGTTTTTAATGTCTTCTTGGTCAGTGTCAAATCTTAGATTAATTTCATGCAGTGTTTCTGCTAGTCAAAAACATACACACATTATTGTCACTTTCCAAGTCATCAAAATTCCATGACACATGAATTAGTTGATCTATAACAAGTTTTCATTATTTATTTTCCATTCAAGATACCAAGAATTCAGCTACTATTTCTCTAATAAGTACTGAATAATGTTAGCAGTTTGCCAAGACAAGCTGGTATTTCTGTACTTTATTGACCAAGTGCGTACCTAAGTAGGATAAATTAACTCCTTCATTAACCTAGATTCTTCCCAACAAATCATTACTCCAATATTTAGTTACTGGTAGAGTTAGTTACCTCAAATAAGTGCCTCTATCTCACCTATTCTCATTATTTCCTCATCTTGGGTCCCTTATCAAATTAGTAAAGATACTTTACTTTTTCATTACCGCTTTCCTATAAAAAAGCTCAGACTACTTTCTAATGAATCTTTCTAATAATTATAGCATCTTCATGAGGGATGATATGCTGTGAACAAATTCCAATGCTTTTACCAGCAAATTCTCTTTATAATAAAATGCAGTCCACATAAAAAACAATTGTATTTTGCAAATATGACTGCAAAAATTTCTAACTGCTACTAGAAAAAAAACCAAGTCAAGAACATGACCTATTTGCAGTGTGTAAATTCAATAAATTTTATGTTTTAAGGTTTCATTTTTTATAATATATTCTACAACAATGCTATGCATATGTATTTTCAAATTATTATTTATATCTATGTCAAAAGATGGTGATTTGGGGAGATAGTGATATCTTTACTAATTTGGGAATATCCTGCTGCCACCCTGATGAATTGGGGATCAGAAGGATGTTATGAGAGTTGGATTTTCAAGTATGTGGCTCCATATAGGGTATCTAACATTTTTCCTTACTTTATCTCTATATTCAATAAACTATGTGAACACAGTATGGTAGGTACCTGCATCCTATGTATGTATGGTGTCATGACCAGAGGAAATATTAGGGATATGAAAGTATAGACTTCATATTTTCAACATTTTTAGCAATTTTCCATATCACTCGCATTTTGAATCTAGCCTTGCATCTCAGCTTGAAGCTATGTGCTGTGACAGTAAGCAAGCAGATTAGTCATTTCCAGGCTGAATTCCCTCAGGTGACCAGGTGTGATGTGTCAGCCTTTTGGGAGGCTTTCCCTTGAATGTGCCAGAAAGGAACGGAGGTGGCTAAAGGGGTGGCAGTTTAATAAGAAGTCAGCTGGTGGAAAACTTGGATATTTATAAACCCTGGCTGGATAATTAATATATCAGTATGCTATCATCCTGGAGGCTTAAGGAAGACAGCACATGAATCAATTTGGACTGCTGAACAATATTGTAGTTCTCTACAGGCCACATGTGGGACAACAAGAGATAGTTATAATCATTGTGATAATGATTATAATAGTAAAAATTAATCATAACAATTGTAGCTAGGATTTATATAGCAGTTTAATGTTTGCAAAGCTTTTAACAAATATCTCAGTTTAGCCTCACCATAGCTGTACTGTAAGTACTAGTATTTCCCCCATTTTGTAGATGTGGAAACTGAGGCAAACAGCAGTTAAATGACTTAGAGGTTAAATAGGGTTACACAACACTGTAGTAAATGTCTGATACCAGATATGAACTCAAGTCTTTCTAACCTCATGTTCAGCTTTAGCATCACACTAGTTTCCAGACTTAAGTGTTGTATTTTTCTTCCTATTTTGACTAGATAAGAAAAGGCAACAATAGAGAGGTAAAGTCAGTCAGTCAATAAGCATTTAGTAAGCACCTATTTTTTTTTTTTTGCCAGGCACTGGACTAAGTGCTTGTTCAGTCATTTCAAGAGTGGTGTTTGACTCTTCACGACCCCATTTGGGGTTTTCTTGGCAAAGATACTGGAGTGATATACCATTTCCTTCTCTAACTTGTTTTATGGAAAAGGCAACTGAGACAAACAGGGTTAAGTGACTTGCCCAGGGTCACACATCTAGTGTCTGAGGCTAGATTTGAACTCAGGAAGATGAGTTTTCCTGGCTCTAGGCCAGGTACTCTATCTACTGAGATATTTAGCTTCCTTCTACTAAGTGCTGGGGATACAAATAAAGGTAAAAGACATTTCTAGATCTCAAAGCACTCACATCTAATGAGAGATAATATGCAAAAACTATATACAAACTATATACAGGATAAACTGGAAATAGTCAACAGAGAAAAGGCACTAGAGCTAAGTGACAGATAGAATGCTAACTAGGCCTTGGAGACAGGTAGACCAATGTCAACTCAGCACTGTCTCAGATACTCAGTAAGCCATGAAACCTCTATGTGCCTAAGGTAGCTCCTCAGGTCTTTCTTACTTAGAAGTCTTTAGATAGGGGGTTTTCTAAAATGGCATTCCATATCTTGAAGAAATTACAGATTGCAGTATGGCCTTATTTTGGCTTAAGGCATTGCCTAATGGGATGATTAATACAATTGTTATCCATTTGTAAACGTAAAATAAACAGAAGCCTATTTTCTGCAAAAATAGTATTTTATTTTTCCTACACTTACATATCAAGAACATTTTTAGCATTCTCTTTTACAAGATATTGAGTTCCAATTTTTTCTCCCTCCCTTCCTCCCCTCCTCTCTTTTGAAAAAGGTAGACAGTTTGATATAGTTTATGCATATACTATCACATAAAACATATTTTCATATTCATCACAGTTATGGAAGAAGAAACATTAAAAGAAAAAAAACATGAGAAATAATAAAGTAAGTTAAAAATACTTTGATCTGTATTCAGAGTCCATCAGTTCTTTATCTGGTATGGATAGCATTTTCCTTTATGAGTCCTTTGTACTTTTCTTGGATCCTCATGTTGCTGAGAAGAGCTGAGTCATTCATAGTTGATCACCAAATAATGTTGTGGATACTGTGTACAATGTTTTCCTGGTTCTGCTCATTTCACTTTGCATCAGTTCATAGAAGTCTTTCCCGGTTTTTCTACTACACAATAGTATTCCATTATATGGAACAGCTTATTCAGTCATTCCCCAATTGATAGGCATCTCTTCAATTTCCAATATTTTGCCATCGTGAAGAGGGCTGCTATAAATATTTTTGCATATGTAGGTCCATTTCCCTTTTTTATAATTAATGTCTTTGGGATACAGGCCTAGTAGTGGTATTGCTGGATCAAAGGGTATAGAGTTTTATAGCCCTTTGGGCATGGTTCCTAATTGCTCTCCAGAATGATTAGATCAGTTCTCAAATACATCAACAATGCATTAGTGTCCCAATTTCCCCACATCCTCTCTAACTTTTGTCATTTTCATTTTTTTGACATATTAGCCAATCTGATTGGTATGAGGTGTTATTCCAAAGTTATTTTAATCTGCATTTCTCTAATCAATAGTGATTCTTCATATACCTATAGATATCTTTGATTTCTTCATCTGAAAACTGCCTGTTCATATCCTTCAGCCATTTATCAATTGGGAATGGCTTGTATTCTTATAAATTCAACTCAATTCTTTATATATTTCAGAAATAAGGCCTTTATCAGAGACACTTGATGTAAAGATTGTTTCTCAGCTTTCTGCTTTCCTTCTAATCTTGATTGTACTGGTTTTGCTCATACAAAAGTTTTTCAATTTAATATGATCAAAATGATCTATTCTACAATTTGTAATGTACTTTACCTTTTGTTTTGTCATGAATTCTTCCCCTCCCCATAGATCTGACAAGTTGACTATTCCTTGCTCTTCTAATTTCATTGCTTCATCATCTATGGTACCTTTTAGCAAGATGTAGTTACCTTCCTTGTTCATTTTAGTTAGGTATATTTTTGCTTTTACTTTGTCTAAGATCAGGATTGCTACCCCTGCTTTATTTTTAAATTCAGCTGAAGTATAATAGCTCCTTCTCCAGCCCCTTACCTTTACTGTGTATTTGTCTCTCTCTGCTTCAAGTGTGTTCCTTGTAAGCAACATATTGTAGGATTCTGGTTTTTGATCTACTCTGCTATCTACTTCTGTTTTATGGGAGAGTTCATCCCATTCACATTCAAAGTTATGATTGCTACCTGTGTATTTCCCTCCATCCTATGTTGCAGTGATTTACTGTTTACTCTGCCACCTTGGCTCTTGGAAGTCCTCTCTAGGCTCTGTTTTTTTTTTTAAAGAAAATAGACCTGATTTGCCTGTTCAAAATACAGAATGCTATTTAAAATTAAAGCAGTTTTCTAATTTTTTCTGATTAAATATATATTTTTGCCAGAGTTCCCTGGTTATCAGCCATCTATATATTTAATAAGGATACAGAATACAGTCAGTGGTACTAGATTCAAACTCATGACCCTGGCCTCATTAGGTTCATAGTCTAAATAACTAATCACAAATATGTAAATTAATTCATAGCTGTTCCCTGTTCGGATTGATTCTTAACTGCATACAGTCCCTCCTCCCACCCCCTTCTAGCAGGTAACAACTGTCTACTTTGATAAGGTTTATTGCTGAAAACATGGACTGAAAATATCCAGCGTAATAAACACTTTCAGGTTACATCCCTAATGACCTTGCTTTGGATTGGGAATGTGACATTTAAACTATCAAACTATTGATGATATTCATCTTCATCATGTTATTGGCTTACCCAAAGGGGTGGTTTTGGATTTACCAATCATAAACCCAAATCCCTCTGGTCCCAAGACAAGCCCTCCCTACTTGGTCACTGTTTGGGCCCTGATTGGCTCAGAATGAATGTAAATAACAATTGTTTCTGTTTCAGCCAGAAATCCTGAGGGTCTTCCCCTCCCAGTTCCATTTTTTTAAGAGTCCATACTTTGCCTCATTTTTTATTAAGCCTTAGTCACTGAACAGTCTCTGCCTCAGTCAAACTGAAACCTATGAAGGATCTTAGCTTAAAAAGGCCAAGGTCCCACACTGCATTCTGGGCAGTGTCCTGATTCATATCTGACCTCTGGACCCAGATGGCTCCAGAGGAGAAAGTGAGGCTAGTGACTTGCATGTTGGCTTCACCTCCATGATGTCACGGTCCTCTTTGAGAACAAAGGACAAACAATATGCAAGAAAGTCATACATCCACTTGAAAATTCCATTTCCTTTAGGATTTAAACATTTAACCAACTTTCTCCTGTAGTACTTCACATTGAAAAATTGACCAATGCTAACTTTTGTTGTGATGCAGTGGAAAAGGTATTGGAATTGAGAGACAGAAAGCCAAGCCACAATTTCCTTATCTGTTAAGCTAATTTCAAATCAATTTAATTCAATTTTATTTTTACAATCAGCACATATTTTTTCTCCTCCTCCCACATCCTACCATTACCATTGAGAAGAAAAAAAAAGGAAAAATATGCTCCATTCAAACAATATTCATAGTTAAAGCAAATTCCTACATTGGCCATGTCTAAAATTGTATGCCCTAGTCCGCATATTAAGTCCATCACCTCTCTGTCAAGTTTTAGAAAGCTTTCTTTTTCATAAGTCCTCCAGAATTGTGCTTGGTTATTATGCTGATTAGAGTCCTTAAGTTCTCATTTTTGTACTGTTGTGATAAATCGTCCTCCTGGTTCTTCTCACTTCCCTCTATATCACTTCATATAAGTCTTCCCAGGTTTCTCGTAGACCATCTTATCATTTCTTACAGTACAATACGATTCCATTTTATTCATATATCATGGTTTGTCCAGCCATTCCCCAATTGGTGGGTACCCCTTTAGTTTTTAGGTATTTGCCTTGACATAAAAGTTGCTATAAATACATTTATATATTTGTAGTCTTTTCCTGTTCCTTTAATATCTTTGGGTATAGGTCTAGTGGGTTATCACTGCATCAAATGGTTTGCACAATTTAGTAACTTTGGAAACATAATTCCAAATTATTCTATGGAATAGCTGTGTCAGTTAGAACTCCACCAGCAGTGAATTAATGCTTGTTGTCCCATAGTCCCTCCATCATTTGTCATTTTCTGTTTTTGTCAGCTTTGCCAATTATGGGTGTGAGGTGGAACCTCTGAAGGAATTTTATTTGCATCCCACTAATTAAGAGTTATACATCCATTTGGAGCTCATCTTGATATAAGGGGTTGGTTGAAATCTAATTTTTGTCAGACTGTTCTCCTGTTTCCACAGAAATTTTTGTCAACTAGGGAGTCCTTATACTAGGAGTGCTAAGGTTTAATAAATACTAAGCAACAAGATCTGTTTGCTTCCCTGTGTTGTCTAACTAATATGTTCCACTGATCAAGTTCTCTATTTTTTTAACCAGTAACAAATCATTCTGATGATTTTACTTTATGGTACAGTTTAAGATCTAGTATTGCCAAGTTTTCCTTCTTATCTACTCTTCTCCGGTGTTTCCTTTGATTAATATCTTCAGCAAAGTTGCAGGATGTAAAATAAATATACATAAATCATTAGTATTTCTATATTTTCCAATAAAGCCCAGCAGGAAGTGATAAAAAGAGAAATTCCATTATAAATAATGATGGAATGTATAAAACACTACCAAGAGACACACAGGAATCATGTGAGTATAACTACAAAACACCCTTTACAGAAATAAAGACAGAGCTAAACACCTGGAGAAATATTAATTGCTCCTGGGTGGTCCAAGCCAATATAATTAAAATGTGAAAATTCCACCTATTTTAACTTACTTATTCAGTGACATTACTCAAAGCACAAAATTATTTGTTCACAGTTTTAGAAAAATAATAAAATTCATCTGGAGGAACAAAAGTTATGAATTTCAATTTATTATGAAAAGGTTTATTCAGGACATACTACAAATATTAAAAATTACAAAATACTCATTCTCAGGTAGTTTATATTCTGTAGGAATATAAAACTGCATGTATATAAATATATTTAACTAAGAATATAAAAATGCCCACAAGCTAATTTGGTGGAGAGATACTAGCAGCTAAGCAGCATTAAGGAAGGTTTCATGAAAGATGTGTAAGCAGAGAGAAGAAAAGAGAGATTGTGTTGGTAGAACTGGATTATATATAATATATATGCATATACAAAGCATATATATATATATATATATATATCATATAAATATGATGAATCAAGAGTTGAGGATTACTCCTCGGTTGTGAACTTACATGACTGGAAGGATGATGTGCCTGGCCAGAAATAGGGAAGTTAAGAAGAGGAAAACACTTTGGCAAAAATATACTGAATTCTATTTTGAATATGTAGATTTTAAAATGCTTTCAGGCCATCCAATTCAAAGTTTCTAGTGTTTTCACAAGAAAATCCTCCATCCAGAGAGTTGGATGCTTCTTTTTGTTGTTCTTTTTGCATCTGAGGACATATAATTTGGATCATCCATCTGTTTTGTCTCATTCTCACTACCTGATGTCAGCTTCATTTTAGAATCATACATGTCCTTAATAACGTCTTTTCTATGCACTTCTTGTATGTAAGGTGTTTTTGTTAATCACTTTCTCACTCAAACCATAAATCTTTCCATTGCCCTTAGAGTTATTTGTATATTAAATTCTCTGAGATCATCATGTTCTATTCTTTAAAGTGATTCAGAATCACCATGAGAATACTAGTGCTAGTAGTGTGGCAAACAGTTTTGAGATCACTAAAATAAAAAGATGTTTTCTGTTGTTCTTTCTTCCCTAGAGTGACTGTCCTGACTGAACATCTAGTGTCTCACAGCAAGAAAGAAGGCATAGTAATGCAAAGTACAAGCTTTATATTCCTCAGTTTAGCTCTGGCTCTCTGCCTCCTTCCTACATTTTAACATCTATTTCCAAGAAACCCAATTTCAGGTCCTGCCAGTGACCTGAACATGACATTAATTCACACAGACTCCTTTCTCTGTTGAAAATAACAAAGGAGTGGGAAACTTCAGTGATGATGTGAAAAGTAAAAGATGGAGGATAAAAAAGCAAATCCATTAAGTATATAGGAGAAGAAAATATTCTCCCTAGAGAGGAAACCTAAGAGATAAAAGTATTTGTCCCTTGACCTTCATTTGGATTCCAATATTACTTAAAGCAAAAGCACATGCATTTTTTTATTTAAATAAGATAATCCCCATATTCCATGGAGAAATAAATGACTCAAACCCCACTGTATTGAAAAATATTGTTTACTCTCTTCTATTTCAATGTTCCAAGCATATTCATCATCCTCATTGCTTCTATTTTTAATTACAAAAGTTGTAATAATTTCCTGTCCTGCAGTTTTCATAGTTATAAATCTATTTCCATTAGAAATAAAAATGATGGCAAGATAAATTAACCCAGCCTAGAGAGGTAATATAGACATTAATGTTCCTGGTGGTACACAAAATTATGAACTCAGAAAAGACTGTCTTTGGTGTCCCCAATGTAACACATTTTTCTGTTCTTTTTATCCCCCAGGCACTCAGTGTTTCATGTTCCTTTCAGTGCCACTGTAAAGAAAGGAGGTATCTTTGTTGTCCTTTGGGGGTGTTTATGTAGCTTATTTGCATTTCTTAGAATACTGGGTCTTTGTTTCTTTTTCTTAATTTAGGGTCAGGATGTGGCACAGATGTGGTTACTTAGCAAGTTGGAGATGAATAAGGAACCATTTTAAGGACTTACTCTTTTGACACTCATAGGACTAAAGATGGTACTCTCTCTTGGTGGATTTAGTACCTTGAAGTGGTTTATGAACTCAAAAATCCCTACTGTGGAGGACAGCAAGGATCACTTTATTAATTTAATGTGCTTCCAACTTTAGAATGTATAGGAAAAAGGAGAAGCTGGACAGTAACTTCCTTGGAAGGGGGAGGCATATGGTAAAACTTTTCATTTTGGATCAGGTGTGAGTTGAATGTGTAAGCGTGAGGGTGGTAGCTAAAGAGATAATGTAATAGCAAGACCTTGGATAGAAATATATTAGATATAGCAAGGGCTGTGCAATACCTCTGAAGATTTTTATTGATGATCAAGGGGGTTTTAAGGTGAAAATAGGCTGAAAGTTGAAATACAAATTATAAGCTAGATAACAAAATTATCAGAAAAGACATATGAATAACAATAGCAATGGAGATGTTCAATAATTCAAGAGGAACTATTCAAAATGAGGAACAATAAACAATTCTTTACAATGTTTCAGGCACTGTATGAAGCACTAAAAATATAGCCTTGCTCTCAAGTAGCTTCCATTCTAACGGAGGGAACAACATGCAAAAATTATACATAAAAGGAACATCTTTTAAACACTGATTTTTATCATTGTTACTATATGACAATGCAATATAGAATGACACTACCACCAAATAATTAGAGATGGGTATCACAGATACAGAAGGTGATAGAGAAGCACATAGTCAGTATGAGCAGGCTGCAACACATAACCAATGAGGAAATCCAAAGAAGAATGTCATCATGATATTTCATTCTGAGAAAAGAATGAGAGATGACAGATGGATAATGAATGTGAGGTAATCTAAGAAAGAAAGAACAAGAAATGAAGGGGGAGAAAAGAATCAGGAAAAGTTTCCTATAGAAGGTAAGATTGGAGTTGAATCTTGAAGGAATCTAAAGAATCCAGGAGGTAGAGGAAAGAAGCAAGCCATTCCAGGTATGGGGAATGGCCAATGGAGTCAGGAGATGGAAAGAAGGCCAGGGTTCCTGGATCTTAAGACTACATGGAAGGGAGTAGAGTATACGAAGACAGTCAGAGCAGTAGTAATATTCATGACCTCATATGTCTATACCAAAACAAGCATACAGAAAATGGATGATTAATAACAATAATAAAACTACCAATAATAGCTGTCATATATATGACCCTTTCCACATACCTGTGAGGTTGTAAATAATGTGAACTAGAGGTCTTAATACAAGGAAGAAAATATGATCTCAGATATATAACAGAAATAGTAGGACGTGACCCTTGAAAAGGACATGCCTTTGGAAGCATACACATAATTCAAAAGGACCACATTTTATAAAAAGAGAAAAGAGGGTAGCACTATATATCAAGATGATATACTTATGTATGGAAACCTATGAAACAGAACAGTAGCATGGTGGACCAGTTTTGTTTGAAGCACAATGGAAGGAAGAAAGGAAGGACTATTGTTGTCTAAGGGACTATAGAACACATGAGCAGAAGAGGGATGTGGATGATATGTACCAGAAACAGATCATAAAACATGCATGGAGTATTATATTATAGCAAGGAAATAATTTAATTAACTGAATTTCTACATCTATTGTAGCTCTCTTTTTGCTAAAAGTGGAATACTTAAGAAATTCTTGACATTGGTAATTTCGTCCTTTAAAAGGTGGAAAAAGTTACAATGAAAATAGCTATTCTGGACATGATGAGAACAAAATAACATCACAAAGAACAAAATAGATTATGTTCTAACTGACAAGAAAAGACTTGTTATTCATGTGGGAGTTATCCCTGAGTCAGCTGTCTGTATATAGTCAGACTATCAGCTCTTTGGAGCTAAAAGCATAATTTGCGGAAAAAAACCCAAGAATAATCAGAAAATGATATGAGGTACAAGTAAAACAATTTACCTGACATTTAAACAAGTAATTATAATATAAAATGAGAAATGGTCAATGGAAATTATATAGAAGTTGACTAAAACAATTGCATCCAAATTAATTAACGTAAAGCAACTATCACATCAAAATCACCAAGAGAGCACAGAAAATATCTTGGTCAGCAAACATCCTACTTGCCGAATGGAGAGAGATGGCTGCAAAAGACAATATTTTGGCTAGAATATATATTCACATGTCAAAGCTTATGAAGATATATGATGGACAATTTTGAGGAGTATCATATCTTAAAGAAGAGAGAAGCAATACTGAATAAATTAGTTTTTTTTTAAAGCTTGGCGTTCGACTAAGCATAGTCATCCCAAATGAATTGAAGGGCAAGAATGGAAGGAGATGAGAAACAGAAAAAAAATTGACAAATTATTTTCTCTATAAAGTGGAACCCCTGCACTTAAACACTAACATCAAAGTACCAGCTGTGTTTATAAAAGAAGAATAAATGACATTAAAGAGAACAAAAGTGGAAAAATTAGACAAATTAAGATTAAATATGTTGAAAAGATGGTAGAATTGAGGTGACTGAGGAAGTGATACATAAGGTATATGAAGGAGGTGATACCAAAGGCATGGAAAAATATCAAACCCAATTAATACCAAGTAAAGGTAACCAAGAGAACACTGGAAACCACCTACCGAAGTGCCTGTTCTCTAACCTATGCAAAATATTCATCAGCATCATGTGTATACAAATTGAGGGTATACTCAGTGAGGGCATTAATAGGGAATAAGTTGGCCTTCACAAAGAATATTCAAAACTGATCCACATATTTAAAATTTTTCAATTAGCTTTAAGATGTAGAAAATAGTTGATCTCCCTGTTTGTTTCCATTGTTTGTTTGATATTAAAAAAGCATTTGCTTAAATGGAACGAAACTCTGACTTGTATGTTCTTTTATAATACTTTTTATCTCATCCATAAGTGAAGATCATCCAGAATTCCTTGGAAGATGTAACTACAGAAATAACCCTGTACAATGACTAACAAGTAACAGAAATAATTATACGATGACCCTAATAAACATCAGGTGATGCATAAAAAAGGAAAATGTTTATCAAAGATATTCACTAATGAGATAAAGGAGATGAGCTACAGCACAGATTCCTAGTTTAATGGGGATTCTTGTCTGCAGATAAGAAGGTATTCCATGTGCTTCTATTAAGGATGACATTGACATTACACCAAGTTGTACAACTCTGAAGAGATTCCTGGAAAGGATCTGTAATAACTCAAGGAGAGTTTGACCTTTTCATCTGCACAGAAAGACCAAGGATATGAAAAATGTGTATTTCCTTGATACCAGCATGCATTCAAATGGATACCCTTTAAGATTTATCTAAGTATATGTATTTCTGCGACAGACATCTGGGACAATGAGGTTGGTCGATATTTTAACAAGGATAAGAGAGAACTGTATTGCTTTCTGGAAGCTGCAAAGTTCTTTAACTGGCCCCAAGTTTCCCAGAAAATTAAAGGAATATCTTTCACAATAACATTTTGCCCATATTGCTATATGGCAATGAGACATGGAGTACCATTTCCACCAAATAATTAAGATGGGTATCATGCAGGTGTCAATGGAGAAACATATGGTTGGTGTGAACAGTCTGTAACATAAAATCAATAAGGAACTCCAAAGAACATTATAAGCAAAGAATTGTACTATAGAATAAGAAGATGGCCTTGTCACATAATAAAAAGAGTAATGGTAGGTAGAGAATGAGAATCATCCCTATATAATTTCCAGAGAAAGCAAAAACAGTTCTAGCACTAAAGATCTTTTGTGGTAAGCTGTTGTGGACAAGACTCACACATGATGAGTATACCTGGCTAGGTTATGAAATGAATTGTTTAAGAGCACTTTTGAATCTTTCAGGCCACAAATACATTTAAAAACACTTACTTGCATCCTATGAGAGGAGAGAATAATTTGTTTTGTCTTTTTATCCCCTAGTGTGGTGGTTCAAAGAGTGTTGGCTAAGACCCTTTCAAGGAGTCCTCAAGGTCATAACTAAGACAATTTATTTTTCCAATACAGGAAAATGGATAAACATAGCCTATATAAACAAAATTTCTGAGGGCAGTCCTCAATGGTTTTTCAAAGAATAATGGGAGCTGAGATCAAAAGGTTTGAAAGCTGCTGCACTAATGTAATGTCTTTAAAATAGTAGGTATGTTAGAAACCTCTTTTGGGGTTAATTTAATGGAATAGCAGAAATAAGGTCAGGCAACTAAGTATGAACAGGAAGGAATAGTATGGCATGGAAAAAATGCTTTCAGTAGCATTAAACTCAGAATAAATAGAAACTTGGGATCAATGTTAAGCACATCCAAAAAGGCATTTGATGAGGGTGAAAGAGATAAAAAGAGACAGAAAAACTAGGTGGGTTGGATGGGATGATTATAAGAGTTAATAAAGAAAAAGTAGAATTACTAAGAACCTATTTTGATATTTTTTCTCTACTAAGATGATGAAGCATAAGACAACAACATTTAACACAGACCTTTAAAAATCATGAACTAGAAAAATGGTTAATAAAAATTGAAATACAATTTACAGCAGCAAATAAACATAGTAACCTTATGTTTGACAAGCATAAATAGTTAAGTTTTGTGGATAAGAGATTAGCTTTGTGGTAAAAATTTTTGTGAAAACTGGAAAGAGTTCTGGAAGAAACTGGGCATAGACCAATATCTTACACCCTTTGTCAAGATAAGATCAAAATGGGTACCTGGCCTAGATATAAAGAGAGATACTACAAGAAAATTTGAAGAATATGGAATATATTACCTATCAGAGTTACAGATAGGCAAACAATTTATGAATAAACAAGACAGAGCAGTGTAAAGTATAAAGTGGATAATTTTGATTATATTAAATTAAAAAGATTTTGTACAAATAAAACAAATGTAGCCAAGATCATAAGAAAAGCAGAAAATTGGGAAAATTTTTATAGATGGATTCTCATATATAAAATACATATATATATATATGTATAAATATATAAAGAATTTTGTAAAATGGATAAGAATATGAGTTCACTCCAATTGACAAATAGTCCAAGAATATGAATAGGCAGTTTTCCAATGAAGAAATCAAATCAATTTGTAGGCATATGAAAAAAATGCTCCAAGTCATTATTGATTAGAGAAATGAATATTAAAACAACCTTGAGATATCATTTTACACCTATCAGATTGGCTAAATGATTGAAGGGAAAAGCAACAAATGTTGGAGGGGATGTGTAAAAATTGGAACACTATTGGCGGAATTGTAAACTAATCCAACCATTTTGGAGAGTAATCTGAAATTATGCCCAAAGAGTTACGCCTATACATTTTGATCCAGCAATACCACTACTAGGTCTGTTTCTCAAGATGATTAGGGTAAACGGAAAAGAACATATATGTTCCAAAATATTTATAGCAGCTCTCTTTGTGGTGGCAAAGAACTGGGAATTGTGGGGATGCCCATTAATTAGGGAATGGCTGAACAAGCTTTGTATGATTATGATAGAATACTACTGTGCTATAAAAAATGGTAAGCTTGATGGTCTTAGAAAAGCATGGAGAGCCTTGCATGAAATAATGAAAAGCAAAATGAGCAGAATGAAGAGAACATTGTATACAGTAACAGTAATATTGTTTTAAGAACAGCTTTGATTGAATAAGTCATAAAAGCCATATGAAAGAAGGAGCTATCTGTATCCATAGGGGGAAAAACTGATAGAAATATGTATAGAATGGTTTTGCACATATATATATATATATATATGTATGCATGTATATATACATGCATTCATGTATGTATATGTCACATATTTATGTGACAAACATATTTATATCTAATGGCAGCCATCTCTAGAGTGGAGAGAAGGGAGAAAAAGAGAGAAAAAAAGAAAGTTATGTGAAAACTTTATTATATATTTAAAAGGGATAGCAAGTTGAACATAATAGATTTGCAGTTTCATGTACAATGATTTTTTTCTATTCTACTATGTCATTATTTTATTTCTTGAGTTCAGAATAAATGGCTAAAACATTTCTTCAAAATATTAAAAAATACAAAATTAAAATGAGATGTACCCACATTGTGGTTGTGTTTTAAGCCTCAGTCCTGATCCTTCTTGCCATAGATTCAGTTTTCATCTCTATTAAGATGGCTTCTAGATATATGTATATGCATAGGCACACACACACACACACACACACACACACACACACACTTTAGCTTCCTACTATGTGTTTCTACTATCACACTCAAATGCTGCAAACATAGCTCATTTTTTTTTTTTCAGTAAAAATCACTTCTTTATACTTCTAAGTTTTTATCAAGGGTACTTTCTAGTTACCCAGGTTTGCAACATCAGTCTCATACTTGGCACCTCATCCATACTCCACCCACAAATAAAATGCATTATCAAGTTATATCATTTCTATTTCTATATCTCTCTCATCTTAGAGGTAGCTAGGTGACCCAGTGAGAGAGCTTTGGACCTGGGTGTTTAAATCCAGCTTCAGACACTTATTAGTTGTATGATACTGGGTAAGTCATTTAACCACTGTCTACCTCAGGTTCTTCATCTGTAAAATAAACATATTAATATCATCTATATCCCAAGGTTTTTGTCGAGATAGATGATATTTATAAAATGTTTTATAATTTGCAAATTGCTACATTATTGTAAGCCATTGTTATTGTTTGAACACCTAGGTGGTACAGTGGATTTAGAGCACCAGGCTTGAAGTCAGTAAGACTTGAGTTCAAATCCAACCACATTTACTAACTGTGTGACCCTGGGAAAGTCACTTAATCCTGTTTGCCTCAGTTTCCACAGCTGCAAAATGAGCTGGAGAAGCCAATGGCAAACCACTCCAGTATCTTTGCCAAGAGAATCCCAAATGGAGGTAAGAAGAGCCAGATATGACTGAAATAACTGAACAACAACAACACATTGTTATAATTATCATAATTATCTGCTCCCTTATCTCTACTTTTCATTACTACTACCCAAGTTATGGCACTTATCCTGACTCATCAAGACTACTACAATAGTCTCCTATTTGGCCTCCCTACGTCAAATGTTCCATTTCATCCTACACATTTTTTTTTCTAAAGCACTGGCATGATCATGCCATTCCCCTCCTCAATAAACTCCAGTGGCTCCTTAGTACCTCAAGGGTCAAATATAAACGTATCTATTTGGCATTTAAAACTCCTCACATACTGGATCTTCCCTTCTTTATTGTATTCTTACAGATTATTACTCATGTCCACAATTCTACAGTCCAGCCATAATGACTTCCTTGTTGTTCCTATACATTGTGATCCATTGCTCATCTCCATGCTTTTTCACTGGCTGTCCCCCATCCCTGGGATACTCTAGCTCCTCAGTTCCTTATCTTGGAATCCCTAGTTTCTTTTAAAACTCAGGTCAATCACCACCTTATGCAAATGACCTTTCTTGATTTTCCAAATATTCATGCCTTCCCTCTAAGATTACCTTTTCTCTACTCTGTATGTACCTTGTTTTTATCTATATATGTATATGCTGTCTCCCCCATTAGAATGTAAGGTGTTTGAGTTCAGGGACCTTTTTGCTTTGCTTTCTGTATCCAAATAACTTAGCATAGTGTCTGATACATCATAGGTACTTAAGAAATGTTTGTTGATTAACTGACAATGGTATGGGTAACGTCTTTTTGTCAGAAGCGTTCGATGGAGACAAACACGACATCAAGGTCAGCTACCACACTGATGCTAAACTATTCATCTTGAAAAAGCTACAAGCCAAGACTTATGTGGAGGGAGAGTTGCTACACGATTTTTTGTTCACAGATGACTGCACTCAATGCAACCTCTGAAGCTGAGATGCAACAAAGTATGGACCAATTCTTTGCTGCTTGTGCTAATTTTGGCTTAACAATTAACATCAAGAAAACCTAGGTGCACAACCAGCCAGCATCACACCATCCATATGTGAAACCGTTAGTTATAGCAAGAAGTTTTGAATACTCTGGACAAGTACACTTACCTTGGCAATATCCTTTCCAGTGATATACACATTGACAATGAGGTTGGTGCACACATTGGAGACCTAATTCAGCGTTTCAGAGGCTCAAAAGGAAAGTGTGGGAGGGAAGAGGTAGTAGACTAATTACCAAACTGAAAATTTACAGAGCTGTTGTATTGACCTCATTGTTGTATGTCTGTGAAACCTGGACAGTATACCAGCACTATGTCAGGAAACTGAATCACTTCCATTTGAATTGTCTTAGGAAGATTCCGAAGATTACCTAGTAGGATAAGGTACTGGACACTGAGGTCCTTTCCTGAACTAAACCGCCAAACATTCAAACTCTAATGCAAAGAGTGCAACTCTGATGTGCTGGCCACATTGTTTGAATGCCAAACATATTCTTGCCTAGAAGACTATTTTATGGAGATTTCACACAAGGCAAGTGCTCACATGGTGGTCAGAAGAAGCGCTACAAGGACACTCTCAGGGTCTCTGAAGGACTTTGGAATTGATTACATGACCTGGGAGGCACTGGCATAGGACTGCTCAGCAAAGGCATGCCCTCATCAAAGAAGGTGCTGTGTTCCATAAGCAAAGCAGAATTGAAATAGCTCAAAAGAAATGCAAGATGTGAAAATTTAGAGAATCCATCCCAAATGTTTACATGGACTACTTGTGCCCAACCTGTAGGAAAACTTTCCAAGTTTGTCTGATCAGCCACAGTCTGATACACTGTAACTTGACTCTTACATAATGATGTCATTTTGGTCCTCTTTAAGAATGAAGAACAACAACCAATTAACTGACATTAAGAGAGCATCTTAATACTCTTAATTCAATGAACAAAATACTTTCCAAGATGTGAACTCAAGGATATGATAAATGAACTATATCAGTATCTTTGCAAGAAAATTTTAGAGTAAAGATGTATCACAGAATCAGAGATGGCCAAATGAGGTTTCAATTTTCAAAAATAAAAGGGAAAGAAGTTGGATTCTTCAAATTATGGGCAAGTGAGTTTGGCTTGGATTCCTGGCAAAATTCCAGAAAGGAATTATGGAGAATTATGAGCCCTTAATCAGGGAAGCTGTGGTCAGTTTAGTCTAGGGTGTGTTCATTGAGAAGGTTTGGCACAGTAACCCCATTTTTCTTGTTGACAGGTAGCTAAATAGAAGATCTAGGAAATGCTATTTGCATAGCATATTGGGAATTAGCAAGGCTGATTCATGATAATAGTATGGATTGATGATTAGAAAGTTAACGTGAATTTGAAGTTGATTGAATGAATGTATCTAAAGAATAATCATTAAAGGGTTATTTTAATTTAAGGCAAAGTTTCTATTGGAGTGCCACAAGATTCTGATCTTATCTCATATTCTGTTTGATATTTTAAAAGTGACTGTGAAGAATTTATAATTGAGATCCTGGTATGGCACTTAATAAATGTTCATTTATTATTCATCAAATCTGCAGAACACAAAACTGAAAGACTATTACATATAGGAACCTCAAACATCCCTCTAGGAGTGATGGAGTAGAATTCCAGAAAAAAATTAGAAATATAGCTTATTGCATTACCTTATCATAATAAATAACTTTACTGGAAAACTAATGTGGTACCACTTGGGAGATTCAAAACATGGGTAAAGAAATAAAGAATATACAACATATTGTTCTCATATTAAGCAGATGAGAAAAAATACATATACATACCAGGAGAGCTTCCCATCACAGTGAGTATGCTCTGGGCTCACTATCCCTGCACCAGACAGGCCACATCACTCCCTCAGGATTATAAAGTATCTTGTTTCTTTTCTACTACCATTGATTCAAGCCCCCATTCACTGTGTTTTCCCCATTGCTAGGCGCCAGTGAAAAGAAACCCAGTTCCTTTGAAGCTTTATTTATAGATATTTTCAATTCAGTGACTTCTGAGTTTGTGTTTGAGTTGCCCATCACCACAGCAGATTTTTATGGTCAGGTTCTTTCTTTTTTTTCTCTCATGTCCTCAGCCTGTTTCTTGCCTTTAGACTTTCTGCTAGAGTCGGACTCTGCTTACCTTGGGGTGGGGAGAAGGGATAACAGTCCTGAATGTCTATCTTTTATGTCCTTTTTCTGCTTTCACAACTTAGTCTGGGAGCCTGTAAGCTTTTGGGCCTTCCAATGTTGTGTGACCCACTGCCCTCTTGATCTGTGCTCTCATCCTTATACTGGTAGGGCCCCTGCTCCCTTGCCACCATGGCCATTCTTCTCCACCTTGGTCCCTAAACCTGCACCCATTGTTAGTGCAAGGGTCCCCTCTGATCTCTTTCTGACCGGGTTTTCAATACCCTTACCATCCCTGAGAACTGGGCTCCTCTTTGCTGCTGCTGCAGCCACTGCCACAGACTCTATTACCCAGTGCTGATTCCACTATGCTATGCACCTGTCCAGCCTCAACCTCTGTGTCTAAAAACCTCTCTTTCTGTTTTCCTAAGCTGGCCTGGGTTAGAAAAATGACTCACTGTGATTTTTCCTGGCTTTCTTATTCAGAATTTGGTTTGGTGTATTTTATGTGGTCATTGTAGAAGAAGTTTTTTGGGGAGTTTTTGAACTTGTGATCTCTCATGCCACCATCTTGACTCCACCTTAAAAACTCAGTTCCATTTAAGCACTTAGCATCAATTATCTTTTACAAAGAGATACTTACTTCAAAAACATGGCAAGAACTGAAGTACATTAATTTTCTACCAACTCAGCGGTACACTCTCCCCTATAAACCCTGGTATCTGAGGAGTATGGGCTCAAACTTAACTCAATTCTTATATAGTATCAGTCCCACTAAGTTTGTGTCCAAGTGGAGCATTGCAGCTGGATAAGTCCTTGTTTTGGCTGCTCCTGGGATGATTCATAAATGTACTCCTGAAGGTCATTCCTTGTTCCTGGGGGCAGCAAGGCTAAATAGGCTACAAAACTCAAGTACTGGGAAACCTGGATGCTTGTTCTCCTCATCCTTCAAAACTTTTAAGATCAAAGGCTCTAATACCTTCATATAGAATAGAAAAGATGCTCATTTGAGGGAAGGCATGTCTTGGTCTCAGTGGAGAGGGTCCATGGTCTCTCCCTTCAAAGCATTTTTTTTCTAACCAGACCACATCAGTGGAAAAATCCAGCCTCAAAAAGAATAGTCCCAAGAATACTGGAGATATTAGGTTGAGACTAACTCAGGTCTTTTGGAAGACACCTTTTTTTCTGTCTACTCAGCCAATCAGGAAAGACTTCTACTAACCAGTTTGCTAAAAGAACAGAACCAGTTATTGAACGCTTCCAGAGTATCTCTAAGGTGCTTCCATTTTCTTTTTTTTTTTGTTTGCTTTTGTTTTTTTGTTTTAATGTTTTTTTTAGGGGGGGGAGGCAAGGCAATTGGGGTTAAGTGACTTGACCAAGGTCACACAGCTAGTAAGTGTGTCAAGTGCTCTAATGAGCTCTGAGGCTGGATTTGAACTCAGGTCCTCCTGACTTCAGGTCCAGTGCTCTCCTCACTGAGCCACCTAGCTGCCCCAGATGCTTCCATTTTACAGCATCAAAAATCTCCTGCCATCAGCCTCCCTTGCCTTCTGAACATGGGCAGAACGCATCAGTAAAGCAGAGTGCTGTGCTTAGCACATCTACCAGTTTCCATTATACTAAAAAAACTCTCTTAATTCTCTTAATTATTTCCTAATTGTCCTATATATAGTTGCTTTATATATTATATACATATACATATGTACATATACATACACATACACATATATACATACATATATACATATATATATATATATATATATATATATATATAAGCTCCTTGGGGGCAGGGACTATCTTTTGCTTCTTTTGTATACCCAGCACTTAGCACAGTGCTTGGCCCATAGCAGACATTTAATGTCTGTCGACTAATTATTGATTGAAACCTAGACACTGCAGCTGTGGCCTTCTCAAATTCTATGAATTTTCCTTGCTTTTGCCTCTCATCATTAAAACAATCAAATATTATCCAAAATAACAAGGTTGCAGTCAGTCTAATTATCTTCTAGCACTAACACCTCTTCTTTCTCCCTAAATGCCACAGCTAACATCACCAGAGTTGTGAATAAATCTCCCCAATGTATAATATTGCTCTAATTACAACACTAACCAACATGTACTTAATATGATGAATGACAGAACTAGGTCCTGAAAAGACATTGGCAGACTCAAACAACAGACCCTAAAATGACAATTACCTGTATTAAATTTCAAGTCTTCCACTTGGCATCAGGAAATAAGTGTGCAGATATAGAATTGGGAATACTCTACTAGATTGTTCGTATGAAAGAAAGCTGAAGATTATATTGGACTACCAGTTAAATATGAGTCAACATTTGATGGACCAATCCCCTGCCCCTGAAAAATAAACCTCATGAAAATTAGGGGACCCATGGATCTTCCCCATTCATTAACCGAAGTATAATATTCTCAATGTCCAGTCACACTCCAACATAGCTATGAATTTCGAAACCATTCTTTAAAAGGAATGGTTCAAAGAACCAAAGATTTTTAGTCTAGAAAAATAAGGATTCTGGACATGTTAGAACCGTCTTCAGATATTAGTAGGATTGTGTTTTGGAAGTGAAATTATATTTATTCTGCTTGGCACAGAAGGAAGAACTAGGAGAACTGGGGAGGAAATTGGAGAGAAGAATATTTTAGCTACATCCAGGGGAAACATTTCACCCATTATAGATGTCCAAAAGTAAAAGAAGCCATCTTGAGAGATAGGTCTTTTATTCATTGGTTGGTTGGTTATTGTTCTTTGTTCTTGAAGAGGACCAAAGTGACATGACTACATTTGGGTCAAGGTACAATGTTTCTGACTGTAACTGGCCAAAACAATATGACTTTGGAAGACTCCACCATAGGTCAGGCACAAAGAGTACATGTGAACACTTGGAGTGGAGATGTCTCTAAATGTGTGCATTTCATGTATATGCATTAAATATATGTAAATGTACATACACACACACACATATATATATATATATATATATATATATATATATACATACATACATGTGTGTATTTGTGCTTATATTTATCAGAGATGTCCTCAAGGAGAGAGATGATTTGTCACATATGCTACAAAAGGAATTTTTTCAGGTACGGATTGGACAAGGGCAGGTAGGTGGCACAGTAGATAGAGTGCCACATCTAAAGTCATGAAGACTCTAGTTCAAATCCAGACTCAGACGCTAGCTGTTTGACCCTGGACAAGTCACTTAACCCTGTTTGCATCAGTTTCTTCATCTGTAAAATGAACTGGAGAAGGAAATGACAAACCACATAAGTATCTTTGCCAAGAAAACCCCAAAGGGGTCACAACAATGGTTTGTTGGACTAAATAACCTTTGAGCTATCTTCCTTTGCTTGGACTTTATGAATCATGGTACGGCCAAGGGATTAAGTTTGGGACTTTTAGGTAGACAGGTTGATGAGCAGTCTTGGGAAAGTCTCACTAAGAAGAATGGTTTAGGTTGTACTTTTGATTAATTCTAACCTTGAGTATTATTTCTGAAAATATCCTTTATTCCTCTGGGTGATACATATCATTGCATAAATTCAAGATGGTTCTAATCCAATGAGGTAATGAGCTCTGATGTTGGAATCCATAGGCATCTCACAGTGGCCATATTTGGACTCTGGTTTACTGACACCTAAAAAGTTTGGGTACTTGGTATGTTACCCCTAGAAATTCACAATTTAGGATACAAATTGCTGGAATTATATTATTGGGCAAAATTTGAAAAAAGCTAGGAGTAATAATCCCTTTCTCAGGTAAGTTAGATCAAATTCCTCAATCCCTGACACTTAAAAAATGCATATGAAATACTGATATAAGCTCCTTTGGGACAGGGATTATTATTTCTTGATTGACTTGTATCATCAACAACTAGGACACTGCTATGAACATAGAAGGGACTTACTAAATGTTCAATTAACAAGATTTTAGCTATTAATGAGTTAGTGTTTTACTGTTCTGAGAAGCGACTTCAATTTATTTCAATTTTTATGATACATTTTCTTTTAATATATCACACAAATCTCCAGAGTGCCCTCAGGGGAATCCTCATAACTACAATTCCCAAAAATGTTTAATGAAAAAAAAAAATTGTAATTTAAAAGAGGATATTTTGCCAAAGACAATGATTAAGCTAAATAAATTAATTGACAAATAGAGAATCCCAAGCAATTTGGTAGGATAGATAAATTCTGACTAAGACATACTAGCTGAACCCTTTCAAATGACACAAATATACTTGAAGTTAAGGCTGACCACATTGATATAGATAGATATTTAACAAATACAATATCAATTAAAATCCAGTACGTCCATTCCTATTCCTGTACTGTTATGAGTTGAGGGAAATAATACTTAAGGAACTTACAATCTAGTTGGGAAGGCTAAATATACATATTAAACAAAAATGGATGGCAAAACATGATTTATGAATAAATCAAAAATATTTATTAGGCAATATTAGGTACAAGGCCCTGTGCCAAGAAATAATTAGGTACCAAAATAAATAATATGACAACTAACAATAGGAATTTATACAAAGGAGAGCTTAAAAAAGAAAGAATGTTCTATATCTCATGACAGACAGCATAATTCCCTTAAGGCTCTATTTACCCTCACTTTATTGGCATTAGGATAGTTTGGGATGACAGATGATTTCATTGAAATAGGGAACTCCCACATGAGGAAACTGCATCTAGTAATGCAGGTCCCTAACTTTGAGTATTAGAGTGTTGCCTAGGGCTTGGAGAGTTAAAGTGACTTGCCCAGGGTTATACAACCAGTATGTATGAGAAGCAGAATTTGAATGCAGATCTTCTGGGCTGTAGGCCAGCTCTCTAATCATTACATCATGCTGCCTCTCTTGAAAGGCATTATTAGCTCTGACAATATATTTTTCAATCAATATGAGTCAGTGGAAATTCCACAATTAAAAGATATAGATTCCTTTCTTACTTAATAATAAGGAGAAACAGCATAAGAGAGAGTCATTAGTTACATACCTAAATTTAGGATGGTAGCAGGAAAAAACCAAAGGAATATTAATTACCAGAGGAAATTTCCCTAAAACAGGAATTTGGTGAAACTTCATGCCATGGAACTTCATTCCCATGAAAGCGCTCAGAAGACAGTCAATTAGGTGTTGTTATGCTCTTTTGTAGCATAGCCTTCTTTGGTAACTGGTGACTCCTATGAATCCCTTCTAAGAATCATGTATTTAAATAAACCACATAAAATACATAGGAATACAAAGAAAATCAATCACACCGAAATAAATTTATCATTTTTTTAAAAAAAAATCTTGGATTTTAGGTTAAGAACCCTTACTATAGTGGCACACCCTTAATTATGAAAATCAAAATTTCAAATATCCCTTATATGACAGAAAAGTTTTAAACTATTTTCCTACACCCTTGTCTTTGTTCACAAAACAATATAATTGAACTATGAAGGAATGATGGCAAAACCTAGTGCACAGTTATGAAACTTTTTTAAAAAATCTTACGAGTTATTTCTTTAAAATTACCTCCCTACTCCTTTTTAGGAGGATGAGAAACACATGTCATGTTGTATTTTCCCCTTTCCAGGAATCTACCTCCCACCCCTTCTGACTCTCCTCAGTTTCTCAGTACTCACAGCTGAATTCTTTTTACCTCAGACACTCTCTCAAATACATAGACATCTTCCTCAACATACTTTCTCTTTTTAAAAAATTTTCTCTTGAGTCTTGTGAAATTACCTTAGGAAACATGTATTATAATTCATTGGCACATAGTAATGACTTAATAAATGCTTCATCCATTTATTCATTCCTTTGTCTATCAATCCATCTATCCATTTACTTATCCATTCATTCACAATCCAAAAGAAAAAATATAAACTTTAATAATGTCCTGTCAACATAATAGTACTAGAGAGAGATTTATTTTTTAAAAAAGAAGTCCTTAATTTATGAAGTATAATTGGGCATAATAAGAATCAATACCATCAACTTCAAAAGTCCTTGAACATTCCCATAAAAGCTCTTCAGAACCACACCCAAAGAAAGTCTCTCCACCTGCTTTGCCTCTTCCTCCAATTAAGCCTAGTTGGCTCCAGTACCAATGTTCAAGATAAATGAAACTATTTCTTTTTTAATTTGAATATTTTTCTGTTTGGCGAAATTATCATTATTTTGTTTCCTTCTATTGTCACTGGCAAATACAAAGCATATGCAGATGCAGTATTTACATTATGAGTTAAATAATGGCTGACATTTATGTATGGCTCTAATGATTGCAAAGTGCTTTACATTCATTATCTTATTTTAACTTCACAACAATGCTGTCAGGGAGGAAGTACAAGAATTATTATCTGCAGAGAAGGAAACTGTGATTCACAGATGCTCAGTAACTTTTCCAGGGTCACAGAGCTCATCATTGGAAACAGTAGAATTTGAACACAGAACTTCTTAACTTCAAGTCCAGCATATAATCCTCCATGGCATGCTGCCTCTCTTAGACTTTTGGAGGCTAGCTTTAAAAAATTAATCATGATTTGTAGAATTCCTATGATAATTTTATCATAGCAATCATGCATTCTAGATTTCAAAAAACTTAAAGACTTTTAAAATATTTCCCATACTTCCGGGGGTGGAGCCAAGATGGTGGGTGGAAAGCAGGGACTTCCATGAGCTCCCCGCCATGTCCCTCCAAAAACCTATAAAAATGGCTCTGAACAAATCCTAGAACTGCAGAACCCACAAAATAAGCAGAGGGAAGCAGGGATCTAGCCCAGGACAGCTTGAATGGTCGCAGGATGAGGTCTATTGTGCACAGAGTGGAGGGGAGTGGAGCTGAGCATGGGAGGCAGCAGGACCAACCAGACCAGGAGCCAGGCAGGACAGGCCCTAGCACCCTGAATCAGTGAGCTGTGGCAGTTACCAGACTTCTCAACCCACAAACACCAAAGACAACAGAGAAGGTTAGTGGGAAAAGCTGTGGGGGACAGAGTTCACCATTGGGCCACGGCCCCAGGGGCAGCGGGGGAGGTGCAGCTACAGAACTACAGCTGCAGTTACTTCCGGCCCCAGGCCCACCTGGTGGGAGGAATTAAGTGGCAGATCAGTGCAGGAGTGAAAAGCCTGCTGAAGATGTGCGTTGGTGGTTCTTGAGGAAGGAGGAGTGCTGGGGTGGCAGAGCTGGCTGTATAGAAATAGCTCTGAAATCAACAGCACATCCCCTCAAGCTTGGAACAAAGTACTCTTTGCTCTACAAGCAGTTATACCCTGACGAAAAACTAAAGGGTCAAGTAAGTTGGCTAGGAACATGGCTAGGCAGCAAAAACACACCCAGATTCAGTCCCAGACTTTGGAATCTTTCTTTGGTGACAAAGAAGACCAAAACATATGGCCTAAAGAAGTCAACAAAGTCCAAGAGCGTACACCAAAAGCCTCCAAGAAAAACATGAACTGGTCTCAGGCCATGGAAGAGCTCAAAAAGGAGTTGGAAAAGCAAGTTAGAGAAGTAGAGGAAAAATTGGGACGAGAAATGAGAATCATGCAAGAAAACCATGAAAAACAAGTCAATGACTTGCTAAAGGAGACCCCCAAAAATACTGAAAAAAATTGAAGAAAACAACACTTTAAAAAATAGACTAACTCAAATGGCAAAAGAGCTCCAAAAAGCCAATGAGGAGGAGAATGCCTTGAAAGGCAGAATTAGCCAAATGGAAAAGGAGGTCCAAAAGACCACTGAAGAAAATACTACCTTGAAAATGAGATTGGAGCAAGCAGAAGCTAGTGACTTGATGAGAAATCAAGATATTATCAAACAGAACCATACGAATGAAAAAAATGGAAGACAATGTCAAATATCTCATTGGAAAAACCACTGACCTAGAAAATACATCCAGGAGAGATAATTTAAAAATTATTGGACTACCTGAAAGCCATGATCAAAAAAAAAGCCTAGATATCATCTTTCAAGAAATTATCAAGGAGAACTGCCCTGATATTCTAGAGCCAGAGGGTAAAATAGAAATTGAAAGAATCCACAGATCACCTCCTCAAATAGATCCCAAAAAGAAAACTCCTAGGAACATTTTCGCCAAATTCCAGAGCTCCCAGGTCAAGGAGAAAATATTGCAAGCAGCCAGAAAGAAACAATTTGAATATTGTGGAAAAACAATCAGGATAACACAGGATCTGGCAGCTTCCACATTAAGGGACCGAAGGGCTTGGAATATAATATTCCGGAGGACATCGGAGCTAGGATTAAAAGCAAGAATCACCTACCCAGCAAAACTGAGTATCATGCTCCAAGGCAAAATATGGATTTTCAATAAAATAGAGGACTTTCAAGCTTTCTCAGTGAAAAGACCAGAGCTGAATAGAAAATTTGACTTTCAAACACAAGAAGCAAGAGAAGCACGAAAAGGTAAACAAGAAAGAGAAATCATAAGGGACTTACTAGGAACTGTTTTGTTTTGTTTACATTCCTACATAGAAAGATGATGTGTATGATTCATGAGACCTCAATATCATAAAATGCATATTTATATATATATGTATACATATGTGTGTGTCTATGTATGTATGTATGTATATACACACATATATACATATACATATATATACATATATATACATATATATATATATATATACACACACACACACATCCACACACACACACATCCACAAAGGGCACAGGGTGAGTTTAATATGAAGGGATGATATCTTAAAAAATAAAATCAGTTTAAGGGATAAGACAGGAATATATTGAGAGAGGGAGAAAGGGAGAGATAGAATGGGGTAAATTATCTCACATAAAAGTGGCAAGAAAAAGTGGTTCTGCAGGAAGGGAAGAGGGGGCAGTTGAGGGGGAATGAGTAAATCTTGCTCTAATTGGATTTGACCTGAGGAAGGAATACCATACACACTCAACTGCGTATCTTACCCACAGGTAAGAGGGAGGAAGAAGATAAAAAAGGGGGGTGATAGAAGGGAGCGCAGATGGGGGGAGGAGGTAATCAAAAACAAACACTTTCAAAAAGGGACAGGGTCAAGGGAGAAAACTGAATAAAGGCAGATAGGTTAGGAAGGAGCAAAACATAGTTAATCTTTCACTACATGAGTATTGTGGAAGGGTTTTACATAATGATTCGCATGTGGCCTATGTTGAATTGCTTGCCTTCTTAGGGAGGGGTGTGTGGGGAGTGAAGAGGGGAGAGAATTAGAACTCAAAGTTTTAAAAACAGACGTTCAAAAACAACAACAACAACAACAAAAAGTTTTTTCATGCAACTAGGAAATAAGATACACAGGCAATGGGGCATAGAAATTTATCTTGCCCTACAAGAGAAGAAGGAAAGGGGGATGGGAAGGGAGTGGGGTGACAGATGGGAGGACTGACTGGGGAATAGGGCAACCAGAATATACGCCATCTTGGAGTGGGGAGAGGCTAGAAATGGGGAAAAAATTTGTAATTCAAACTTTTGTGAAAATCAATGCTGAAAACTAAATATATTAAATAAATTTAAAAAAATAAAAAAATAAAATATTTCCCATATGTTTATTGGGGATTTTGTATGCACATTACTTAATTTCACTTGTCTGAATCACAGAAGTATTTTCTCCTCTCAGTTATCCCTCCACATACTCCCCTAGAGCGGTGGTGTCAAACTCAAATAGGGGTATACACAAACACACACACACACACACACACACACACACACACACACACGTGGATCCTTGTGGGGTATATGCTTAGAAAATCACATATTAACATTATCTATATTTTATTCTATTTTTATCTATTTTGCTAAATATTTCCCAATTATATTTTAATCTGATTTGATCTAATATTCCTAGAGTTGCGGGTCAATACTACCGTTTTTGACACCTCTGGTTTAAAGCAAGTGTCTTAACCTTTTATTTTGTCATATACTTTTTTGACCACGTGGTAAAACCTACAGATCTTTTGTCAGAATATTTTTAAACACATAAAATAAAATACATGAAATGAAAGATTTCTTTAGAAGTTAATGAAAATAAATACGTATTTTTCTCATCCAAGTCCACAGACACTTCCCAGCTTATCTATGAACCCCTTGGGGTGTTAAGAATTCCTGCCTTAAAGGAAGAAAGAACTTGACAGATCATCTAATCCAATTACCTCATTTTACAAATGAAGAAACTGAGGTTAAGTGATTTGCCAACGTCACACGGCTAGTTCATAGCAATGCTAGGGCTATAAGTTCTGGTTACTTATAGTCAAGTGTATGTCATATATATACATATATATATAGATACACACATGTACATGTACACATTATATATATATACACACATGCATATACGCATTATATATATATATATATATATATATATGTATGTATGTATGTATATATAACTTTGTCTCAGTGGACTATGTGCTTGTGCTTATGTATGAGGAATCAGATGGGAAGTAATTGTAATTTCTTCCATCTGCCCACACAAGCATATATGGTAGATACTTTCCCACTCATTACACTGACTTACTACCTCCATTATCAATTAGAATGAGGCAAAAGAACAGAACTAATTATTATCTCAGATTATATATTTATAGAAAAAATGATTGCCAAAACTTTTGGAGGCATGTTATGTTCTTGTTCCAAAAAGTGCTGTAGGACAGTGTTGCTGTTGTTGTCTTTTAAAATAATGTTTTTAGGAAAGACTTAAATGAACTAATGCAAAGTGAAGTGAGTAGAACCAGGAGAACATTGTACACAGTGACAGCAATATTATATGATGATCAACTGTGAATGACTTAGTATTCTAGCAATACAATGAGTTAGAGCAATCCCAAAGGACTTATAAAGAAAAATGCTAGCCACCCCCAGAGAAAGAATTGATGAAGTCTGAATGCAGATCAAAGGACTTTTTTTTTTACTTTCCTTCTTCTTTTCTTTTTTTTTTTTTGGTTGGTGTTTTCTTTCACATGACTAATATGGAAATATGTTTTGCATGACTGCACATGTATAACCTATACAAATTGCTTGCTTTATCAATAAGGGGAAAGGAGGGGGAGGAACAGAGATAATTTGGGACTCAAAATTTTTAAAAATGAATGTTAAAAATTGTTTTCACATGTAATTAAAAAATAAATATTAGAAAATTTAAAAAACAAAATAAAGCAGTTTGACTTATTTGTGCTTTGAAAATTTTTTATGCAAATATTATGGTTCTTTGATGTCACAAATACAGTGTTGGGAATTATTATCTTAAGTATGAAAGATATGGTGTATGGAGCATTCTTTGCATAATTACTACAACTCTACATTCTACTAACTCTAACTTTTATATCATATATGAAATGTAGGGAGTATCTAAAAATTACTGCTTAGGGTATTCACAATTCACACATCGAGGTAAATGAAACAGATGCAGATGCAAGTAATTGTTGAGATGACACATTTGTTCAAATGTTCTATTTACTTTCATGTATATATATCTTAATAAATTGATATAAAATTGGTCAATAAGATTAAACACAGCTGGTAGATCTAATTTTCTAATTGTCAGGTAATTCCATTAAAAAAGTGCTATTTTTCAAACAAATACAGTTCACTTATAAGCCAAGAACAAAAATTTTGCCCACAGGATTCTGGCAAAAAATTAGGAAAATCAATTTTATATCAAGATTTAGATCAAGATTTATGCCATGACTACTACTTACTTCTCCAATTTTTCACTGAATATTAATTTAACTTTTGGGCTGCATCTCAACTGCTTTATAAAGTATGCAGCCATCCTGTTGTTGAGGAAATGAAAACAAATAGTATAAGAGCAAAATAGTTTATGACTTTTAAGTTGCTTCTCTTAATATTTCTGGGATTCAGTAAGACAGAATCTTCATGTTATCATTCAGATCCTTGTGTGTAAATTAATTTAATGCGATGTCTTTTCTCAGAATCCCACCCAAATATTGAGTTACAGCAGACAGTTTTCTCTATCTGATAATCAAGTCCATTGAACACAAAATTAGCTAATAAGAACTACGTGTCTATTTGACAGCAAGTCAGAGGTTTCCCAACTTATAAGATCACCAGTTTCACAGCAGAGACACCCTTAGGCTCCTGATAACATAAGAGGGATAGAATGTGAATAGCTCTGCCAGTGCTAATGAGTTGACATTTTTTATAGCATCTTTAGATTTGAAAAGTACTTTATATACATCATGTTAACTGAGCCACATTCATCAAGCAGTAATAAATTATCAAAAATTATCCATCAATGAAAAATTTATGAAGTACCTACTATGTGCCTGAGTTAAAGGTTGTGGATCCAAAGAGACAAAAGTCAGTTTATGCCCTCAAGGAGGGAGGCAACATACAAAGAAACATATGCAGAGTGAGCTATTTATAGGATACATAGGATGTTGTCTGGTTATTAACCAGAGAGAAGGCACTGGATTTAAAAGGGGTTGGAGGAAACTTCCTGTAGAAGGTGAGAGTATGTGGTGTCTTGAAGAAAGTTGGGGAGGTCAGTAGTCAGACGGGAGGAGGGAGAGCATTCTAGAAATGGAGGGAAAGCCAGAGAAAATGCAGGGATCCAATAAATAGAGGCTCTTATTCATGAAACAGACAGTAGGCCGGTGTCACTGGATCTAATTATGTGTCAGGGAGTAAGATGGAAAAAGACTGGAAAGGTAGGAAAAGATCTTAGCCTATGAAGGGCTTCGAATGACAGAGTATTTTGTATTTTCTCCTGGAGGCAATAGGAAGGCACTGTTGTTTATTGAGTAGGGGGCAGTGACATGATTAGATTTGTGCTTTAGAAAAATCACTCTAGTGGCTGAATGGAAGATTGATTGAAGTGAGGAGAGACTTGAGACAGGCAGACCCATGATCATTCAATTGCAATAATTCAGATGTGAAGTAATGAGAGTCTACATGAGAGTGGTAGCAGTGTCAGAGAAGAAAAGGAGTATTTAAGAGATATTGCAAAGATGAAATTGACAGTCCTTGGCAGCAGATTGGATATAAGGGGTGAGAGATGGGGAGGATTCCAGCATGTCCTCTAAATTATGAGCCTGAGGGACTAGGAGGATTGTATTGAATTCCACAGTAACAAGGAAGATGGGAAGGGGTTGGTGGAGAGGAATTAGAAAAATAATAACTTCTATTTTGGTCATACTGAATTTAAGACATCTATTGGATATCCAGTTCTAGATGTCTAAAAAGCATTTGGAGAAGTGAAATTGGAGGTTGAGTGATTGGGGCAGGATAACTGGTATATTTGAGAATCATCCGCATAGAGAAGTTAACTAAATCCACAGCATCTGATGAGATCAACCAAGTAGTATGGAGGAAGAAAAGTAGAGGCTCCAGGATAGAACACTGAGGGACATCTATGATTAGAGAGTACAGGTCTATTAGAGGATCCAGCAAAGGAGACAGAGGAGTGATAGATAGGGGGAGAACCAGGAGACAGTGGTGTCCTAAAATCTAGAGAGAAACGAGTATCAAGGAGAAGAGAGTGATGAACAGTGTCAAAGGCTGCAGAGAGAGCGATCTGGCAACTAAGAGGTCATTAGTAAGTTTGGAGAGAGCAGTTTCCATGGAATGATAAGGTCAGAAGACAGATTTTAAGGGGCTAAGAAGAGAATGAGAGGAGACAAGCTGGAGGCACCTATTATAGATGACCTTTTTGAGAAGTTCATCTACAAAGTCCAAAAGAGATTCAGGATGATAATAGTGATGGAAGGATAAAAAGAAAGTATTTTCAGGATAGGGAACACATGGGTATGTTTACAGAGAGTAGGAAATGAGCTGGTAGAGAGGAAAAGATTGAAAATAAGTGAAATAGGGATGGTAAAGGGGGTAATCTGTTGGAGGAGATGAGAAGGAATGAGAATTCTTGAATGAGTAGAGAGGTTACCCTTGGTAAACAGTAAGACCACTTCATTATATAAGACAGAACTGAAGGAGAAAGTAGAAGGTATCTGAGTAATAGGAGATAGGAAGAGGTATGGGGAATGTACTCAATTTTTTTCTGTAAAATATGAGGTAAGGTTCTTAACTGAGAGGGCAGGTGGAGAGGGGAATCATGGGAGGCATGAGGATAGATGAAAAGGTTTGGAAGAGCTATTGTGGAGTTTGCAGCCGTTGCAATGGATACAGCTAGGGAGGATAATGTATAGGCACTCAATCAGCTCAAAATAGTGGTGTAGCTGAACTTTGCAGTATTTTGCCACTATTCTCATCTATAAAATAGTAGGCTAGGTCCATAGCAATAGTTTTAGGGAAGGATTTGGTGCTATTTCTAGGCTATGTTTTCCCCCAAAGTTTCCAAAGGGAATTTCTGTGATTTCATAGTTGTAGCATTCATATAAGACTAGGTACAACAAGATCTTTTCCTGCAGTGTCTACAATAGCTTTCTCAAGTGAACCTTACTGTCAGTGAATGTATCTCCCTCTAAATCAGATAATTTGTCAATGGGAGACATGTCTGTCATATATTCCTAGGAGAACTGGAACTGGAGTTGGGGTAGCAGGGAGAAGGAAGACATATCTGTTGCAAGATATAAAGAAGGTAGCAGAAAAGCATCAGAGTACTGGCCTGAGCTAATTAATGTTCAATAAATCATGGCTACTAAAGAGAATTACCAACCAGGACAAGCTTAGTCTGGGAGTGGAATTCTAAGGCTCCCTCTGTCTTTAGTATCAAGGAACATACAGTCTGGGAAGAACACTGCCATTTCACATTATCCCAGATCAGTCTGTTCCATTGCATATTTGGAGTCAGCTGACATAGCAGATGAAATGTGGGATCTCTAGTTAGGAAGAACTGAGTTCAAATCAACCCTCACACATTTACTAGCGGTGTCGTTCAGGGCAACTCACTTAACTTTTGTCTGCCTCAGTTTCCTCCTCTGTAAAATGAGGAAATGATAGCACCTAGCTCATAGGGTTGTGAGGATTTTAACCACTAATTGGTAAAAATTGTGAAGTTAAGAAAAAAAAATTTGAGCAAAAATTTTGAGGAACCAACAAGATCACAGTATGTATGTGTATGCACATGGATGTATGTGTGTGTATGTATGTATGTGTGTGTGTGTGTGTGTGTGTGTGCAATCTGGAAGGTTTTGAGAGTTCTGCCTTCTAAGGCATTCAAGATGTTTAATTTATATTTGGATATCTTATGTATATCACTAGGTCAGTAACCCTTTAGCTTGCTATGAATAATGTTTATGTCAAGTACAGGCCTTAGAGTAAGATAAAACTGTCATGGAGTATTTGCAACCTAAATTCCCTAAAGTTTTTGGTAAACTCTGGGTTCCAACTTTGCTGCTCCCCCTTTTAGCACTGTTACTGATTAGGTTAGAATTGCAAGGCTTGAGCTGGTGTCCACAACATGAACTACTTATTGAAGGAGTAAATTTTGAGAGTCTGTGCCAACTTCTACTGAGATCTATTTTGTAAGGGTTTCTAGCAGGAACATCTGAGGAGTCTCTCCAAGTAACTTGGAATTGGAATGGAGAACCCAATGGAGGGATGCCCTTCAGGACACAGTATTTTCCAGATTGTCCCAAGGAAAGTTGTGCCAGGGCCCTAACTAATGCATGGGACATCTGGGATCCAAGAGGAATCGTGTTGATTGAAGTACTAAGTTGCAGGAAGACTTAGTGTCTCTTGTTTTTTATATCCATTAATATACCCCTTTGGCTTTTATTTTCTGTATCTGTATACTAGGTTCTCTTGATTATCTTGATGTTGCTTGATTTCTACCTGCAAATTAGTTTCAAATTTTGGTCACTCTTGCTATGGCTTGTGCAGTGCTTGGTTACTAGTTTTGCTGCCACTTTGTAATCGGGGCTGTTGCAGTGGGTATCCATAGTACTGTTTTAGCCAGTGTGCTCTGTGCTTATAGGCATACCCAGAGTTTGCCTTTGACCAATGGGGGATGTTAAGGTTTGTTAAGGAGTCCCCAGACCTTGTCTTTTTGAGTTGCCATATTCTCCAGAAACACAGGGCTCTGAGCATTTAGGATGCCCTGAATGTGTCAAAGATTAAGCTCCACTCCCTCAGCTGACATAATTTGTTGTTTGCACCCCAAACTGGATTCCCTGTGCGTCCTTGGGAGGCAATACAGGCACCAGCCAGTCTGTGCCAGGCTGGGGAAAATGCTTGCAGGGCTGAGGTCCTTTGCAGATAAATGGACCCTTCTATCTTCAATCTAGCAGTTCCCAAAGGAAAAGAATGCAGCTTTTGCCATCACCTTAATCCTCCTCTTTGGGAAGGGTTACTGAACTTTTCCCCTCCTGTGCCATGTCCCTTCCTGTTTTCTCCTCCTCCTTTTGTTTTCCTATCATAAATATGCAAACTTCTGTATGGAATGTGGACTCTCTGGATTCCACATGCATGTTCATTTCTCTTGTAATAAACCTGATTTTCACATAAGTCTCACAATGCTGAGATTGCCTGCTGACAGGATCAAACAAGATAATGTATGTAAAGCCTTTGGGAAACCTTAAAGCACTATATAAATGTTAGATATCATTATTTTTGTTGTTATTTCCTCATTTTTAAAATTAGCCATCTCCCTGCTGTCAATTGTGCATGATGGGCATTGTGCTAATCTAAGAAAAGCATTTATTTGATAGAAGCATTAGAACAAAAATCTTTAGGTCAAAGAAAGATTAGAGTTGAAATTGATAGAAAACTAACATGATGACAGTTTTTTCAAGGTTTTAGTTGGCAGTTAAGATTTTTCACATTTTAAACCTTCTGCCTACATCTCTGGAATCAACATATTTTTTTCTCTTAATCTTTAGAAATCACACTTGAAGAGTGTTGATGAGATAGAAATTAGCTAACAAGAGTGTCCCTAACATATAGAGCTGTTCGGTTTTACATTTCAAGAAAATGATAAATTCATAAATGCTTAAACTAAGATAGACCTTTCAGGACTTAGCTAAGTATGACTGAGGAGTATTAGAAGTCTTTTGATCATAGGAATATATGAAAGAACCAACTAAATCGATCTAAAGTATCAGCCCAGCTTGGCATATATAATGAAATTATTTTAAATACTATATGTGGGCAAAGGCAATAACCAGCTGTTAATGTCTTTGTGCTCTCCTACATAACTTACTAAAATTATTTTCTAGCACATTCAAGTAATTACTTTTGGCACGTTTTCCAGTTCTATAACCTATTCTTTCCTATCTCCGGAGCTTTCAATTTGATTACATTCTCCACGGTGTTAAAGCACCCTTCAGTTGGAGGACAAACAAATATAGTTGCATCCTATGCTTTCCTGTCTGAATTCTCTCATATTTCTTGACAGGATTATGGATGATGATTTGGATTTCTGTGGAAATCAAAGTGATGTATCATCTCTACCATTTCAGTGCATACGAACTCCAGAGTCCTAATGTTATTTCACCATTTCTCAAAAAAGAAACAGTCACAAATCAAAGAAATAGTGTTTTTAGCCAACTCTAGGCATTCAGTTCCCAAGAATTTCCATTATGATTGGTACTGATGGAAACAGACCTCAAGATTTTGCAAGTCATAAGAATGAATGCCCTTGTGTCTTTAAAAATAACCTGCCAACAAGAAGGTTGGGATGTATTTGCAGGCAGAGTTTGGAGCCTTGTACATTGATTCTGTATTGATTCTGACTCTCATAGAATTCCTGGCTCTGAGTCTTCCAGCATGCATGGTATCCAAAGCAGGACACCAGTGTACTAGGTGCCATTGGTCTTTAAAGTAGGCTGCTACACAGTATCACTTTCAATCAACCACTCCCATGTTTTTACTGCAACTAGAAGAGTAAACTTAAAACATCATTTCCTTTAATAGCTTACATTTCTATTTACTTTAGTTACAAGGAACTTCATGTATATACCTCATTATGGTAAAACAAATGATGGGGTCAGAGACTTTGGGGTTGGGGTTCAAATCCTTGCTTTGCCACTTACAACTATACCTGTGTGGTTTTGGGTAAGTCACTTAAACCCTTTGAGGTTCGGCTTACTCATGCATAAAACTAGGGGCTAGATGACCTCTAAAGTTCTTTCCAGGTCTAACTCTGATGCCATGATCTTATTTGCTCCTCATGTCAACAAACATTTGATTCAATTAAACTCAAGTATATAAATATTTGTTAAATGTGCAGAAATCACATTGTTCAACTCTCTCATTTTGCAGATGAAAAAATAGAGGCTTCACACAACTATGTGACAAAGTCAGAACTAGAACTCAGGTCTTTTGATTCCCAAACCTGGGCTCTTTCCATCACAGTGGGTTTGCAAAATAGGTTTTGCATGGATTAGGGTATTTGCTAATATATAATACTCTATAGAGAGATAAGCTGATGATTTCAATTTTCTTATGACAATTTCTGTGAAGTTGTCTGGCTTAATGGGAGATAATTATTTATCACAAACTTAAAGGAGCTGCAGCAAAATATGACATTATAAGGCATGTGTGTTACACAGAAAATATACTTCCAAAGAGGACAAGGACATAGACAAGCAGATTGAGCTTGTGGGTGGCCTTCCTCACTCCCTCTTTCCTAAATTGACTTGAAGGAAAACAAGATTACAAGGTTATTCTTCCAAAAATCATGCAATGCGAGCTCACAACTACCACAGATAGAGCTGATGCAGACCCAGTTCTGTCACTAACTAGCTGAGTGACCTTGGGTAAATATGTGTGTGTGTGTGTGTGTGTGTGTGTGTGTGTGTGTGTGTGTGTATGTATCTGGATCTAAATTTCCAAATCTATAAAATGAAAGTGTTGGATTAGATTCCTAAAAGGATCAAATATAGTGACTGCTTGATTCTACTTGCTATCTACTATGGAATCTAGTAGAATCAAGTTCCTTGGGGACTAATACTATCTAGTTTAAGGCTTTGTACTCCTAGCACCAAATAAAATGCTTTGTAAATAGTGAATGCTTAATAAATGGTGATTTGAAAGAGCAGAGATTAGGAAGAGTCTTTGATGAAGAAGACTCTTTTGCTGCATGCATTCCCAGCACCCTCAAAAGCTCAAAGAAGAAACCTAATCCCTATCTGAAAATGAACTGACATTTAAAAAAAAAATCCTTGTACTTGAAATTCAGTTAATTTTCTTATGCAAATAAATGGTTTTAAAAATCAAGTATTTTTGAAAGCTTTAAAGTCTTTTTAAATGTTGGCTATAACTTTCTTGATTAAGAAAGTTTGGGATATATTTTGATCATGCTATAGAAAGCATTATGCACATAGAAGCATTTGAAGATAAGCTGGTCTCAGAAAAGGGAAGTTCTGTTTGTAAAGAATTTAGAACTACGCACATTTACTCATTCAAATTCCTTTGCACATTGTCTATGATACAATGACAATCTGATCTCACTATAAAATTCAATGCTATGGTACTGGGAAAAATAGGTTCTCCCAGAAAAAGATAACATCATAATGTTGGAGAAAGAAAACCATGGTTAAGATCTCAGGGTCATACATTTAAAGAAGGAAGGGATTTTTCTAGTTTATCAAACCCAATCCTTTCATTTGAAGTTCAAAAAGTTAGAGTGACTTTCTCAAGGTCACACAACTATTAAGTATCTTAGGTAGAATTTGGACCCAGATTTTCCTGACTCCAAGTTCATCACCATATCTACTACTGTGTTATTTACTTGTATGAAACTTGAACAAGTTGCTCTTCCTCCCTAGGACTCAGTTTCTTCATCTGTAAAATGAGAGGGTTTGAAATAAGCATTCTTTAAGGTTCCCTCTCATTCTAAATCTTATGAAATATAAAAAAAGAAGTTGTATTATGTATAGTTATCCCTTTGACACTGTGGGGGCTAGGGGTGCAGTAACTTCACAATCTGGAAAATCTGCATAAAATTTTTTGGCCCTCTATTTGTACCAGAAAAGAATTCTGCATTTTTTTTCTTTTTCTTTTCTTTCATAGGGTAACTTATTATAAAATTTGGGTTAAATACGTGGTCACAGGCTATATGTAGGTCAACATTAAGTAAAAATACTGTATACAAAAAACTTCTGTGGCATCTGCTGGACTTTGCATGTCATCTGTTGCTTCTGCAAAACTCCCTACCCTCCAAATTGTCATTTGATTTCTTATGCTGATCTGCGATATATTTAAACTGTGATAGGGAAAGTTGCAATGTAGAAGGGATAACTGTAAAAGTAATCCCAACAACTACATAGCACCATGCAGATTTTTTTGTCCTTCAATATGACTGGATGTTCCCCAGGCTGGAAGTTAAGCAGCCATTCATGAACATGATTTCACTATTGATTTGCACAAAATTTTGACCTGATCCATTTCTAACTTTATTGGATTTATCACTCCCCTCCCAAGTACTCATCTGTCAAGGACTTAGTGTAGACATCCAATTAACTTTAGCCCTACTGCAGCTCAGGACTCCCAAATTCAAGAGTTCCACCAGCTGTACCCTTCCCAGTAGCCTGGATTTTATGCATGTAATTACCACCATTTTAAGACAATTTTTCAGTAGCCACAATCACATGAAATAGTAGCAAGTTGTCTGCATTTAACCAAAATATATGAATTGGTTTGTTGGAAGATAGGCTGAGTTTGACTATCCTGATCCTCCAGGTCAAAAAAGTGAAGTACTGTTTCCCATGGCTCTGAAAAATGGAAATGTTAAAACTATTTGAGGACCATAGATCAATTACTATACTGTTTACCAAAGAAATCTTCCTTTAAACTGATTTTGTCAGGTAAACTCTTTGATCAGATCTTTACCCAGGCTCCCTACTATCCATCTAAACTCTTCTTGTCTTGAAAGAGCTTTCATAATTCATCTTAGTTTGTTTCTCTAATCTTATTTCTCATGATCTCACTGGAACACATCATTCACCCTGATCAGGAGAGTCTCTTTGCTATTCCGCAAGAATATAATGATTATTCTCAACTCACCCATTTGGGTTTCCTCCCATCCTTCAAGTTCCAAAACAAAATCCCACTTCCTCTATAAAGCTTTATCTGACTCCTAGACTTTGTCCATCTTCCCACATCTCTGAATTCTGGTATCACTTCTTTAATTCTTTAATTGATTTCCCACCACCAATACAGAAGAAATTCCATTCATGCCATCCCATTCTTTGAGATGTGTGTCTGTGTTCTCCCATAATACCCCCTATTGGCAATCTACCTGGAGTCCTTCTGGTTCCTTTTTTTTTTTTTTAGCATTTTGTAAGTATTAGTGCAGTTGTTGAACTGTCACAACACATGGCTGCCCCTACTCATGATACATCCCTATACTTGATATACTGACTGCTCTTACCTAGTTTTCTTATCATACATGTATTTGATAACATCTTTTACAGTACTTCTTGCACAAAGATTATTCATTGCTTCAGCCAACAATAACAGATCGGCTGAAACAGGGTATTTTGATTATTTGGCAACCACCATGTTGCAAGATTCAAAGTCATATAGAAATACTGGGAGAATATTAGTTTTTGAAAGTTTAGCCTTTGGCAGTAGGAAGCAGCTTTGAACCATTGAAGGAACTGTGCATTTTCCCAAATGCAGTCATACCTGATCTAATTTTCTATTCAATTCTGGGCATTGATCATCTTCAGTTTGAAGTGCTGATTTAAGACATATTTACTAATAGACTAACTCAGTAAATTGTCCATTTAAACCACAGCTCTAAATCCTGGCAAAATTTTTTTTTATTCGCTCAACTGGTCTTATGTAGTTTTTGAATAGTTGTGTATTTCATTGAGAAGGCCCTATGATGTTCTAGGGCTTGATCCTATCAGTACTAAGTATTTTTTTAAATAGAATATTTTGTGATGTTCGTCTTCTATATTGAATCCTTCCATTTGTATTTTTGGCAGGACATCTTACATGACAATGGACAATATATTTGGAATATATACTTTACTTTTATAACAACTTAAGATTTACAAAGTTTGGCATATGTATTATCTTATTTGATTCTTATAACAACTTTGAGGTGGTTGCAGTGATTGCTCCCATTTTATAGATGAGAATATTGAGATTTAGAGTGCCAACTGATTTGTATCATATCTGATATATTTGCAACTATTTCTTATTCACTCCAAGTCCAACACTCTAACCATCCGACCACACTGATGATAACAGCATCATTAAACAAAGTCCTTCCCATCCCCACTATTGCATCTGTTAATGAAATTTACATAATCTTGACATTTGTATCTTCCCCAACACATTGGAGAAAAATCTTTTAAATACATACTTTTATGGTTAAGAAATTTGGGAGCATATCCTGGTATCGATTCACATAATATCATGCATATGGATTCATTTAAGGTAACCATTTTCAGTGAAATGAGAATTATATCTACAGAATCAAATGCTTTTCGAAATCAATTAATAATAAAAACACCATAATCTTGTAGTATCTACATCTTTTGGACAATTGTATGACTATAAACATGCGCATAGCACCACTTCTGGACTACTCCGTAACTCGTACTTGCATTTGCAGGTTGAGTCTCCAGAGGGTAGATGCTGCCTCTTGTTCCAGGGGTAACCCTATGGAAGGCTACACCTATTATTGTGGCTCACAAGCCCCCACCAGTGCGCTTTCTATTAACAAGCAACAGCAAACTTAATTAGCTTTTAGCAAAGGTATCTAAGTCACTCTATATAAAAATAGTTGTTATAAACATGCCCCACAAAACAGAAATCTGGCTTTCACTCTATAACGAATGCACAGAGCAACCACAGGAAAAGCATACCCAAATTTAGAATCTGATGGTATTGAGCTACATATGTAAGCTACACATGTGGCAATGAGTAAGTCACAAGTATTAGTACTTCATGACCTGGAAGTTTTGTTCTATTTGCAGAATTACAGCACAGTTCCTTTTAGGTTTAACTAATATTTAATTAACTAATATGATATAGTCTGCTGCTTGTTTAGGCTCCCAACAATTGCTCCTTTCTTGAGATCCTCTGTGCTCTGCTCTTATGGAAGGGGAAGGGTTGACACTCCTTCAACATGCTTCTTCCCTCATATGACTTATCTCTCTGTTTCTGTGTCTATCCTCCTATACGTATTCACTTCCTGGTTGGTACCTCGTTCTTCTACTCATAATACAGCCTCTTCCGAAAGGGCCAAAGGGAGGTGGCAGGGAAGAGAAAAAGTTCCCTCCTCCTCCCCAGTAGGGACTCTCTCCCCCTGCCCCTGAGTACTCCTGAGCCTGTATACCTCAAATTCCTTCTATTGTTGGACTCATACTCCAGCAATTCACTCCATTATGTGAAGCCCCCAGAGAAAGAGATTTTTTTTTTCTGCTTAGCCCATTGTATTATTTCCCTCATGGCCTAAAAGGTTATACCTCGTAAAGAGATTATATAGGTCACAACCATATCTTATTTATACAGAAAAACCCATTGTGTTTACCTGTGAGCTGTAGGATGATTAGTGATCAATATCCCTCCCTCAAAACATGTTGGCTGCAATGGAGAAATCTATTTGGAAAACCGCTTATTCCTTTTGATATTTTCATCAAGGATAACCTCAATATGAGTGTAGACAAATCATTTTAATAAAAATTTTACAGAGATGAGTAAAAGGCATATGTTTTTAGGTACTGCTGTCTGCACTGTTGTTTTTTAACATTAAGTCCATCTGTGGGGTTTTTTCCAGTTTCTCATATTCTTCTTCTTTGGAATATATTAAAAATTGATCACCAGATGCCTTTAAAATTATGTTGCCTCCAGCATGAATTTCTTCTGTATAATTTTCACAAGTCCAGTGTTTTATTTTCTGAATTCATTTTCTTGGGTGCCATTTTCATTTCCTTATATAGTCCATCTTATACTTAGGTTATAGATTCATAATATTAAAGTTCCACTGCTGCTAATGTTGAGAATAGTTTGTTGCAACTGAAAGTCAGGACTATTCGAGTTTATTTCTATTTGTTGTTTTCCTCCTCCTATGTGAACACTCTTAGTGTACTCTTGCCCAGTTGGGTCTCGTGTTAAACTTTTAACAGGCCTGTTTTCCCTTCCACTGAGTTTCCCTGTTTTTCAATATGATAATACTAATAATCTGCTACCTTCATTGATAAAATTTATTGAATAAGCTTATATTATAAATCAGTTCTCCCTTAGCATCCATGTCTCTCAACTTGACAAGGAGTTGAAATTTTGGGGGGAAAATTCTAGATATAAATATACTTAAACTTTGTTTTAGAAATTTTCCCAGAGTCTTATTCCAAGACATGGGCAGACAGAAAGATAACCTTACCACCTTTGGTTCCAGGCCCTCCAGATGGATCAAGGTTCATGGGATCCCAGAGCCTATTTACTGGACCATGCTTCTTGCCTCACTTGACTTATCTTTTTGATCTTGTGTCTGTCCTCAGATATGTGTTTTAGTTCCTGGTTGGATACCTTGTCTTCCACTGGCATAGCAACCTCTATTGAAAGGGCCAATGTGAAGAAGAGGGGAAGAGAGAAATTTCCCTCCTCCTCCCCAGTGGGGACTCCCCCAAAAGTGCTCCTGAGCCTACAGACCTCAAATTCCTCCAATTCTTGAACTTCATACTCCAGAAATCCACCCCATTATATAAAGTCCCCAGAGACTGGGACATCTTTTCTGTTTAGCCAATGATATTATTTTCCTCCTGGCCTAAAGAGGTTGCGCCTCACAGCCTCACAAGGAGATTACCTAAGCCACAAGTGCATCTTATTTACACACACAACAAAACCTCAGCATGTTACCTGTGAGCAGAAGGGTGATTAGTGACCGTGCCCCTTCCTTAATTGTTGGCTGCAATGGAGAAATTTCCATTAGAAACAGGCTGAGTTAGAACTGCTCTGATTGCATGTATTGTCTCCTCATCTTCATACATCAAATCTGATGTTAATTTTGACCTTTGCTCTAACTAGTTGCTAATCAGATGGCTGATTTGAAAATGACTCATATTAGTAACCAGTCTGTCAAGACATCAATCAATTTCATTTGGGGAATGGGAAATGTTATTTGCCACTTAACCTGTCCAGTGCCTTCCATCTCTCTTCTTGAAAAAAGCATTCATGACATAGCTGTGAAACAACTGGGCAATCCATACCATTTTAGATTCTCTCACTTTCTAATTCTGAATGACATTTTATAAAATATTTTTCACCATCCTCTGTACTCACATTTGCATTGAAAGAACTGAGTGTCAAGGCATATATAAATTTAGGTTAGAGGGCCTTATCAGGTTCTTAATAGAATGTGTTTATTTTGTAGATTGCATGAACTGCAATTTATACAGACAATTTAGCACCCAGTGGTATGCTACTATGTTCACTGATTCATGAACTTCTTCAGTTAGATGCTATGCTCCTTGTGAGCATGGATCCTGTTATATAGGGCTTTAGGACTGGAATTGGAAGGGTCCTTGGATATCATCTAGTCCAACAATCTCTTTTTATCCATCAGAAAACTGCTATACAGAGGGGTGAATTGATGTTCCCAAAGACAAACAGGTGGCTAAGTCAGGATATAATCTCAGGGGCTCTGATTCTAATTTGCAATATTTTGCTTTTTCCCATACCACCCCCCCACTGTACTTTGCATAGCACTGGATACATAGTAAATATCCAATAAGGTTGATTTTTACTAAAATTGATTTCCTATAAAATACCTGTAGCCCCAGCTGTAGCACATTGTTAACATATCTATTTTATACATTTTAAAGGTACAATGAACATTTCCCCCCTACTTCCTCTTCTATTCTTAATATTTTATTTTTTTCTAATTACATGGAAAAACAATTTTTAATCATTCATTTTTTAAAATTCTGAGTTCCAAATTCTCTCTATTCTTCCCTCCCCTCTCCAATTTGCTATAGGTTATACACATGCAGTCATGCAAAACATATTTCCATTTTAGTCATGTTGTGAAAGAAAACAGACCCAAAAAAACCATGAAAAAAATAAAAGTAAAAAACAGTATGCTTTGATCTGTATTCAGACTCTATCAGTTCTTTCTCTGGAAATGGAGAGCATTTTTCATCATAAGTCCTTTGGAATTGTCGTAGGTCACTGTGTGGCTGAGAAGAGCTGTCATTCACAGTTGATCATTGTGCGATAATTAAGTGAAACAACAGACACTAAAATCTGAATGACCAACAACATAACAGTTGCAGCTATTGTCTGAACAGCAAAAGATTGTTACACCAAACTAATCCCCATATGTCAACTGCTCAAAACAACTAATTCTTTTCTTTCCTAAACTAGTCTTTCAGGAGTGAATCCAAGAAAACATCACTCTTTTGTAGTACAGATGAACATGTTCGTAGCATACCACTCACAACAACTAATTCTTTTCTTTCCCAAACTAGTATTCAAGGAGTGAATCCAAGAAAACACCATTCTTTAACAGTATAGATGAACATAACACTTCCCATCTTTTTTTCATTTTTAGAAATGACTGCACCCTGACTCTGATGAGGATTAGTAATGAAGAAGTCACTATGGGAGACAATACGGATCAGCTACAATGGTCATTATTTACATACTGAGGGTGTTACCTTTATTTACGAACTTTTACTGCCTTTTCTTTGACTATATTAATACCCAATTACTGGGGACATCTGAGGGCTTTTTCCTACCTTTTTAACTTTATCTCCTACTAACCCCCTTCAAAATGTTTGCCAGAGCAAAGCACACCTATGGATTTTGATTACATAATTTCCTGAAACTGAAAAATCCTTCCCTCCTGCTTCTTTACATTCATGTAGAACATCTTTAGCCATTCTCTAACTGATGGGCATCTATTTTATTTCCAGTTCATTGCACTACAAAAAGTACTGTCATAATGTTTTGGTATATATGAGGTCTTTCTTCTTTATCATTAAGTACTTTTCTTAATCTTCCTGGTTAAAAAGGAATTAATACTAACTAGCTTTGCAAAGAACATGACATATGTTATTACATGTGATCCTTATGCTATCCCTGAGGTAGGTGTTGTTTTTGTTATCTTCACTTTGCTGATGAGGAAAAACTGAAGCTGAAAGAGGTTCAGTGACTTGCCCAGGGTCACATTGTTAATAAAATAATATGTGTCTGAGTTAAGGATTTGAGCTCAGATTTTTGTAATCTTAAATCAAAAACTTTATCCACTATGGCAACTATTTGCCTATCTTAAATATAAGAATTATCTGTTATTATGAAAGAGTGCAAGAAGAAGGAAACAGTTTCCAACCATTTGTTTCATACTTTATGTCATTACCTTCAATACTTTGAACCATCTGGCACTGGTCACAACCATCACACATCTCATTCTGTGCAAGTCTTTTCTATGTGATTATAAAAATCCCCACAGAGTATTTAATTAACTTTTAGGAGACTTTTCTCTGGTTCTTTTCCGATTTCATAGATGGCAGGGCACTACTTGGACTGTCCATCTGTTATCCATTAATCTAATTATATGACCACCTCATCTCCATTTCTGGTCATATGTTTCCTTGATGATGTCACTTATATCACTTCTTGCTCCCAAATAATTGTTAGTAAGATGATACACTCTTCTTACACTCATTTGATTAGCCTTTGTGTCACCTATAATTTTGATGCTTCCAAGATACAACTTATGTTTGTAAGTGGCCTAAAGTTCTTTAAACATAACATCACAATATTAAAAAGAAATCTTCTATAAGATATTATGCAGCTACAAGGTCTATTGCTTCTCTATAAACATGCTCTTTCTATACCAGCAAGCCCTGATGCCAGATCACTGGCATCTCCTAATTATGTTAGCAGCCACTAACTCACCTCTTTAGACAAGGTCCTTTATCTCTTCCCCACTCCTACCTTAGCTAGAGTAAAATTTCCTTTCCATTGCTCCCAGTACACATTTTTTTAAAGAAAAATGGTATTTGGAGTTTGTTTTTATTACTAATTACTATAAGAAAACATTTTCCCTCCTGCCATGGGAGCAGAGTCATTGTACCACAGATAGATTAGGTAAATCATGAAATATTCTGCCATTTCAAAGTCAGAGAAATTAAGTTCAAGAAAGGCCAAATAATGTTCAGGGAATACCAAGAGGTGAATCAGAGTACAGGGAATAAGCAAAGGACTGATTGCCCTTTTTTCCCAACCAAACTATTCTGCCAAATAGGGGACAGATTCCTGATCTGCCTATTAACTACGTTTATCAAATAGACCTAGGGCTAATTAACCTCACAGGATTTTTTAAAAGGCCAAATGCTTTAGGAAATGCTGCATTATAATTCACATAGACCAAAAAGCACAAACAAAACATTAGAAACTCAAATGCTTTAGGAAATGCTGCATTATAATTCACATAGACCAAAAAGCATAAACAAAACATTAGAAAGTCACCTAAGGAATAATGTCTAATAGTCATGTAATTAAGTAGTTATTATCTCTGATATTTAAACTTTTTTTATTCGACCATGGTACAAACATATTTACTAACCAATAAAATAATCTGAACACTTATGTTAAAACATTCAGTATATTAGTTACATCATGGTTTCTGTTAATATTCTGAATTTTCAGATGAAATTAAATTAGAAATAGAGTCTTTAAAAAGCCTAGATATAAAGTCTCTCTCATTTGCCTTTTTGACCATGATATATTGGAAAGGGCACCAGACTAGGCAAGAGGAGACCTGGGATGTATTATCACAACCAACCTTGAAAAAATCTTAGCATTTTCAACATATAAAAAAGGGAAAATAACAACTTCCTGTACCTACCTCACAGCTAATATGTGAGGATCAAATGAAATGTCTTTTTAACAAACTGTGAAAAGAATTATGTATAGAGTGCTAACCAAATATAAGCTTCCATTCTCCTACACTCCTACACATGAAGTGGATAAAGAGCTGGCCTTACAAGCCAAAAAGACCTGGGTTCTAGTTCGCCCTCTGAGCCATACTGGCTGTGTGATGCAAGTCACTTAGCCTTGCAGTGCTCTAAGCAATATTCAAGGACTATAAGTTGCGGAGAGTCAATCTTCATTTTGGAGGGGAATGCCTTCATATGGAAGTTTCCTGTATCAATGAAATCACTGGTTTCTTTCCTATCCTTTCTCTTTCTCTGTAGGATGTGTTGACATTTAATTCCATCAGAGCAAATAAAGGGTAAATGACCTACTTTCTTATACTGTGTAGAAGGAACTGAATTCCCTCTACATTAATCTATACTGTCTCAACATACAGGATTAAGAGGCTAATATAGAAACGACATGCTCTTGTCCAGAAATGGAATGCAGCTAACAATAGTTAAAAAATATGTATACTTGGAAGCATACTGATCTGACAGAGAAGATTTTAAATGATAATGGAGGAAGAAGAGGAGGAAGAAGAAAATTGCCCACATGAAACTGCTATGATCGGCATCATAGAAAATAGTAGGCTTGGCACAGGAAGAACTGCTGTAGAGAAGTCCAGCAATTCATAAAGAAACAAGATACAAAAAAGAAGGGCAGTAAAAATATTTCAATCTTCATGTGTCAATAAAGAAATGCACAAAGAGACTTAACACTGGGAGATCAAATATGAATTCACACATATAACATACTGACAGACATAATTTGACTGGAATATAGAAATGAAAGTATAGAGTTTATTCAAAACAATGGGTTTAGATTAAATAGGGTATGGAACTGAGCAGTATATCAAAAAGAAATAATAGATTAAATAAGTAACCCTTCCCCCCCAAAAAAAACCAACTCAGAATACAAAAGCAAAGTATAGAATATTTAGGTGGCAACCAATGAAGGGAGAGTCAGAAGAGAAACCAAGGTGTGAATATGTTATGGAAGACAGAAGGAAAAAAATTAGATGATGAGTTCTACAAGCAGATTACAATGCTTGGAGTAATCATAGAGGTCTTCAAATATTTAGACATATGGCAAAGGTATCTCTCTACTAAATGCAGCATAGCTGAGAAATTCCTGGTTTGCTTTAATTATCGTTTCATCCTTTGAAAAGTGGAGGAAGGCACAAGGAAAACTATTGATTGTGACCACAGCAAGGAACTGATTGCCAAAGTAAAAATAACAGGATCTTTAAGAGGAAAGGAACATCCCATCCTAGAATGTATGATTTATGGCATGGGGGTGGGAGAATACCAATTCTAGTTTGATACTCACTGAACTTCAGAAGTGCAAATCTCATTGGCTCAAGAGAAATGGTACTTAAAGTACCATGGTCTAGGAGTTTATGAGGTATTCCAGCCCAAAAGAGCTGGGATATTCACAGAAATAAAATTCTAGGATTATATAAACAATTATCCATTGAAAAAGAAAAGAGTGACATACCTTGAAAAACTTGATGTGCTTTCACAGGGAGTTTATTGACCAACCCAGTTTTCTAAAAGCTATTTCAAAGACAGAAGCAAAGGTAGTTAACTGAGGATAAATGAAAAAGAATGTTCAGTCCTGAAAGAATAATGGTAAGCACTGCAAAGCCTAGCATGAATTATTGATACTGATTTTTAAGGATAATAAACAAAGCTGTGTGAAGGGCAAGAGGATTATCCAAATTGTGGTAGGCTACTGTTTGGGGTAGTGGAATAATGGACAATAGAGAAAAGGAAAAATAACTCAATTACTATTTTGCTTCTGTTTTGAACATTGTTTATATGAAATAGAATCTCAAGATAAATGTGGAGATGTTATAAATGACCTGCTGCTGTTCAGTTCTTTTTCAGCTGTGCCTGACTGTTCATGATGTCATTTGGGGTTTCTTGGCAAAGATACTGAAGTGGTTTGCCATTTCCTTCTCCAGTTAATTTTACAGATGAGAAACTGAGGCAAACAGGGTTAACTGACTTGCCCAGGATCACACAGCTAGTAACTCTCTGAAGCCAGATTTGAATTTAGGAAGATGATTCTTCCTGACTGCAGGCCCAATATTCTATCCACTGGGTCATTTAACTGTCCCTCAGAAAGGACCTAGTGGCCTCTATTTCAATTTGCTTAGTTTATATAAAGTATATCTTGGTATACCCCAAGAAATTGCAGGTGTAATAGCCACGCCATTATCAGTGATCATTGGAACATCATGAAGATACTACATCATTAGAGATAAACAGATGTCTCAATTTTCAGTTGGTCAACAAATATTTATTAATTGACTACTATGTGGCAACCACTGTTCCAAGTGCTGGGAAGATTGTAAAGAAAGTAAAAGACAGTCTCTGCTTTCAAGAAGTTTGCGAGGTAGGGCAGATTCAGATTAAAGTGTGGTGAGTCTGATTTAGTCACATAAAAATCCTCACTCTGATTACTGACAGGATGGTGTGCCCTTAGAAGAAAGGAGATTGGTGACTGAGATGGGCTAGCACAGGTTGATTAAGAACAAGTCAAGCTAAGAGTTTCCTAGAAGGGTTCTGATGAACAAATTTTTCCATGGAAATCTAAGTCCCAAAGCAGGATACTTCACAAGAATATTGCATGATATTTTTCTCTCTCCCAGCAGTTTGTTCTTAATAATAATGAAGTATATATGTTTAAAAGCACTTTCATATGCATCTATGTGAGATTAATTGGGATAAAGTAAATACTTATGTTTATTGATATCCCTAAACTTTGCAACTTTTTACATTTTTTACAAGTCATGCCAAATTAACCTCATTTTCACTAGACTGATAGATGAGGGAAATGCTGCAAACAGAGCACACATGGATTTCAGCACAGTATTTAACAAACTATCTTGTGCTACAGTTTTGGAAATGATGGAAAGATGTGATGACCTGAATTGTGGATGTTAGGAAATTGGTCCAGTTTAATCATGGGAAAGGAAAACACATGGAGGCTCCTAGCATAGGAAAAATTTCATTACCTGTTCTGGTTGTTGTGGAAACAGCTGATGAGGAAGCAGCTAATTGCATCAAAGTCTACTGGGGCAGTAAGAAAACGATAAGAGCTGGTGTACCAGATTTGGTGGAGGTTTTGTCCAACAATCATTTGGGAAGAAGGAAATAAACATTTTTTGTCTATCATGTGCCAGGTAGATACATATGGGACATTGAGATATCTCAGTGGATAGAGCCCTGAGGCTAGAGTCAGAAGACTTGGGTTCAGATCTGATCTCACATACTTATGAGCTGTGAGACTCTGGACAAGGCAATTAACCTCTATTTGCCTTAATCCGCTGGAGAAGGAAATGGCAAACGACCCCAGTGTCTTTGCCAAGAAAACCTCATGGGCAGTATGGTCCACAGAGTCATGGAGTTGAATTCCACTGAACAATCACAACAACAACTATGTGCTAGGCACTGTGCTAAGTTCTTTACAATTATCATCTCTTTCGATCCCCACAGCAACCCGGAGGTCGGTGTTATTAATATCTGCATTTCATAGTTGAGGAAACTGAGGCAAATAGAGATTTTTTTTAATGACTCACCTAGCACACAGATAATAAATGTGTGCAGCTGGATTTGAATTCAGGCATTCCTGATTCCAGATCCAGCACTCTATTTCTGTACCACCTAGATGCATCTAATTTAGAATGGAGTGGGTAGGCAGAGCATGTATTATTTGAAGGAGAGTGACCAAAGTTGGATAAGTAAGCAAAGAAAAGAGATGGAGAAATCTGGGAAACAACAATGCATGATAATATCTTCGTGTTTCTTTGTGTCTCTTTCTGTTCTGTCTTTATTCGTGGTCTGATTTTATGATGACTTCTCCACTACTGTCATAAAGTACATACCTGTTTGGGAAAACAAGTGATCTTGAAGCGGCTGAACATCAGCACTTTTCTGAAGAGTGTCAGCTGAGTTTACATACAGCTATCCTCCTTGGTGCAGGGTGTCATTATAGAGCAGCAACAATCATATGGCTAGGTGAATCTGGGTATTCAAGTTCTTTATGTACACTGGCATATGGTTTATATGGACCAGGTGATTTGAAATAATTAAAGGTCACAAGGTCCTTTCGAACATCTCACTTATCTTGAATGGAAACCTAAAGAAGAGATATTAATAAACTACCACCAACGTAGAGAGAATTTTCTTTTGATCCATTGCAATGGCATATTTGTTGTCCTATTGTAGTGAATGTTTTCATCAGTGGCATGAATAAAGATGTAGAAAGCGCGCATATCAAATTTACAGATGACAAAAAAATGAGAGTAATGGCTAGTATGTTAGAGGATAGCATTTTCATCCACTAATATCTTCATAGAAAAAGAAGCCAAATAGAAGAAAATGGCATTTAATGAGAATGAATGCTAAGTCCTATAATTGGGCTTAAAATCACCTACATAAGTACAGAATAGGGAAGACATGGTATGACTATCATTCTCATGTTAAAAAAACCCCAAATATGGCATTTTAGTGAAATGTAAGCTTGGCAGGAATGAATATTATAGCACAGGAGCAAATTTTTAAAAAAAGTTAATGTTTTAGGTACATTAACAAAAGCCTAATGTCCAGAATGAAAAATGTGCGAAGAGCAATGGACCTGCAGTTTGGAGACCTGAGTTCAAATTTTGGCTCTAATCCTTATTACCTATGAGAGGTAAGTAAAATCATTTAACATTTCCTCATCTATAAAATGGGGATAATAACACTTGTCCTTTCTACTTCTCAGTGTTTTGTAGGGAGTATACTTTGTACATCTTAATTCACAAATAAATGTGAATTGTTTAATTATAGTCTCATTGTAATTTGCCCTTTAGAAAACTTCTGTAGTATTATATTTCATTGTGGGCACCACATTTCAGGAGGGACATGATCAACTTGCAGCATGTCTAATCTGAATGCATATCATACTGAAATCTGTCGAAGGAACTGCTGAACCACCTCCCAATGAGACCTCTAAAGACCATACCCTATTGGAGCTAACACATTCACCAGTGGACCTCTTGCCCTAGAACCATTCTTTCCTGCTTAGTAAGAGACTACTCTATCTAGATGGCCCTAGACCTTGGGATCAGATTTGTCCCTAGACCTCTTCTGGTGATACTATCCTGTGACTGGCTCATCCTCTGAACCAAATTTCCAGGAGTCCTTCTCACTCTTGACCTTCCCTTCCCACACCTCCTTCTTTTTACCTCTTATTCTGGAAACAGCAATGAAATCAACACTAGAATAATAGCTTGTAGAAAGACACTCTCAATGGACCACCTTATGGTTTCAATTACCATCTCTGAGACTCTTAGACCAAAACACTCACTTCCCTATCTCTATCCCCCACCTCCCATTAGAATATATATTCCTTGAGGACTAGGACTGTTTTTCTTTTGCATTTGTATCTCTATCGCTTATAACTGAGTTGGGACTATAGTAAGAATGTAATTTTTTTTTTGTTTCGTTGTGTTTTCATTCATTCATTCAAAGGGGCAAGTTTAGCCTGGAGAAGTGAGGACTTAAAAGCTATAGCTGTCTTTAACTATTTGAAAAGGTATTATTTGGCAGTGAGATTAAAAGTGTTTTTGCTCAGGTCTATAGAGCAGAATTAGAATCCATGAGTAGAAATTGCAGAGAGGTAGATTTGAGCTGTCCCCAAATGAAAATGCTGCTTTAAGAGATAGCGAGTTTTCCCTACTGTACTTCTTAAAGTAGAGACTGGATGACCATTTGTCTGGGAGAGATGTTACTGAAGGCACTCCTGATACTCAAGTATAGTTTGAATTAGGTGACCTCTGAAGTCACTTCCAATCCAATGATTATATCACTTGCAAACCAAAAGATAGAGAAATGGATTGAGTTAATTCAGTCTTATGGTCTCTTTCTCATAAGCAAAATATTTTTTTATGTATACCACAAAAATTCGGGGAATAAATCATTTGATGAGTGATTTTCCCTTCCTTTCCTCTGCAAGTATGATGTTGTAATAATGCGAGACCAACTTGCAGCTGGTATAATGATAATTTTAGATGAGAAACTGTTTTCTTCATCAAAGGCTTATACATCCCCAAAATGGAAGACACGGTAACCATTAGAGGAGTTGATATTCATTAACTAAACAAACATTTTTAAGGAACTAATATATTCAAGGTTCCATGGTAGGTATGCCAAAAGAAAGAAATAATGAAATAATCCCTTCCCTTAAGAAGCTTGCATTATACGAGGGGTTGGAGAGAGGAATAGTATGTACAGAGGTAAGTCAAAACAAAATTGTAAGAAATAAACACAAAGTAATTTGAGGGAAGGAGAGTACTAACAACAGGGGAAGTTGGTATAAGCTGAACACTGAAACAAACTAGGGATTCTAAGAAAAAATTAATAGAGACTGCATTACAATGAGCTAATTACAAAGAGTTGCATGAACCACAAGAGTTCCAACACTAATAGGTAACTAATGAGAATAATATTGTTTGGTTCTTCTACTACAATTTGATTCATGTTCCCTGGATTCAAGCTAGGATAGCTCAAGAATTATACTGGGATTGTTAGTGATGGGTGAAAATCAATTTAAGCTGTTTCCCAAACGAAATAGGATGTCTCGAGAGATGTTTTCTCTCACTCTTCTAAAGATTAGTGATGATCTCAAATGACCTGGATACTTGAACTAGCAAGCCATAGTTTTGTTCTTTTGACTATTTTTTTTTATTTCTTGAGAGCCTTGGGATTTGGAGGAACTCCTTGGACTCTTGTTAGAACTTCTTAGAAAGTTTTAAAATGTCTTAGAGGAGTTTCTATCTGTTGCAACTCAATTTCATCAAACTGGAGAAGAAAATAAGGCCAGTGAGACTCAATTCTGAATTCCAAAGCTGTCTGCCACTAGAATTAAATACCTTGTCTATATATTTAAGCTATATACAATTTGCCTCCATTTTTTGTTCCTTCAGACAGACTAACCAAGCATGAATAGCAACCAGGTGTACAAGAGCTCCTAAACTCACTGAATGTCATCTTCTTGGTCTAATTTGAATAACTTTTTTTACTTAAGATAGAGCCCATAATTCTTGGAAAAATTGTCATCCATGAGACTTTAAAATAGCATTTGTTCTCTTTAGTTGTTGCAAACAACTTGCTATGTAATCTTGTTTATTAAACATATCATCTTAAACGATTCAATACTTCTATTCACTGACATTTAGAGTTAGATTGTCTTCAAAGATTTGCCAGGTTCAAACTGCATCTCTGCTCTTGTCTCTTCCCACCCCCACTCCTGTTCTCTCCACTCTACAACTGACTTCCCTCCTCTCTACCCTTTATCTTCTTTGCTCATTCCCAACTCCACTGCTGCTGTCATGTGGCCCCAATGCCTGGAACTGTGCCTGGTTGCCATGGTAATAGGTACTTTAAAAAACAATACAGTAAAATAAAATAAGTAATAATGAAAGCTTGGGCTGTCTGTACTGGAGCCAGGAAGGCAGGATAGAGCCAGAAATAGAATCCAACATTATGAATACTTGAAAACCCATCTTTTGCTCTAGCCATTAGACCATTAGAGGACTCCTCTTTGTCTTCAAACATACCTAACAATAGATGGCTTTTGAAATAAAGTAAAAATTGAAATAAAGGTAAGACAATGAAATGTATTATACTGATAAATCAAGGTACTAGTATAAAAATAGCACACTTGGACTTTGGTATCATATTCACAAAATGGAAAACTTGATACCTTCTCTGAACCTCCCTATCTATCAAACATCTCAGAAATATGAATTACCCATGAAATGTTGAATTATGAAGTAATTTTAGCTTTCTCCAAGGTGTAGGACACCAAGAACTCTAAAGAGGTAAAATCACTCACTCTTAATGTGCTCACTCAATATCCCCTAATTCAACAGCCACAAGCCAAATTTTTGCCACAAAAATCAACTCTAAGTCCCTATACACACCCCAGTGCTATGAAAAAAAAAAACAAAATATAGAAGCACTTGCTTGCTGAGATTTCAGTGTTCTGTGCTTCACAGTATTCAGCTATAGGTAGAACTAAAGAACAGAGGGAAATGTAGCTAGATACCAAAGTGTGTGTCTACCTGCAGAAAAGGGCCCACCACACAGCTGGGGCATGCAATTGTATCCCACTTGAATTCACAGAGGCACAAGAATTTCTCAGCATTGGGTGAAGGCTGGGATGGCTTTGAGGTCCACCTCCCCGCACTCCCCCCACCAGGAAATTACTATCAAAGGGGTAGGAGTCAAAAAATGAGCAATAAGGGAATGTAAAGAAAAATGGCTGAAATTACCAAGGATATCAGAAGGAAAAAGTCAGTTAAAGACCTTATATAAAGTAGGTAAAACAACAGGATAGATGTTAACAGTAGAAGGTGGCATGGTCACCAGGTCAGCTAAACAAGTCCAGACATATTTAGATAACCTTTGTAAGTCAAAGGAAAATTAATCATGTTGAATGCCAAATAAGCAGGGAACTAGAGCACAACAGAAATAATTGGCAAAATAAAAGAACTTGAATCCACGATAGCATGTCATCAAAGAAACAAAAGAGGAAAGAACTGACTGATAATACAAATATGCAGAAGTAAATGAAAATATGGAAAAAGAGAAACAAAAAAACAATGTTGAAACAAAATGTGATTTCCATAAAAGCAAAGCTGATTGATTGCAAAAAGACAAATTATAAAGGCAACTTAAAAATTACAGGTCTTTTTTGAGGAACCCAAGTAAAAAAAATATGAACAGCATAGTGAAAGAAATAATTTAAGCATAAAAAAAGATAGCAACCTGGTGTTTATATATGTGTACCAATTGAACAATTGTTCTAATCAATATAAAATTTTACAATATAGAATTTGAAAAGGCATGGGACTGCAAATTGCCACAAGAATTTGCATAGATTTATAAAGAATTTTTCTAATAGTGTTGTGAGACGGGTCCTGCAAAAACTTTTTTTTCCATTTTACAAATTAGAAAACTGAGGCTTAGGCATAAAAGTGGCTTGCTCATGGAAGGAAACACATTTATTCAGTGTGAGGGTTGAGAATTGAATCTTTTTATCTCCTAACTCATAGTATTTATCACAGTGTCTAGCACATAGTAGGTATTTAATAAATTGTTCATTGATTGATTCTACTATACCACATAATTATTTCTAGAACACAAATAATAAGGAAAAAGCAAAAAAAAAATCTATCCAAAAATATTCAAGTGCCCTTCTTGACTGGATACTTCAAAGCAAATACTTTCAAATATGAAGCTCCTTGACTTCTAAACACTAAAATAAATTTCAGATAAAATTATACAAATATACAATATTAGGTATTATGACAATACATAAATTAATTTCTTATAATATATGGGACATTGTACAAAAAAGGTGATCAAGAGCAAAAGCTTTTAAATTTAAGGTAATCAAAATTATCCATTTTGCATTTCATAATGTTCTCTATCTCTTGTTTGATCATAAATTCTTCTCTTCTCCATAAATCTGCCAGGTAAATGATTCCTTGCTCTCCTAGTTTGCGTATAATGTCAGCTTTTATCTCTAAATTGTGTAGCCATTTCGACTTTATCTTGGTATACAGTGAAAGATGTTGGTCTATGCCTTATTTCTGCCATACTATTTTCTAGTTTTCCCAGCAAGTTTTACTAAATAATGGATTCTTATCCCAGAAGCTGGAGTCTTTGTGTTTAGCATAAAGAGAAAAAGTTATTTATATGGACATAAAGTCTTCATCCATATAAATAATTATTTCTTTATGCTAAGCATCTTTCAGTCAATCATGTGATGATAATGATGTTCTTGGTTCTGGAATAATCCTTGAAAAAGAATGGCTTTTCCCTTTTTATATCTTCATCAAGAATGTCCTCAGTGCATAGGAAAATGATTCTTCTCATTAAATTTTTTTAAATTTGAGAATGTAAGTCAATGTTTCAGTAGTTATTTTATGTTCTCCTGATTACCTTTCCATACCAGCACAATATGAGTACTCTATAGTTTAGCCGAATCAAACTATTATTCCAAGATTTTTTCTGACCTCTCCTAACTCTGTATTTTTACATGCCACATGCCATTCCTGGAAAAGAGTACACCCTCAAATTCAAACTTCCAACCTCAACTCGATGAAAAGCCTTTTTCTTCAAGGGACAGCTCAGATCCTATTTCCTATGGTAAGCCTATCTTTCTCTACTATTTCCCCCCTTCTACTTTGTTTGACCTCTCTTATACCCTTTGCATTCTAACTTGAATTGTACTTGTTTGTGTACATGTACATTGAGGCTAAGGAATGTGTGATTTTTAATTTTTCCACACCATTAGCATCATGCTTTGCACATAGTAAGCTCTTGATGTTTTGTATACCTAACCTATTCCACTGATCTGCCACTCTATTTCTTAGCCATTACCAAGCAGTTTTGATTATTGGTGCTTTATAGTACAATCTAAAACCTGGCATGGGTAGGCCACCTTCCATTGCTTTTCTTTTCATGAATTCCCTTGATATTCTGGGCCTTTTGTTCTTTCAGATGAATTTTGTTATTTTTTCTAGCTCTATAAAATAATTTTTAGTAGTTTGATTCATATAGCACTGAATAAGTAAATTAATTTAGGTAGAATTGTCATTTTTATTATCTTAGCTTGGCCTACACGTGAGCAGCTGATATTTTTCCAATTATTTAGATACTTTATTTGTGTGAAAAGTGTTTTGTAATTGTGTTCATATAATTCCTGGTTTTATCTTGGAAGGTAAACTCCCAGATATTTTATAATGTCTACAGTAACTCTAAAAGGAATTTCTCTTTTGATCTCTTGCTATTGGACGTTGTTAGGAATATATATGCATAGTAACATATAGAAATGATTTATGTGGGTTTAATTTATATTTTGCAACTTTGCTAAAGTTGTTTATTATTTCAAGTAGTTTTTTAGTTGATTCCCTAGGATTCCCTAAGTATGCCATCATATCATCTGCAAAGAGTGATAGCTTTGTTTCTTCTTTGCCTATTCTGATTAAAGGTGTAATTTTTTAAGTTGATAGACCTTTCTCTTGCCCAAATCTCTCCATGGATACCTAGTGTGGGAGAGTAAGAAGACCTATTGAGTCTATGCTACCTCACAGGTGATCAGTGTCCTCAGATACCATTGTCTGCACCTTCACTCCAACTCAGTGATGCACTGCGATGATAACATTTTAGATCTGACCATAATCCATAATTACAGGAATAAAAGGCTGAAATCCCCTCTCTGATCACAACTTCCTAACTTTCCATTTTTCTCTCTGCTTCACTTCTCTTTCACTTATTCTCCTCACCACAAACTGTGATCTCTCCACCTTACTTTATTCTTCTCATTCACCACCCCTAGTCCACCTTCACTTTTAACCCTTTGCAGTGTGGGCACTATTGTTAATCAATTACTTTATACTGCCTTTTACCTTTAAATCCTTTGTCCCCTTTGTCCTATCATCCCACACTTATGATAACCCCAACTTAATTTTACCTCCATTATGCCTCTTCTCTATTTCTACTCATAATTTACTGAATACTACTAGAAAAAGATATGAAACTCTCCCAACTGGATCCACTATATATTTATGTTATCTAATATCAAGTGGGTCTTCGGTGCTATATGCTAATTGTTTATTTCTTCCAGATTCTGACACTATAGCACATTCTTCAAAAGTGAATGTACTACCTATCAGATTGGCTAACATAATAAAACAGGAAAATGACAAATGATGGAGAAGGTGTGGGAAAATTGGAACACTAATGTATTTTCAGTGGAGTTATGAACTGGTCCAACCATTCTGGAGAGCAATTTAGAACAATTTAGCGATATATCCCAAAGGGCTATAAAACTGTACATGCTCTTTGACACAGTAATACCATTTCTAGGTCTGTGTCCTAAAGAGATCCAAAAAAAATGGAAAAGGACCCATATGTACAAAAATATTTATAGAAGCTCTTTTTGTGGTAGCCAAGAATTGGAAAGTGAGCGGATCCCCAACAATGGGGAATGGCTGAACAAGTTGTGATATATGAATGCAATGGAATACTATTGTTTCATAAGAAATGATGAGCAGGTGGACTTCAGTAACAGTAACATTGTGGGTTCAACTTTGATAGATGTAACTCTTCTGAGCAATACAGGGATCTAAGGCAATTCCAAAAGAATCATGATGCAAAATGTTATCCACATTTAGAGAACCAAACAACTCTCTCTCTCTCTCTTTCTCTCTCTTTCTCTCTCTTTCTTCTTTCTGGCGGTTTTCCCCTTTTGTTCTAATTCTTCTTTACAACATGACTAATGTGGAAATATGTTTAATATGAGAGTACATGTATAGCCTATAACAGATTGCACACTGTCTTGGGGAATGAGAATGGAGGGAGTGGGAGAAAATTTAGAACTCAAAATCCTGTGGAAGTGAATGTTGAAAACTAAAAACAAATAAATAAAGAAAAAAAGTGAATGTGCTAAACTTTCATTTCTAACCTAAAGCTCCAGTATTACTTATCCCTGTTCCCTGACTGAAGAGATACTAAATTTCTAACCTATTGAGAAAATCAAAGCCATTCCCTGGGAGCTCTCTATTTTGCTACACTTCCCTATGCTAGAATTTGAAATCCCTCTATATCATTCCTTATTTTCTCTTACTTTGTTCCATTCTTTGAAAAAGTGAAAGCAGGTCACCTTCCAAAGGCTAACCTTTCTGTTTGTACCCTTGATCCCACACTGTTCTATCTCCTATGGAAATTTGTTCCATCAATTCCACCCCCCCTCCATCTTCATTCTTTTCTTATGCACTTATTTGTTGAGAGTAGGTCCATGACCTACTTTAGTATCTTTAAGAACTTTCTCTTGATCCACACATCCCCTCAAACTATCATTCTTTCAGCTTTCCTTCCTTTCATTGTCAAGGGCTTTTATGCACATCAATTGGGCTTTTATAGGGAATTCCTTGTGAGAAAAATTCTCTATTAATACAGGTCTGAACTTTTTCACCACCTTAGAGCATTTGCCTAGAACACAGAAGCCTTAAATGACTTGCCCAGGGTCAGACACCTAGTTATGTTCCAGAACTGGGACTTGAACCCAGTTTTTTCTGGTCTCATGACTCATTTTTTATTTATTCTGCCCTGCTGCTTCAATCAGCTGAATTCCTAGAAAAAAAAGTCATCTATACTCCTTGCCCATGCTACCTGATCTCCTTTACTTCTCAATTTCTTGTAGTTTAGCTTTCTATCTCACCAATTGACTGCAACTGCTTTCTCCAGGGTTGTCAAATGCTAAATCCAAAGGCATTTTCTGACTCCTCCTTTTACTTCTAATTACATGCAATTCTTGAACATGTGATTCTTTACAACTTCTAGAACATATTCACCTGAATGATGGGGGCCTCCCACTATATTCTTTCTTTAAAAAATAACAATGCTTATTGTCTCAGAATTTGGCAGTCCATCTGTTGGAATTTTTTCCATTATTAGCCCACTGTCTTTCCAAGTCCTATATGACCCTGCTGATAGTATTCATGTCGCTTCTCAAGCAGAAGTTATTGTTAGCAATTTACTGTAGCCCATGTGCCTTTTGTTGTACTTCTGATTGTTTGAAAATCATACTGTGCAAAGATTTGCAGCCACATACCATCACCCAAATGGAACAAAATAAAACAAAAATGTGTAGGAAGAGCTAGGTGGCGCAGTGAGTAGAGCACTGGCCCTGGAGTCAGGAGGACCTGAGTTCAAATCTGGCCTCTGACACTTGATACATGTACTAGCTGTGTGACCTTGGGCAAGTCACTTAACCCCAATTGCCCTGCCAAAAAAAGAAAAAAAATTTCTCTGTTAGATTACTTTCTAGGGACAGTTTGTGTTTAATCAAAGAAAAAATACTTCTGTGTGTGCAATTAAGTATTTCATTTGGTTGTAAAAGTGTTAAATTCTTCATCATTTTTTAAATACCACTCTTCAATTCTCTATCAATTACGTGATTTTTTTAAGTAGCTAAGGCTACCAAACTATTTGGAGATTCCATAGTTTTAATGAATGAAATAGTTGGTAAAATCTGGATGTCAATATCGTTTCTTAAATTTCTAGTCTACATTTCATTAAGTTTTCTCTGAAAGCATTTTACAAATTAAGTTAAGGAAGAATCGAAAACTATTCTTTATTTGGTGGTAGAAGACACACTGAATGATTATTTGAAATAAATTCCTGTTTTTCTGTTTCAGTACTGGAGGTCAATAAGAGCTAACAAGAAATGGGGTATTCCATAAAGCATCTGGAGGAAAATAGCTAATTAAGAAAACTAGGAAAAAATCCTTCTTGCTACAAACTGTCAGAGATCAGTTTCCAGTTAGACGAAACAAAATTTGTCAAATGTTCTAGTTAGTACTTAGTTATGTCCACGGAGTATGTTAACATAAGAGATAGAGTGTAAAAAAGCATCACATGACTATGTAATCAAAAATTCAAGGCTTGTCCAAAACACACACACACACACACACACACACACACACACACACACACACACACACATCCCTTACAAGAAACATTAACAGAAAAAATAAAGGCAAGAAATATAAATGTCTAAAATAGCATTAACTTTTATTTGATCTTTTTGTGAGCCAATATATCTTCCAAATTATGCTCCAAAAATTCTGCCACTTGCTAGAGAAATGAACATAAACCTCAAGCTATCTTTGGCCTAAAATAAAAGAGGGTGACACTAAGAAAAGGAGACATGACAATATGATACTATACCATATGATACAGTACAACACAACACAATGTAATGCCATACCTTACAATACAAAGCAATATACATTTATTAAGTGCCTACTATGTTTCAGGAACACTGCTAGGGATGTAAATAAGAAAAACAGGCAGTCCCTTCCCTCAAGGAGCTTGCAATTGAATATCAAAAGACAATATACAAAAGAAGATTGAAAAATTGATAGGTGAAAAGCTCAGGATGAAAGGGTACCCAGTAAGGGCACTGGAGGATAGGATGATGGTGAAGTCAAAACCAAATATTGCAGGTGGTGAAAAACGAAGGATCCAGAAAAAAAGAACCAGAAAGAACACTAGACCTAGGATCTGGAGGCCTGCAGAGTACCTGCCCTCAGAAATCGCAAACTCTAGGAAGGAGGAAAAACATACATTAAAAACTAGAGTACAAATTAAAAGGAGAAGAGGTATAGAAAGAGTAGTAGGGGCATTTTGAAAATGGAGAACTAGCCACATTTCTTACTGGACAGGTAGCAGATGATCAAGAAATATTTGTATGGTGCAGCTAAAAGGACTCTGGAACCAGGAAGTCAGAAGACTCAGATTTGAGTTCCAGTTCAGCTACTTACCAGATGAGTCACTACAGGCATTATTTCACTTCTCATAGCTTTGGTTTTCTCATCCATAAATTTGAAGTAATAGTATTTGCATTGCCTACATATCTCTTAGGGCTATTTATTGTGTGGAAAATTGCTTTATAAACATTAAAGATTGCACACACATACATGTGTGTATGTCTATACATATAAATGTATACATTTGTGTGTGTATACACACATATGTGTGTATATTCAAGCTGTTAATACTTGTTCATTAATTCATACATTATAATAAAGACAGAAAAGGGAGAATAGAGAATGTTAATTCACTAATGGGAATTTAAAAGATTTTAAAGTCAAGGGGGATTTTATCAGTATAAAGATTTATAACACCATAATAATTAAGCAATATAAGTAATTCTTAACCTGATTGCCATTGTCATAAAAATACATTAAATGATCATATATCATTTTGGCATTTCATATTTCTGGTGAAGAGGCAGTGTGGCATAAAGAATAAAGGACCTGCCTTGGAGTCAGGAAGACCTGAACCGAAATCTCACCTTTTACCTTACATACTGGCTGTGTGACCCTGTGCAAATCACTGAAACCTTTCAGTTCTTCAATCAACTTTCTAAGACCCCAAGTTGGCATAGGCATCTATTTGCATTGAAAAAGAGTGTTTGCTCACTGGTATTTCATATGCCTGTGAAATTCACAGATCCACAAATTCAACCCTGCTACATTCCTAGAATGACCTAGATATTGTTTCTCTCCACTGATTTGTTATTTGTGTTGGACTGTCATTCACACTGATATTTTCTAACAAGGTTAAGGTCAGGGAAACTACATTTGAGTGCGGTGCTTCTTAAACTGTGGGTTGAGAGCCCACTTGCGGGCATGTAACTGAATGTGGGCGTTGTAAAAAATATGACAACAGTAAAAGGTTTCTGAAAAGGAAGGACCAAAACTTAGTTAAAAATCAAACATGTAATGAATCCGAGGTGTTTCTCTCAATGCTTGCCCATGTTGTATTGTACAACTTCATTGCAGACTTGGTTCTGAACACAGTATTGATTATTATAAAATCAAAATATTGAGCAACTCTGAAAAACATTGAAGATGCTCTGTGTCCTGCAGTATCAAACATTGCTCCAAGATTTAATTCTTTATGTAAAAATAAACAAGTACTTCTATCTCATTAGCATGCAGGTTTGCTTTTGTCTTTAATAAATGGTAAAATTATATGTCCACTGAAGAAGTGTTTTAAAATAAATTTCTTTTTGATTTATTATCAGTAAATGTTTGATGTATATATCTATTTTATATGCCTATATGCCCAGGGTAGTGGATATATTTCTTAGGCAAAAAGGGATAGAAAAAAAGTTTACAAAGCCATGTTATAGAGTGCAAAGAACTTTATACTTGGGATCGGAACTGGATGTGAGCCCTGGCTCTATCACTTCAATCAATCAATCAACACTCACTGATTAGGTGCCTACTATGTGCCAGGCATGTGCACACAAACACACATATAATGCATCATATTATATTCTCTGCTCAAGTCAGGTCACTTTTGTATTGCAAATTCTGACTGTGCTAAGGTCCTTGAAATTGTTACTGTCAAATGGATTATCAATGGTTCTTAACAACTCAATTTATTTAGCTTGGACTTTCTTCAGTGATGGTGCAAACAGAAACCTAACCCAAGTGATCACAAATATGGAATTAACCAAATATGGAATTAACCAAATGATGTTAATAATATAAATCTAATCATATGCTACTAAATCTTAGACATACAATAGGGCATAGAGGATAGAGAGCCATTCTGGGATTAAGAATGGCCTTGGACACTAGAATTACCTAGTTGACACATAGTGGAAGTATGACCCTGGCCAAGTTATACAACCATTCAGTGCCACAGGAACCACTATGACTATACATGGCAGAGTAGCTACTAATCACATTTGCAGAAGTAGTTTCTCCCTGGAAGATCCCTATAGTTATAAAATCAGGAATCATCCCCTGCCCCGACAGACCCCACCCCCCAAAAAGATTAAATGTCTCAATAGCTTCCAGTTTGTGTCTATTTGCCATGCTGTTGTTGTTTTCTTCTGGGTTAGAAGACACTCGGAAGGGTAATCTTATCATAAAGCTCTAACATAAAAATCATCAGTATTCACTAATAAAATGTATTATGATTAATATTACATATAAATATATAGACATACATAGACAATATCATATGATATGATAAATGGACATATTTTGATTCTCATCCTTTTTGGCAAGTATACATTAAATTATTATAATTCATTTCTAAAAAACACAGAATTTTCCAGCAAATAGAGATTTTCATCAATAATTTTTACTTCATTTATAGCAGCTCTTTTTGTGGTAGCAAAGAATTGGAAATTGAGGGGAAGCTCATCAATTGGTGAATGGCTGAACAACTTGTGGTATATGATTGTGAAGGAGTACTGTTGTGCTGTAAGAAATTACAGGCAGGATAATTTCAGAAAAACCTGGGAAGACTTATATGAACTAATGAAAAGTGAAATGAACAGAACCAGGAGGACAGGGTACACAGAAACAGCAAAGTTCTATGATGATCAACTGTATCTGAGGCTGGATTTGAACTAAGGAAAACGAATCTTTCTGACTCCAGGTTTGGCATTGTGTCACCTAGCTGCCCAGTTAACTTAATAGCTATGATCTAAAAAAAGATGATAAAAATAAATAGGAATAAAGAATCTAAGATTGAGATACATGGAAGGTGATGATGAGATTATTTATCAAAAGTATAATTAAAACATAAATATTGAAACCATTTCCTTTCAAGAACTCATGACTCTCTCAGACTTTCTCTACAATGTCCCAGAAACCTCTTCAATCTTGAAAGGTCACTCCACCCCAGACTCCACCCTGAACTTCACACATTGGAAGTCCCACCCCATCCCCCACTCTCTGACTAGTTCCTCCCAGAATCTCCATTTTTATCAAGGAGGCCTGGGCCAGCCAAATCTTTATTCCTCTTCATTCCTTTCAGGGTTACATTGCTGATGCTCCTGGACTTTCTCTACAATGCCTCTATGCCTGTTGCTTTCATATCTCTGCTCTCTCTGCCTTTTCAGGAACATTTTATGTGTTGTCTTGACCCATCAGAATGTAAACTGCTTGAGGGTAGGGACTATCTTTCTGCTTATATTTCTAGTAGTTGGCACAGAGCCTAGAATATAGTAAGTGCTTAATAAATGCTTGTGGACTTCACACTTCACATTTTTTGGCAACAGGTAAACATGAAGCCTTTGCTCTCATTTTACTTTAATCTTCCATTTTATGTAATTTAAAAAATCTCTAATAAACTCATTAGTATCAGTGATAAATCACTGAATCGTCAGGCTAGAAGAAATCTTGAGAAGCTATCTAAGAGAAAGCAACCCTTCCAGGCAAAGAATATAAATAAATAAATGTGCGTGTGTGTGTGTGTGTGTGTGTGTGTGTGTGTGTGTGTGTGTGTGTGTGTCTTTCAAAGTTGAAAGCTCAAAACTTCTCTTGGTAAACCACCTCAACAAATGGTCAATAAATTCTTTATGTCTGCTCAAAGAAAATCTTTTATATCTACACTAGATTCTATTTCCTCTTGTCATCCTTTGGAAAATATAAAGAATATCTTGTCACAATCTGTCTGCCATTGGTGAACCCTCCAAAAACTTAAATAACATTTTTAGGTCACTCCTCAGGCTTTATTGATTACAACTGAACAACCCTCAGCCATTTGGTCTTTCCACCTGGGCATTTTCCAGCTCTTTACTTATGTGTGATTATCCTATTAACCATTTCTTGATTGAGACCATGATAAACATAAATAGGAATAAAGAATCTAAATTCATTGAAGGCATTTACTATTTAATTTTTGTCTTTCTATATCCAGTGAATAGCAGAGCACCTGGCACATAGTAGGTTCTTAATAATTGCTTGCTATTATTGGTTTGATGAAAGCACCGAAGGTAATCCTTTCATTACACTCAGCACCAAAGGGGCACATGTATACTACACACCACTCTATACTCATGGCTACACATATCATACAAAACAACTATATGCTTACTGAGAGAGTTTCTGGAATCACTAAGCCTTCTTATTGTCGCAATGTTGTGCATATGAGTTAAGTTTTTCTAAGAAATAGGGACTGGCAGATTCAATGCCCTTACTTTTATCTATTTTCCAGTGTCAACATCTCATTTATACAAGTCAAGTTGGAGTGACTATAATTACACATAGTAGCTTCTTATGTTTATCATTTTTTCTAATTTTGTGTTGATTTTGTCCTTAGATCTAAGAAACTGATGATTTAATTGCACATAGACTCGAGATTTGTAAATGATTACCACAACAGTAACTAGTTTGTTCATACATGTTCATGATTGCCACAACAGTAACTAGTTTGTTCATACATGTTCAGATATAATCAATTTCATTCATGGTGATATTTGTTTCTGCCCTTATCCAGTGTCTTCTAAACTTTTCTTGAAGGCAGCATAAGTGCAATGTATGGAAGGATAGACTAGTTTTTGGAAGGAACATACCCTGCCAACTATGAGAGAGAGAGAGAGAGAGAGAGAGAGAGAGAGAGAGAGAGAGAGAGAGAGAGAGAGAGAGAGAGAGGGAGAGAGAGAGAGAGAGAATATCTGTTTCACACACATGGGAAGGACAAAAGCCAGGGAGCCAGAAATGGGTGAGCATAATAGCTGAGCCTTTCATTCTAAAGTTGCCCTGAGCAGCCTAAGTGCTGATTAAGTAGGGAAGAGGATTCCCAGAAAGAAACATCTACATATTGTGTGACAGTGACTATTAACAGGTTGTTTGGTGACTCCTAAAAGGTCGTCAAGGTGACTGTGAGTGTAGAAGTTATGGGTGATCTGCTCAGATAGAATAGAGGGGAAAAATAGTAATTGGAGAGTTAAAGTTAAGAGGAGGTTATGATGGTCATGGATTGGACAGATTGATCTGAATTTTTTTGCATGAAAATTCTGGTTTTGACCTGTACTCCCCATATAGGTCAACCCTTATCCTGCTGTTTTGCTCTCAGCAGGCATCAGGCAACAAGCATAAGAGTTTCTCCCAGCCTACAGCTAAAGCATCTGTTAATAGGCTAATGAGCAGTGGGGAGGTGGTCGGATGGAAGGGTAGAGGAGGGGAGGAAGGATGGGAGGAATGGGCTTAAGTAATTCCCAGTAAAGCTAGTAGTTCTTAGCAGAGAGTATAATGAAATGAATCTAGGAGCTACTGGTAAGATGGTAACTGGGGTCAGGTCTGAAAGGGATTAAGGCAAGAGCCAGGATAGTAAATGATCCAGAAAGTGTGAAATGTTGCATGATGTTAAAACTGTATCTTAGAGTTTTAAAGGTGGAGAGGGAAGCAGCCCTGAAGGTTGAAGAGGGAAATTGTCTTTGTGAATCAAGCAATTTAGTTAGACCCATCTACTTTGGCTTCAAACCTTTGGAAGAACATTGTTAGTCAATTTAGAATTAAGCAAGAAAAATAACTAAACTGGGACCTTTGACCCAGAATCACTTGTTAGGCACATACTTCAAGGATTTCAAAGAAAGAAGGAAAGTTTCAACATATACACAAAGTATTTAGAGCAAGCCTTTGCAGTAGCAAAGAACTGTAATGAAATTGGGTGGCTGACAACTAGTGATGGTTGAACAAAGTGTGGGATGTGAATGTAATGGGAGAGGGGTGGAACAAGCATTTATTAAGTACCTATGGTATGTCTGGCACTATGCAAAAATCTTTAATAATATTTCATTTATTCTCATTTGATTATAATAGAAATTACATCATGAAACTATTGATATGTTTTAACAGGAAGCCTTTCCTGATTCCCTCAATTTTTAGTGTTCTCCCCATCTACTTTGCATTTATTTTGTATTTATTCTGCATGTAGTTGTGTATGTGTGTGTATGTATGTGTGTGTTGATGCTTCTGATAAAATGTGAGTTCTTTGAGAGTAAAGATTGTGTCTTCCCTCAACTTCCATTTCTTTTTAATCTCCCATGACTAGCATAGTGGCTGGTACATAATAGGAATGAAGTAAATGTTTGTCAATTGGTTGAATTGATAAAGAACCATGCAGAACAAAGTAAGCAGAAACAAGAGAACTAAAAACATGTTTACCAAAATTTTAGATTAAAGGTAAAGATTAAAGGTAAATAAAGCCTAAGGCTATGTAAATACCAATCTTGATCTTATGAGGAGATGAGAAAATATGTCACACACCTTTAGGTGGAGAGGTGGGAGACTTTAGATGAAGAATATTGTTTATATTGTCAGAGATAGTAACAAAAGAAGACTTATGGTGGTCTTAGAATAGAAGACAAGAAGGAACCAGAGAAATTATCTAGTCCAATTTTTTAAACTACTACTCCATGGTCAGGCATTCTGGCAGTATTTTACTATTTTCTGTTGTGTTTACTCTTTGTCAAAATATTTTACTGATCCATGAAATTTTTATTACCAAATGTCCTTATTTCTTCAAACTTTGCAAACTTACAAAAATGGTTCCTCTCTTCTTCCCTCATTCCTTTCTTTTCCCTAATTCCCAGCCCAGGCTACAGTGGGTAGAAATGTCTACAATAAAGAATTTAGATATTTTACTAAGTTGCTGTATATTCTTCTATAGAATAGGTTAAGTTACACTGATATAATCTTACCTATGGCTGAGATAGATGGAGCCCAGGGAGGGAAATTGACTTGTGTCAAAGTTCACTGAAAATGAGAGGTTTACACCTAACCACTATGATCAAAGAAGTCCGTATGGTATAGGTGAAAGAATATTTGAGGTATAGGCAGAAGACACAAGTTAAAATGCTGACTCTACAACTATCTGTGTTACCTTGGACAAGTCACTAAATCTCAGTAAAGTCCCTTCTGGCTCTAATTCAGATATATCTAAGTAAATCTAAATCTGGATTCTATGAGTGCTCCTTAAGGCAAAGAGAGTAAGGCTGCTTGGGGAGATCCTGGAATGGTGAGGCAATCAGGCAGCTAGTAAGGTTAAAGCTGAACGAGTAGGGGGGAAGGAAGTCATGACATGCCTTGCAGGAGAGGAACAACCAAAATTCAGGCAGGTAAGTGAAAGAAGAGAATAGTCAGGAAACCAGGAAATAGGCTGTCAATAATGTACCCTGTGAAAGAGGAAGACAGGAAGAAAGCAAATTGCTGATTAACAACATGAAACCCTCTTAGGCTTCCTTTTGACAGGCAAGGTTGGATCTGTTGGCTCCAGTCCTCCTTGTGTCTTAAATGGGAAGGTTAGTAGGGGTTCTGCAACCCATATAACTTGACCCAGGTCACATTTCTAGTCTGTGGCCAGGATAAGACTAGTATCCAGGTCTTCTTATGTTTAAATACAATGAAATTCACCAAAACATTTCTAAGATAATAGTTTTTAAGTCATAGAAGTATGATATGGAGATTAATACTAATCATAGAGGATGTTTACATGTATAAATAAGATTTTGTAACTATTGGTATAGGAAAAGAGATTATCCCATTAAAAGAAATCATAAATTCAGTGAATAAATTTCTGCACTCTACTTCAACAACAAAGCAAATGCATTCAAATGTAGAATAATTAGTCTCCCTATCACTAGATTACCTGACAAGTTAGTGAATTAGTGGAGGGTGCAAAAACCTCATTAAACCATTTATGAAGGCCTAGAAGGGCTTTGATTGCACATGGAGTCCTTACATCAATTAAGTTGTTAATCTTCCACAGCACATCATATTTTTACCTGAATTTGTGTTGTAATATGCTAAACAATATTAACAATGCTTGATTGGCTAAGAGATGAGTCACAGCATTTTGGACTCGTAAACCTCATCTTCTGATTTTTTCCAAGTTACTTTTATTAATCATTCTTCAGAAGATCCCTCTGGGCTAAGAAGTTGATAGTCATCTTTAGTCAGTCTTTCTTTTTAAGGGTGAAGAAATGGAATATTCGATATCTTGCTTCAAGTACATAAAGGCAGTTAAGAACCAGGATTTTGCTTCTTGATTCCACCATTGGTCTTTATTGCTGCCTCATCCTTTTCCCTGAACAGTCCAGCTTCTGCTGCCTTTCCTAGCTTCCAGGCTCAAGCTATCTAAATCCTCTAATCTTAGCTATTTAGAAAGATGCTCATTGGTGGCTGCCAATGAGTTGGATTTTGGGGGAAGGTTGGTGATAACCATCTGTAATCAGACCACCTCTTCTTCTAGGAGCTTGTACTTCTGGGCTATGTTCATTAAATTGCAATCTGTGGATTCAGTCTTCAGCATTGAGGCATTCTCAGGCTATTTCCTGGGCCCCATCAGCTCCAAAAGTCTTCCATGAGTGGATGCATCTTTTTAAAAAGTTTGCCACAATTGCTGCTATGATGGTCAAAAGTATGCAAAAATACCAATGAATACATTATCTATCTTAATTTAGCATTCACACATTTTTAAATTTCCTTGGTTATAATCTGGAAGGAATAACATTCACTATAATGGTAGGGCACTGTGAGAATTAATGACATAGGATCTGTAAAGTGCTTGGAGCTCCTTGGGGGAAAATAGCTCTTACACAAAACTCTTGCCCAAGAATATTGATTACAGGTTCCAGAGAACATTAAGATTTATTGTCCCTTGTGGCAGCAATTGAGGTCAGCTTCACTTTGTCCAATAAACACCTAAAAAGAAGTCAATAGCTTCTTGTTATCCAGCAGAGGTAATAAATATTTAGTTTTATTCTGTTTTAGTACATTAAGATGTACAGAGAGCTATAATTGAGCTAATAAATAGATTATTACAATGATTTGGTAAATTCATCATGTATGAGAAAATGTACAGCATAAATAAGTTGAGGCCAACTAGAAATATAGCTTAACGTTTGAATAATTAGGGGCTCTAATGAGAAGCACCGAATTAATGAGCTCTTTTAAAAAAATCAGTGTAAGGGAAAGGCCTTGGATTGTAATTATTTATAGCCACATACTGTGAATGCCCAGGTTTTCTCTTAAATACCCAAATATTTTTTGAAGTTAGGGATGGGAGAAAATATTTGTCTAAAGTATGGTTTTTTTATACTTTCTATGAGTCTTTTTTTCATTTTATTGATTGCTAAAGTTTAATCAACACATTTAGCTACCTGAATCAATTTGAAATTTTGCTACCCCTCCTTTGATCTACACATTGCCTCTAGTTTTGAATTGGCCTTAACATTTTGATGGCATAAAGGAGGACGAATGAAGAAATGAAAAGAGATACTAGTTCATGATGGTCTATCTCTTTGGTCTCTAGTTTGATGCTTATCCTGAGCAACGTCAACTAAATATATGATACTTCCAACTAATAATCTGAAATTCTTATCAGCCCAACCATGATATTGATAATCATTGTTATAAAGTATATCTCCAATAATGCCATGTAATCTATAATGCTTTTCAATATGAAGTCTATGAATCAATTTAAAATATATATTATAGCTCAATTCTGGAAATAGCCAATAACTAGATAAATCCCTAGAATCAGCAACATTTTCCTAGCTGCTGATAGTGCTAACTATCCTCAAAACCTAATGGTTTATTTATTGAACAAATCAGCCTTGGAGATCATCAATTCCCATTGGAATGTATTAGTTAAAGGACTGATGATACAAAAGTATTTTACTCCTATTCTCAGGCCTTTTAGCATTACTGCCATGGTGTCCTAATATCCCCCTGTGAACCAACAACACATAATATTATTTGTTCAATAAAGAAACACCTTAAGTTCCCATAAGAAGGACATGGTGGAAAGCTAAAGATGTGTTTTCATATTCTATAATTCAATTAATAAATATTTATGGAGTACTGCTACCTACAACACTGCTAAATATTTGGCAGGCACACAAAGATGAATAAGTCAGAATAATTGTCGTTAAGCAATGTGTAATCTAATGCAGATTCATAGAACTGGGACTAGAGAATATCTAGTCTTACCCAAACATGTTAAAGATAAGGAAAGTGAGGTCCAGATAGATGAAAGGATTTGTCAAAGGTCATTCAGCTAATATGGAGTACAAATGGGACTCTAACTGAAGTTTTATTCATAAAAATGTCGTGATCTTTCTGAAGTGTCCAAAATACAGAAAGTTCATAGTTGCCCCGACTTGCTTGCTGATGAAATGGGGAAGAGTTGGGAGGATACAAAAATAGATAAAAGATGAAAGTTGAATTGAAATTCCCAATGTTTCATTTTTTCGTCTCTTAAATTCAATACTTCCATAGTGTTACTTAATGCTGTCCAAATTTTAAAAGAAGAAAAAAATGTTTTAACTGAAAAAATTCTAAATGAAAAGTTTTTAAAGAAGTGAGATTTTTGCATCATGCATGCTGAAAATATAAAGTTATAATATCCTCAATGCTGAGAATGTTGAGACACCTTAAAGTTTGCTTCTCTAGTCACAACTACATTTCTGACAAATTTGAAAAAAAAATTAGCATTTCTTCAACTGGGCATAAGTGTATTACCCAGCTATTTTAAGGAAAAATAGTGTGCCATTTTAATTTAAAAATACTAAATGGACATTTTCAGAAATGTTCCTTTTGTCTTGTCAGCCTCTGCCTTCCCCACTGTCCCATCATTTCTTAGGAAGACAAAAAAATTTGTGTCTAACGGATCATGCACCTACAGGTAAGAAATGGATCAAATATCTTGTTCTCAGCCAAAGTGAGACCCAAGTAGGCCTCAGATAAGGCACAGGTGATCTTCTACATATATGTTTGACTGTTTAGAGTTCATCATACATTTCCACATAAAAATAATATTATAAATAATGTTTAGTTTTTCAAACTAGCTACAAAAATCTTTAACTACATCTGTTTTTTTCAACTTAAAATGCCAGGTACACCTCCATTTCCCTAATGGAAATGGAACAGGACCACAGTTTTACACAGTTCTAAGTCACTGGCTATGATAGTTCCTGTGACCTAGATTTCAGGCTTTCACAAGGTATGAGAGTAAGGTGAAGAAACAGTTCTGTTAAATGAATAAGTTAGACTTAGAATCCCATATTTATTCCTAGAAAAGACTGTGTGAGTTGTCTAGTCCAAGAGTGTCAAGCTCAAATGTAAATGGGGACTACTAATCTGTACATAAAGATGATTGGAGGCTACACAGTGACTTAGTTTTAAAATGCAATATTATCTATATTTTTACTTACTTTTTTAGATATTTATTTTGTCAGATAGGCAGCTATGTGATGCAGTGGATAGAGCACTGGGCCTGCAGTTAAAAAGACCTGAGTTCAAAAGTGGCCTCAGGCACTTACCAGCTTAGTGACCCTGGGCAACTCACAACTTCTGTCTGCCTCATTTTCATCATCTGCAAGATGGGAATAATAATAGCATCTACCTTTGCAGGGTTGTTGTGAGGAGCGAATAAGATCATAATTGTAAAGTGTTTAGCACAGTTCCTGGCACAAAGGTATGTGCTATATAAAGTTAGCTATGATGATGTACTCCATAAATGTTAGCTATTATTAAGTGCTCTATAAATGTTAGCTATCATTATTATTATTAAGTGCTCTATAAATGTTAGCTATTATTAAGTGCTATATAAATGTTAGCTATTATTAAGTGCTCTATAAATGTTAGCTATCATTATTATTATTAAGTGCTCTATAAATGTTAGCTATTATTAAGTGCTATATAAATGTTAGCTATTATTAAGTGCTCTATAAATGTTAGCTATTATTAAGTGCTCTATAAATGTTAGCTATCATTATTATTATTAAGTGCTATATAAATGTTAGCTATTATTATTAAGTCCCGTATAAATGTTAGCTATCATCATTATTATTATCGAATGCTATATACATGTTAGCTATTATTAAGTGTGCTATAAATGTTAGCTATCATTATTATTATTAAGTGCTATAACTATTTGTTGTTGTTTGGTTGTTTTGGTCCTGTCCAAGTCTTCCTGACCTGACCCTATTTGCAGTTTTCATGACAAAGCTATCAGAGCAGTTTGCCATTTCCTCCTTTAGCTAATTTTACAGATGAGGAAACTGAGGCTCTAGGGTGAGGTGACTTGCCCAGGGTCATAGAGCTAGTAAGTGTCAAAAGTTGGATTTGAACTCAGGTCTTTCTGATTTCAGGCCTGACACTCTATACACTATGCCATCTACCTGCTCATATAAATGTTAGCAATAATAATAATAATTACAATCAGTATTTCCCAATTACATTTTAATCTGATTCACACCGCAATCAAGAGTGTTGTAGGCCACCTGCAGCCCGGGGGCAGTATGTTTAACACCTCTGGCCTAGTCCAACTCTTTCATTTTAAAGATGAGGAAACAGAACCAGGGAGATTGTAGAACTCACCCAGGGTCAGAAATATCACATGAGTAGTAAAAGCTGGGATTCAAGACCAGATCTCTGGACTCTAATAAATCAAGCAACGCACTGCCCCATTGATGTGTTCCCAAGATACTTTCCAGCTCTGAGTCTGTATGAAGGGAAGAACAATGCTGGCAATGCTAAGGGGAGCTGAGAGAAACAATGGGTGGGAAGAGTTCTGGGCACTGTGGGTGAAGGGAGCATTTTAAGGTGTCTCAGTGGAAGAGTTCTCCTCACCTCCCCCATCTTCTCCACCTTCTTCCCACATCTTGCTGCTACCTCCTGAGAAAATGTCATTTGAGCGAGAGGGAACATCAGCTGCAAGACAATGTTTGGTCTTCCCACTTTGTACCACTGCCACAGCTAGATTCATCCAGGGATATTTAGGAATGAGAAGTAGTGGGGAATAAGGAGGTGTCCCAGAATCTTTGGGTGGGCCACAGGGTTTAAAGAAATGACGAGGGAGAAAAAGGAAGTCCCTAGAAGCAGCAGAAAAGATAGGGAAGTTTGTATGTTCATGCCAAAATAGGGGGGCTGTATGTAAGGTAGGAGATAGAACAGGCATTCTCAAGGAAGAGATAGACTATATCAGTAGTGCCAAACTAAAAAGAAAATGGGAGCCACTAATAAAAATCCCTGCAGAGCAGATATTGACTTAGTTTTAAACTATGGGATTATCTATATTTTATTGTATTTTTATTTTGTTAAATATTTCCCAATTACATTTTAATCTTGCTTGGTATGCTCAGCAGCATTGTGGACTGCATGTGGCTGGTCAGTGAGCTGTGTGTTTGACACCTCTGATCTAAATAATGATAATAGCTTACATTTCTTCGGCACTTTACAATTTCCAAAGCATTAATCCGCAACTTTACTTCTACTCTCTTAATCATTCCTACCGCTAAATCATCCTATCTGCAATGATGTTTTCTTCTGACTCCCATGCTACAGGATGGGATGTTTAATGAACATCTGGAGAAGTAAACTTTGATCACAGAGGGATAGCACACCTTCATAAGGACATACCCGTGCTAGATTAACCTTATGTCCCTGGTTTTCAACTGGATCACTAAAAATAGATCAGAAGAATGCTATAGATCGAATTTACCTAGAATGTAGCAAAGCATTGGATGAAACATTTCATGTTCCTTCATGGGTTTATGCATGCGTGTGTGGATGTGCATATAAAATATAGAGAGTGATAAGCTACATGATAGTATGTTTAGATGCATTTGAAGTTAATCAAATGATCCAGGCCAAGAAGTAGACATTAATCGTTCACTATCAAATTGTAAGGAAGTTTCTTATTGAGTTTCTCAGGGGTTTATGCTTGGCCTTGTGCCATTCAACATATTTACTTATCCCTAGGTAAAACCAGAGAGGGTGTGCTTATCAAAATTTCAGATGACACAGCGCTGGGAGGGATAGCTGACATAATGGATTGCAGATTCAAGATTCAAAAAGATCTTGACAGGTAAAAACATTGGGCTGAACCTAATAAGATGACATCTAATAGGGCTTGCAGGCAAGTTAAAAAAAATAAGCCTTACCAGTATAATATGGGCAAGATATGGCTACATAGTAGTTCATCTAAAAAACATGAGGGTTATAACGGACTGCCAGCTGAATAGAAATCAACATTATAGTATGGCAGCCAAGAAAACTGAGGACATCTTAAACTACATTCAAAGAGACAGAGCCACTGGGTGGTGTGGAGGATAGAGTGCTGGGCCTGCAGTCAGGAAGATTTAGCATATCCTGGGCAGTTCACTTCACCCTGTTTGCCTCAGTTTCTCACCTATAAAATGAACTGGAGAAGGAAATGGCAAAACATTTTAGTATTTTTGTCAAGAAAACCCTAAATAGGGCCCTAAAGAGTTAGACACAACTGAAAAAATAATTAAATAGCGACAAAGACTGAGTATACTCTTAACTTGTCAGATCATATATAGATTATTGAATTCACTTCTAGCCAGCACATTTGAGGAAGGACACTGATAAACCAGAGAATATTCTAGAAATGGCTGCCAGAGGGAAGAATATCAAGAATGTTATCACTAGGTTCACTAAAAGAACTGGGAATGTTTAGTCTAAAGAGAAGATGGTGGTGGGGAGGGGAGGAAGGATGAGACAGGAGGACAAGATAACTATCATTTTAAAGTATGTCATGTGTAAAAGGGATTAGATTTGTTCTGTTTGACTCCAAAGGGCAAAATGAGGAGCACTGAATTGGAGCTGCAAAGTGCAAAGTTCAGGATTGACATAAGGAAAAAACTTACTCATAATTAAAGTTGGCAAAAATAATTACTAATAAAAATAGCTAGCATTTACCTTGCACTTTACATGTGTTATCTCACCTGTTTCTCACAATGATGGGTGAAATTTATGCAACAATTTATTCCCATGTTACATATGAGGAAATTGGGGCTTAGAGAGGGGTTATGCAACTAGTAACTAAAGCAGAATCTGAACTCAGGACTTCCTGAGTCCAAGTCCAATAAGCTATCCACTACACCACATAGCTGCCACTGACAGAACAAAGCACCTTGGGAGTGATAGATTCCTTTCCCTGTACACCTTGAAGCAAAGGCTGGATGACCACTTTTGGGTGTTTGTCACCATGACACAGAATTTTTGTTTAGGTATGGCCTGACCTAGGTAGCCTCTGAAGTCTCTTAGTACTCTAATAGTCATTGATCTCTGGTTGCTGAACCTAGCAGCAAAAAGACTTCCAGGTTAAGCTGTTGCCAGTTTTAAGGATTACAGAGACAAGCGGATAACGTGTGTGGGAAGAATGAGTGATTATAAGCTAGGATCAAGGATCAAGAAGTCCATTAGGCAGGTGGAAGGTACAGTGTGCAGAGATAAACCTTAGAGTAAAGGTGAGGGAAGAGAAGAGATGAGTTGGTCACCCTCCATCAGGGTGAATGCTGGGCTGTTATGCCTTCAGTATCTAAAGCAGGTGATCTAATGGGAATAGGGGAGTTCTTGGTACTGAATTACCTATTTCCTGGGGAGAAAAAATTGTGATTTCTGTTGAAAGAAGTTTGGTTTTCTAATAATGTTTTCCTTAGCATGATAAGATGCATTCACTGAGCACATAGTCACAAACAGTAACTGTCCAGATAGATAGTGAATGTCAAGGGGAAGTAAAACAGGCATGAATAATTAGATACAGAGAATAAACAATGCAGATAATCCAAGGACAGATAATCATGTATCACCATACAATGTACAGAATGAATGTATGCCTAATGTTAATGCTAACTTTTAGAAATGAAGAGGGTTATATCAATTAGAATATAATTTTATATCTTATACGTTCTTGGGCTAAGTGATACTTTCTCCTCAAACTCTGTTCAAGGAAATATTTCACCATTAAAAAATATCAGAAGATGCTATACAGCGCGGGAAGAACAAAACAGACTTCCAAACCTAGCCAAGTCACAGGACACTTGGCAGGACAGTGAAACTATACACCGCAAATTTCACAGATGCCACTCCTGTAGGGGGTCAAAAATTAGTTAATAAAAATCTCCTCCTACACCTTCCCATGCACATGAAATGAGGGATAATAATAGAAACAACTACATCTCATTACTAATCAGAGCAGACAACAGCAATAGACAAGAACTGTCACCTTTATTGTGTAGAAAAAGAAACTTAGAAGAGGTCCAGAGACTTACCTAACATCACATATATTGCTATAAATCAAATTCTTTGCCCGGGAATTGAGGCAACATGGCATAGCAAATAGAAAGAGCAGCAGCTCTGAAGTCAGAAGACCTGTGTTCAAATCCTACCTCTAATGCTTACTACCTAATGTGACTGTGGGACAGTCATTGCATCACCCTTAGCTTCAGTTTTCTCAGCCATAAAATGAGGGGGTAAGGAAAGAGGGCCTCTGGATACTCTTCCAGCCCTAGATCTTGGATGTCACATAATTCATTCCTTCAGGCAAAGGCTTTCCACATTGCTTGAAAACACCAGTTGCAGGGGAAACAAAGATTTTTTTTAGGTAGATACACGTACCAGCATGTTGCCATCTAGCCCAGGGCTGGACATATAGGAGGTCTTCAATAAGTATTTGGTTGTGTGGTAATTGATTTACAGCCAAATTTAATAAAATGATAGAATCCTGATAATTCTGTGGCAATGGAAAATGACAGAACAGGAAGAAGTGTATGGGAACTTCAGAAATTCCTCCAAATGACTTCCTTCTAAGACCTCAAAATTCAAAAAACAATTTGATATGCCAGTGGAGAAAAAAGGGAAGTAACTAAATTAACAGAACTGCCAGAGTCTCTGGATATCCTCTGCTGTGAGGGACAAAATTCTAGAGAAGCAGTGACAATGCTGAAAACAGAGTTCACATTTTCTTAATTTCAGATCAGTCTCACTATGCATACTGAGTACTTCATTTTTTCCAATACATTTTTTCCTCTGACATCAAGTAAAAATATGGGGGTCACATATAGATTAGAAGAAATGAGGAAATTATGGGAAAATTCTCCAAACTTCCTTTGATTTGTTTCGTTCTAACCCTTGATAAAGAAATACCCTTAAAATCCTCCTGCCTAGATGACTGATTTTGATAGACTTAGCCCTTCTCAGCAATGCAAGGACCTAAAACGTCAAAGGATAGGTGATTGAAAATGCCAACCTCATCCAGAGAAAGAACTATGCAGTCTGAACACAGAGCGAAGCAGACTGTTTGCTTTTTTGTTGTTGTTTTGTTTCGTTTTTCTTCTTTCTAATGGTTTCTCCCATTCATCATAATTCTTCTATACAACATGACTAATATAAAGATATGTTTAATAGGCATGTATATGTAGAGCCTATATCAGATCGCAGGCCATCTTTAGGAGGGAGGGGGAGAAAATTTTATACTTATGGAAATGAATGTTGAAAACTAAAAATAGATTAACTGATAAAAAAGGAAGTCTTTAAAAACATCTTCCTGCCTAATGTATTTGGAAGACTTTCTCATAAATGGAAACTGGGTCAGGTGAACGTAATTGCCATCCAATAGAGCATTCTGTCAGGAAGAGGGGTAGTGTCACTAATGGAACAACCACTAAATGATTTCAGAGATGAATTATCCGAGACTTTTCTCCATTTCTGTCGAATTAAATGAGCTTCATATTATTTCCTGAACCATTGTATCCTTTTATTTTATGCAAGAATGTAGCTTGGTCCAAATAATTCTCTTCAAACAACTATACCTAGAAAATGAAATCCCATTTTAATAACAAACATTTTAACGAGAAAAATGGAGCAACTATTTGCTTAAATTAATAAAATAAACACAAAAGTAATATTTACAGTGAAATATAACAAATATTGAACAAGAAGAAAGTTCTAGTAAAAACTTCAGTGAAATGTCAAAACTTAAATCAGAATCAGAGCTTTCTAGAAGGGACTTTAGAAATAGATGCCCAAAGTTTTCTCTTTTAAGAATCTAATGCAGTCTTTAGACATAAAAGATAAAAAAAGGTTCAGGTTCTTTATTCATACTTGAAAAAAAGTGACAGAATTTTAATGAGAAGTATCAGATTGAGCACCCATACTAAAGAAATTCACAGGATAATTTGCACAGCCAACTCTTACTGACTCAGTACTGCTTAATTCTCCATTTCACTCGTTCATGCAGATGAAAGCTACAGGAAAACCAGACGAAATCTGTTATTAGTTTTTTTTTCCTAGCTCTATAAAATAATTCTCTGGTAATTTGGTATGGCACTAAGTACATAAATTTAGGTAGAGTTGTCATTTTAAAAAATATTGGCTCTTTCTACCAATGAGCAATTAATATTTCTCCAATTGTTTAGGTCTGTATTTACAGGAAATTCAATAAGGGGGTTTGTATTGTAGCAAACATGAGAGTGATCCTATGATCTTAACCCTAGCCAGAACCTTGAACCACAGATATAGCTGGAAACAACCTTAAAGGTCATCTAGTCCCTCCCTCTCATTCTATAGAGGAACAAATGGAAGCCCAGAGAGGTCAAATAACGAAAATAATACAGCTGCCTCCAATTAGTGAATCTTCTTTAGCAACTCTCTTTCAAATAAAATAAAGACAAATAAAGTTCCCATACAGCAAATACTTAAAATTCCAAGGCTGCAAGGAATAAACCACAATGGGAGTCCTTAATGCTTTGTCACTTACAAAACCAACAAATCTCCAAATGACATTTCCTTGTATCAGAAAGAGCATTTGTCTCCCAGGGTAGTTATCCCTTCCATGTTGTGACTTTTCCCTTGGTGATTCAATTTATCCCAGGTATGCATAAGAATTTAAAAAGGAACTTTGGGGGAGTTTTGTGGAAGGCGCACCAGACATGTGAAGGGCAGCAGACAATATGGCCAGAGCCTATGACCAAATACTTAACCCAAATTTTAAAATAAGGTACTATAAACACCCCACAAAAGAAAAAAAAAGAAAAGATTCATAGTTCTCTGGTATAAAGGGAGGACCAAAATGCTTTGCACATATTTTCCAGTCCCTAACCCCTGAGATGTGGAAAGGATAACTGTAGATTAACTTTATGTCATAATTACATATCTATCACATATGAATAATATAAAATAAGATATGTGGGAGTAACTTTTCAATATAATTTTAAAACCCCAAAGTTAAATGCCTTCTATCTCCTCTGATACAGTATCTAGACACTGTATACCTTTTAATTTGTAACCATGACAATTAATACACTATTGACACATTTTTAGTCTATAGTATAAAATTTGATATTTGTGGTCTTTAGAAGCAGGCTAAACCATTTTGTCCACAGAGTATAGTATATTATGTGATGTGACATGACATGTCATAGCATAACATATAACATAACATAACATAATTTGGTTAGGTAACTCTCTAGTTCTGTTAAAATTTTATCTATTATAATCTAAACTCCTTGAGGGTAAGGACTATGGCTCATTCAAACCATGTCTCCTATAACACCTAGCACAGGGCTCTGAGTACAGTAGGTACTTAATGCATGCTGAATTGTTACTTTGAAATTTTGCATTTGCAAATCACATAAAATGTGCCAGAAATGCACATTTTTAGTCTACAGGGTAATGAATTATATTTGAGGTCTTCCAAACTGCTAGCTTAATAATTTTGTAATATACATATATATCTGTATACATATACACATATTCCATGTGTACTATGCATTCACATAGATATATATACACATATATTCTGTGTGTGTGTGTGTGTATATATATATATATATATATATATATATATATATATTTTTTTTGTTGTTATTGTTCAGTCGTTTTTTAGTCATGTTCGACTACGTGATTCCATTTAGGGTTTTATACTGGAGTGGTTTGCTATTTCCTTCTCTAGCTCATTTTATGGATGAGTAAACTGAGCCAAATAGGGTAAAATGACTTGCCTAGGGTCATGGAGCTAGTAAGTGTCTGAAGGCAAATTTGAATTCTGGAAAATGAGTCTTCCTGACTCCAGGCCAGGCACTCTATAGAATGTGCCACCTAGCTGCCCAATATACATATACATGTGTGTATGCATGTATGTGTATATGTATGTATATATATATGTGTATGTAGGTGTATGTATCTACACACACATATATCTCACATTCAGAGGACAGGTTACTAGTACCACCTAGCCCTTTTCAGTCTCACTCTTGTTCAGTTGCATTTAGGGGCCTGATTTGAATTGAAAGGAATAGTTTGCTCAACACTTTTGCAGTGTTGCTAAGTGGAGCTTCTGGGATGGTTTGAATGTGACTCTGGAATATAATATTAATTAAGAGTAATTTTGAGTTGTAACTCAGATGAGAGTTTAGACTGAAGTGTCCAAAGAAATAGAAGAAGAAACGGAGTTTAAAAGATGTACTTCAAAAAGCCAAAGAGCTGGGGGGCGGAGCCAAGATGGCCGCATGAAGGCAGCGTCTTACCGGAGCTCTCATACAAGATCTGTCAGATTCCTATAAAAAAGTGAATTTGAGCAGATTTGAGAGAGTCAGAAACCGCGAGCAGTCTGTGTGGGGCAAATTTCCGAGCCGGGAGTGTCTGAAAGGCCGGAGGAACGAACCTGCAGGCTCGGAGAGTGCTCGGTGCGGAGCGGCTCCAGACCAAGGCGGAAGCAGCTGGCCGAGAAATCCACGTGGGAGACGGGCTGGGAGAAAGCTGGGCGCCCGAAACCAGCGGAGATCCCCAGGACTCCCAACACAGTACGGCAGTCTGTGGGAGCGACGAGAGGCAGCGCAATGCAACCGGCCGTGAAAACACCCACTCCTGACGCTTGCAAAACCCAGGAACTCGGCTTCTTGAACTTCCGGAAGACTCAATGGCCAGGTAAACGGCTCTAATCCCTCCCCTCCCCACCCAGAGAATTCCTCGGGAAAAAAAAAAGAACTGAAACAGAGGAGAGAGTAGTGGGGCCTCACAGGACAAATACTAGAAGTTCATTAGTCCCGCAGAATCGGCAGGGGTCAACACCGGGAGCCCAGACGTAACCTTGCTCCCCCAGGGGAAGTGCCAGACATCAGCTCAAACAACAAACAGCTGAGACCATTGCTGAAAAGCAAGTGCTGGAGAGCACCCACAGGGAGTGAGACGCCAGGGAGCCAGACCCCTCCCCCACACCTCAGGAAACTGAAGGTTATAATTCTAGACTCACAACCCCCAGAATAAGAAAGCTGGGACAGAGAGCCCAAAGATAGAAATTCGTTGTAACGCCAGGAAAAGGGAAAACAACAAACATGAAGAAGAATACAAAAAAACTGAGGACAATAGATTCTTTTTATGGACACAGGCAGGTTCAAAATATCGATATGGAGGAGGACGGCAATGACACGGTAGATACATCAGATACCTCAAAAGCTAATATGAACTGGTCTCCAGCCCAAAAAGCACTGCTGGAAGAGCTAAAGGAGGATTTTAAAAACCAAATTAGGGAGCTAAAAGAAAATATGGAAAAAATGGAAAAAAGGGAGAAAAAATCCACTGATGAAATCAAGTCCCTAAAGAATAAGATTGGCGAAATGGCTATGGAGATTCAAAATCTAGAGAGAGAAAAGGACACCCTGAGAGGTGAAATCAACCAATTGAAAATGGAGGCTCAAAAGCAAAATGTAAACACTAACTCATTTAAAATTAGACTTGAGCAAGTGGAAGCTAATGAATCTATGAGGCATCAAGAAGTAATAAAACAAAACGTAAAGAATGAAAAAATAGAAAAAAATGTGAAATATCTGATTGGCAAAACAACTGACCTGGAAAATAGATCCAGGAGAGACAATTTGAGAGTTATTGGTCTACCGGAAATCCACGATGAAAAAAGGAGCCTTGACAGTATCTTCGAAGAAATTATCAAAGACAACTGCCCAGAGGTCCTAGAACCAGAGGGCAAAATAGTCATTGAAAGAATTCACCGATCACCCCCTGAAAGAGATCCCAAACTGAAAACACCAAGAAATATTATAGCCAAATTTCAGAGCTATAAACTCAAGGAGAAAATACTGCAAGCAGCCAAAAAGAAGCAATTCAAATATCGTGGAACTACAGTTAGGATCACGCAGGATCTCTCAGCTTCCACATTAAAAGACAGGAGAAATTGGAATATGACATTCCGAAGGGCAAAGGAGCTGGGACTACAACCAAGGATCAACTACCCAGGAAAACTAAGCATAATTTTCCAGGCAAGGCAATGGACATTCAACGAAATAGGGGAATTCCAGACCTTCCTGATGAAAAGGTCAGAACTCAATGGAAAATTTGATCTCCAAATACAGAACTCAAGAGAGACATAAAAAGGTAACCAGGGGGAAAAACCCCACAAACCTCATTAACCAATAAGGTTAGGTTGTTTACATCTTTATGTGGGATTATATCATCTTATGTATGTTTTTTATGTATGTATGTATGTATATATATATATATATACATATACATATATAAGTCATTCTTGTGAATGGTACAACTATTATGACAAATGAAAGGGATATACATAGGTTGTGAATGCCTGTATAAATTAACTGATGTAAAGATATAAAATATAAATAAGAGATATAAAGGAAGGGCTATGAGGGTAGTGGTAAGGAGGTGGTAGAAAAGGGTAAATTACACCAAAGGAAGTGACAAAAAAACATATTATAGTAGAGGGAAAGAAGGGAGGGAGAAGAGCAGTATTTGAGCTTTACTGTCATCTGATCTAGTTCAAGAAGGGAATAACATACTCTGATAAGTTTAGAAATCTAACTTGTCCTACGGGAAGTGGGAGGGTAAGGGGGGAAAAAGGGAGGGGGGAGGGCAGAAGGAAGAGGAGAAGTAGCAAGTGGGTAACGGTAAGATAAGGGAGGGGAATAAAGAGGGAGGGTCAACTGAGGAAAGCGGCGGTCAAAAGCAAAACTTTGTTGGGGAGGAGAAGGGGAAAGGGAGAAATACAAGCATAAACAGGGGGAATTAGAATGGAGAAAAAGACACAGATAGAAATCATAACCCTGAACGTGCACGGGATGAACATTCTCACAAAACAGAAGCAGATAGCAGAATGGATTAAAAACCATAATCCTACAATATGCTGTTTACAAGAAACGCATCTGAAACAGGGGGATACACATAGGGTTAAGGTAAAAGGCTGGAGTAAAATATATTGTGCCTCAGCTAAAGTAAAAAAAGCAGGTGTAGCAATCCTAATCTCAGACAAAGCAAAAGTAAAGATAGATTCAATTAAAAGAGATAAGGAAGGACATTATATCCTGCTAAAAGGCACCATAAACAATGAAGCAATATCATTGCTTAACATATATGCACCAAGTGGTAAGGCATACAAATTCTTAGAGGAGAGGTTAAGGGAGTTACAGGAAGAAACAGACAACAAAACTATAATATTGGGAGACCTCAACCTCCCCCTTTCTGAACTTGATAAATCTAACCTCAAAATAAATAAGAAAAAAGTTAAGGAGGTAAACAGAATTTTAGAAAAGGCACATATGATAGACCTTTGGAGAAAACTGAATGGGGATAAAAAGGAATATACTTTCTTCTCAAAAGTACATGGCACATACTCAAAAATTGACCATGTACTAGGGCATAAAAACCTCACAATCCAGTGCAGAAAAGCAGAAGTAGTCAATGCATCCTTTTCAGATCATGATGCAATAAGAATCATTTTTAATAAAGTACCATGGAAAAATAAGCTAAAAACTAATTGGAAACTAAATAATTTAATTCTAAAGAGTGAGTGGGCCAAAGAACAAATCAGAGAAACAATTAATAATTTCATTCAAGAGAATGACAATAATGAAACAACATACCAAAACTTATGGGATGCAGCAAAAGCAGTTCTTAGGGGAAGTTTTATATCTCTAAATGCCTACATGAATAAAATTGGGAAAGAGGAGATCAATGATCTGGGCATACAGCTGAAAAGGCTAGAAAAAGAGCAAATTGAAAACCCCCAATTAAATACCAAATTAGAAATACTGAAAATCAAAGGAGAGATTAATAAAATTGAAACCAAGAAAACTATTGAATTAATAAATAAAACAAAGAGCTGGTTTTATGAAAAAACCAATAAAATTGACAAACCTCTGGCCAATTTGATTAAAAAAAAGAAAGAAGAAAATCAAATTACCAGTATCAAAAATGAAAAGGGTGAGTTCACCTCTAATGAAGAGGAAATCAAAACAATAATTAGGAATTATTTTGCCCAACTGTATGCCCATAAATTTGACAACCTTAGAGATATGGATGAATATCTACAAAAACATAAACTGCCCAGACTAACAGAGAAGGAAGTGAAATTTCTTAATGACCCCATATCAGAAAAAGAAATTGAGCAGGCCATCAACGAACTCCCTAGGAAAAAATCTCCAGGGCCAGATGGTTTTACATGTGAATTCTATCAAACATTTAAAGAACAACTAATTCCAATACTTTATAGACTATTTGGGAAAATAGGTGAAGAAGGAGTCCTACCAAATTCTTTTTATGACACAAATATGGTACTAATACCCAAACCAGGTAGAGTTAAAACAGAGAAAGAAAATTATAGACCAATTTCTCTAATGAATATTGATGCAAAAATTTTAAATAAAATATTAGCAAAAAGATTGCAGCAACTCATTACGAGAATAATACACTATGACCAGGTAGGATTTATTCCAGGAATGCAAGGTTGGTTCAATATTAGGAAAACTATTAGAATAATTGACCATATCAACAACAAAACTAGCAGAAACCATATGATCATCTCAATAGACGCAGAAAAAGCCTTTGACAAAGTACAACACCCATTCCTACTAAAAACACTAGAAAGCATAGGAATAAGTGGAACCTTCCTCAAAATTATAAATAGCATCTACCTAAAACCATCGACAAGCATTATTTGTAATGGGGATAAACTAGATGCATTCCCAATAAGATCAGGGGTGAAACAAGGATGTCCATTATCACCCCTATTATTCAATTTGGTACTAGAAACATTAGCTGTAGCAATAAGAGAAGAAAAAGAAATTGAAGGAATTAGAATAGGAAAAGAAGAAACTAAATTATCACTTTTTGCAGATGATATGATGATTTATCTAGAGAATCCTAGAGAATCAAGTAAAAAACTACTTGAAATAATAAACAACTTTAGCAAAATTGCAGGATATAAAATAAACCCACATAAATCCTCGGCATTCCTATACATTAACAAAGCCCGACAGCAAGAGATAGAAAGAGAAATTCCATTCAAAGTTACTGAAGGCACTATAAAATATTTGGGAGTCTATTTGCCAAGACAAACCCAGGGCCTATATGAACATAACTATGAAACACTTTTCACGCGAATAAAATCAGATCTAAATAAATGGAGAAATATCAGTTGCTCATGGTTAGGCTGAGCTAATATAATAAAAATGACAATTCTACCTAAATTAATCTATCTATTCAGTGCCATACCAATCGAACTACCAAAAAATTTTTTTACTGAGCTGGACAAAATAATAACAAAATTCATTTGGAAAAACAAGAGGTCTAGAGTATCTAGGATATTAATGAAAAGACATGCTAGAGACGGTGGCTTAGCCACACCAGATATTAAACTGTACTACACAGCAGCAGTCATCAAAACTGCCTGGTACTGGTTAAGAAACAGGCGTGTGGATCAGTGGAATAGGATAGGTACACAAGTAGGTGAAATCAACAAGTTTAGCAATCTACTCTTTGATAAACCCAAAGAGGCCAGCTTCTGGGCTAATAATTCACTATTTCACAAAAACTGTTGGGAAAATTGGAAAATGGTAGGGCAAAAACTGGGCATAGACCAATATCTTACACCATATACCAAAATAAAGTCAAAATGGGTTCATGATTTAGGAGTGAAAGTTGATACTCTAAGTAATTTGGGAAAGCAAGGAATAGTTTACTTATCAGATTTGTGGAAAAGTAAAGAATTCATGACCCAACAAGAGATAGCATTACAAAATGCAAAATGGATATTTTTGATTATGTCAAATTGAAATGTTTTTGTACAAAAAAAGCCAATGCAACAAGAATTAGGAGGGAAGCAGAAAACTGGGAGAAAATCTTTGCAACTAGTATCTCTGATAAAGGCCTCATCTCTAAAATATACAGGGAGCTGAGCCAAATATATAGGAATACAAGCCATTCCCCAATTGAGAAATGGTCAAAGGATATGAACAGGCAGTTTTCAGAGGAAGAAATTAAAGCTATCTACAGGCATATGGAAAAATGCTCTGGATCGCTGCTGATTAGAGAAATGCAAATCAAAACAACTCTTAGATACCACATCTCTCCTGTCAGATTGGCTAAAATAACAAATCAGGAGAATGATAAATGCTGGAAAGGATGTGGGGAAATTGGAACATTGTTGCATTGCTGGTGGAGTTGTGAGCTGATCCAGCCATTTTGGAGGGCAGTTTGGAACTATGCCCAAAGGGCTATAGAAATGTTCATACCCTTTGACCCAGCAATACCACTTCTAGGGTTGTATCCCAAAGAAATCACGCAAGCGGGAAAAGGACCCATATGTACAAGAATATTTATAGCAGCTCTCTATGTGGTAGCCAAGAATTGGAAATCAAAGGGATGCCCATCAATTGGGGAATGGCTGAACAAGCTGTGGTATATGAAGGTGATGGAATACTATTGTGCCATAAGAAATGGGGATGATGCAGACTTCATAACAACCTGGAAAAACCTACACGACATAATGCTGAGTGAGCGGAGCAGAGCCAGGAGAACGTTGTGCACAGCCACAGATATATGGATTCCGTGAGGACCAACCCTGACATACTGCGCTTTTCTCAGCAACCTAAGGGACAAGGACAACTCCAGGGGACTCACGATGGAGAATACTATCTTCATCGAGACAAAGAACTGCAAAGTTTGAATACAGACTGAGGCACACTACATGCTCGCCTTTTCTGCTTCTCTTTTGTTTTTGTTTTTGGGTTTTTTTTGTTTTTTTTTTTTTGGTTCTGTTTCTTCTTTCTCATGATTCATTCCATTGGTCAAAATTCTTCTCCACGACTTGACTAGTGCATAAATTAATTCAATGGGAAGTTATACATGACAGTTATATGAGACTTCATGCCGTCTTGGGGAGGGAGGGGGGAGGGAGGGGAGAAAAACTGGAACTCAAGACTATGTAGAACCGTGTGTGGTAAACTAAAAATAAATAAAGAAATTTATAAAAACAAACAAACAAAAAAAAAGCCAAAGAGCTTCTGTAGAGTTTAGTTCCAGGTCCACATAGGCAGTACAGAAGAAAGTACAAAGCAGTAGAGGATCCTCACTCACTGGAGAAAGCATCTTGTCTAAGGACATCACCATAGCCCACCAGTAGCTCTATAGCATCAGGGACACACTTTCACACTTTCTCTAGGCTAGTGTGCCAGGGGGCACATATGTTCTCTGTATGTCTGTCATGTCATAACTTCCCTACATATATGCCGTCCCCAGTTAGAAGTCTGGTAACCTTTTGGAGAGTGTACCCCGATGTATATGGAAAAAAACTTTTTTCGTTACTTGGTGTAGTATTTAATTAAATGTCTTGCTTCAAATGAAAGCGTTCTTTGGTTTGCTGTTGAAAGAAACACATTAGTGGGCACTCAGCTATGGTTTTGAATATATTCTGACATATAGTTACAATGTACCTCAAATTTGGGGGAATATTCTGGGAATGGCCACATACATGTCTGGGATACTACATACATAGTACTATACATCATCTGAATTGTTGATTTCAGAAATATTTGTAATTTTCCATCTGAAACCAAGGGATCAAAGGCTTTCTTATAATGATACAACTGACAAAGATAAAAGAAATGCAGCCACATCTCCCCCAGGACTTCCAGGGACCAGCTGGTCCCTGCTAGCAATAGAAAATCACTAATTTCACACAGGGAATTATGACAAGACCAAACATTTCTATGAAGCAAAATGCTATTCTTATAAATGCACCGCCACTCCAAAAAGCACAGAAACCTGATTTTACAAGTTCTCAGTGAAGAGTCAGCCGTAGGAATCCAGCCTTACAAATCTTTAAAGTTCACTTTTTTCCTGTTTGTATATTCCAACCTGATAAGGAAGATTTAAGAGACTTTAAATGTATTTATTTTTAAGGAAAAATATGGGTAAAAGCCTCTTAATAAAAGGATTTGTTGTGTAAAACTTGTACTCAGTCAAAAGGCTGCACACCCAAGGACCTAGAAAGCCATGTTACCTCAAAGCTGCAGGTTCCCCATCCTTGGTATAGACCTACCTAGCACACTCATTACTTGCCATTCAATCATCGTGATCATAACACTTAGAATTTATATACTGGTTTAAGGTTTTAAAAACAGTTTATAAATATTATCTCATTTGATCCGCACAACAACCCTGGTTGGTAGTTACTATGATTATTCCCTTTTTGCAGATGAAGAAACTGAGGCTAAGAGGTTAAGAGACTTGCCCAGAGTCACATAGCTAGCTACTAAGTGTCCGAGGCAATATATGAATTCAGGTTATCCTAGCTGTAGGTCACTGATAGTTGTGCATCAATAAGCATTTATTAAGTTACAGTGCTAAGCACTAGGAATACAAGAACAAAAATGATTCATTCTGTGCTTGAGAACTTCTGAATTGTCGACGGGGTCATGTACACATAAAAGCATATAAAAATAAATACAAGGTAATTTTTCAGGATTTAAGAGATAACTCAGAAAGGGCTTATTCAGGAAGCAATATTTGAGCTGAGAATTGGTGTAGAAGGGATACATTACATTGCTAATACTCTTTAGATCTGATCAGAGTGTCATACACTTCCTCCTCTTGTTTCTAATCCAGGGTCTGTTAAGGTCTTCAAAAGCATCCATGAGATACTCTCTGGTGACACTGCTATTCATACAAGAAGAATGTTGATGTCTTGGTGTCTTGAATAAATAACATATATTTGATAATTAATAAAGAAACAGTCATCGGTGTGTGATCAAAATAATGCTGCTCTCCCTATTAATTCCAGTGGGATGAATGTTTTTCTTCTTGTTTTGAAAAAGTGATCCATGGGTCGTTTGTCTTGCTGAATTGTTCAAAAAACCCAAAAGGTTTGAGAACTATTAGGCTTTATTCCTGGAAGGACTATTTCATTTCCTTAAACCCCAGTCAACTATTTAAGATCTGACTAGGTGAAGGTTGGCTATGAGAGACCCAGTGAAAAAGTCTAAGTCAATTGTAGTTCAAACTACATTTGGAATTCTAGATATATCTATTCTACAAAAATATTGCTATAGTGGAATGAAAACCATGATGTCTGAAGTTAGGATGGTGCAGCTACCTTATAGACAGTGAATGTAAGAATCCTTCTTCCTAGATCCCTAAAAACCATTTGTATCATAAAAATTCTAGTTACTTTTTAAAAGAAAATCCAGTGAAATTCAACATGAACAGAATAGGATCTACACTGAGGTGAGAATATCAGCAAGATTTCATGGCTCCCAGAGTAGATTATTTTCACATAGTATGAGTCACTTATCAGTTTTATCAGTTGACCCAGAGGGTGAAGAAATCACTAAGGAAAGGGAGAAAATGGGAACTGAGGCAGCTATTTGGTTAGGTAAAACTCAGATACTAAAAAACACTTATCTAATAGAATTAATCTCTATCTCTCTCTGCCCCTCTCTGTTCTCTCTGCCTCTCTCTGTTCTCTCTGCCTCTCTCTGTTCTCTCTCTGCCTCTCTCTGTTCTCTCTCTCTCTCTCTCTCTCTCTCTCTGTCTCTCTCTCCATCCCCCCGCCATGCTTCCTCCATTATTTTCAAAAGTTTGATTTCATAATCAAAACTAATATCAACACAAATTTCTATCCCAACCCCACTTGCTTTGAACAGATATGTTACATTTCCTGTCAGGTACAAGCTCCTGAATAAAATGGCAAAGGAAAAAGGACATGAGTAGAAAAGCAACCAAATGAAGCAAAAAGCAAACATGTAGCCAGGGACTGAAGTGCAGTGATAAATAAATAGCTAACACAAAAAGGCTTTCCGAAATGTTACATCCCACCGGCATCCGAATGTTGACTTTCTATAGGCAGTGTAATTTGACAAGGTCAGTTGCACAAAAGTGTTATCTATAATTCTGCTCTGAAATCAGATTTATCACGACCATTTATCACTGTGTAATTATTATGTTGCTACTGGAATATTTATGAGGCCTTTGAAAAAGTTACCCTTCCACCTTTAAAAAGGCAATTAACATGGAAGATGCATAAGACAAGGGATAAAAGGTTCAACTAGTGTTAAATCTCTGACCTTTTCCCTTCCTCTTCAAGTTCTAACACCTTTTATTATAAAACATCTAGAAAACTTTGCAGGAAGGGCAGAAAGCTGCTATACTGGATCAGTCATGATTGACTCAGCAGATGCAGCAGATATTTTGAAAGGAGTTTGCAATTTGTTTACCAGCTTACTCCTCCTTTATGGATATTGTAAATTCAGAAAAAAATCTGATACATTTCAATTCTTCAGAGCAAAACATGTTATTCTTTTTCATAAAATGGTTTCTCCAGATATGTTGGAAAAAAGGTACATCTTTGATCCATCAACATACAAAACTTCTTTCTAAGCATAAGGAAATTAAATGGAAAGATTATTGAGTTTCAGTAATAAGTATGCTTTCTCTGTTATGTAGCCCAAATGATTAAATTTTCCTAGCACTGGGCAACTTGGTGCCACACTGGATAGAGTTCTGGGCTTGGAGTCAGGAAGACTTGACTTCATGAGTTCAAATCCAGCCACAGACAGTCACTAGCTGTGTGACTCAGGGCAAGGCACTTAACATTGTTTGCCTCTCAGCTCCTCATCTGTAAAGTGAGCTGGAAAAGGAAATGGCAAACCACTCTAGTATCTCTGCCAAGAAAATGCCAAATGGAATCATGAAGAGTCAGACATGACTGAAAAGCAACTCAACAATAACATCTAGCATTGTTGGGGGAGTGAAACTTTCTTGTTAATTTAATATTCTAGTTCATTCAGAATTATGTAGGTATTGTCACATTTCTAAAAACTATAATACAATCAAATATACTTACCACTGAAATTATGTTCTATGTAAATTTTTTTCTTTGAGCATTTGATATGAAATATCAGGATTTTTAAATCCTTCAAGGTCATTGATTATCATTTGCTTTTATGTCAAAATAAAAAGTGGTAGAGATTGGGTTTAATCTGTCCTGACTCTATGACAAACTCTAGAATAATTTTTAAAAGCAATAACTAGGCAGAACTTCAGGAGGACCTATAAGAGGGGATACTGAATGAATAAAAGGGAGCATTTAGTAAATGCTTACTATATGCCATCCCCTGTGATAAGCACTGGGGTTGTAAATACAAAAGGGAGATAGCCCCTTCTCTTGTCAAACTTACATTCTAATAGCAAGAGACAATACATAAGAGAGAGTTGTGAAAATGGAAAGGAGATTTGGTATAATTTTTCTCCTTATTTATTGTTTGTTATCCTTATTAATAGTAGTATTAGTATTATCATTTTCTTGGCCATCCTCAAGATTGAAAATTTTGTATAAGAATTTGTTCCTCATTTTACATGCTTATTTAGATTGTTTTTATTGGAAGTTGCAAAGTTAATACTTTTAGAAACAAATTTAAAAAACCTAAATGAAGACATTAAGTTTTTTACTTGTCATTTGGCTTTGTCTCATAAACATACAGTAAAATTCCCCCAAAATGCCAGTCATTGAGTATTTTTTAGGTTTGAATTCTAGGTTAAAGGGAAATTGTTATACTGAGATGAGGCTAGTAAAACACTGTTAGTAAAGCATGAATTCTAATTGGTTTTCAAAGAGAGATGATTGGTTTCATTTACATCACCATAACTCCTATTATTTTTTTGAGTTATGACCAATGGGATGTATTTGCTGGATCATAGCTTGTTAGGGATCCAGTCACATACCAGTTTTTCCTATTAGTGCAAGCTCCTTGAATATAAGGACAGAACTAAAGAATTTCAGAGTTGGAAAGGAAATTCAGTTGCTATCTAATCTCATACCTGAACATGAATTCTGAAACAGAGCATAAGACAGCAACTTCCCCTCTAACATTAGTGGGGAATCAACTACCCTCCTAAGGCAGCATTTTCCATTTTTGGATCTAATCTTTAAGAAGGTTTCTTTGCACCTTTGTAATACTGCTCTTGTTTCTTTGGGATCAAGTAGAACTGGTCCAATTGCTCCTCTATGAGCTAGCCTTCAAATACTTGGGAGAAGAGGAATTATCACACTTTTCAGCTTATCAAAGTCACTTAGAAGGGAGGAACCAGAAAAAGACACAAAAGACCAGATGTAGTCTGACTAGGGCAAAACATAGCAGGCCCCAGATTACTCTTCTTCTCCTTTTTCATTTAAACTTATTTAGTGTTTTATTTTTCCCCAGTTACATGTAAAAACAATTTTAACATTCTTTTTTTAAAACTTTGAGTTTCAAATTATCTCCTTTCCCCCTCCCCATACCCTTCATTGAGAAGGGAGACAATTCAACATAGGTTATACATGTGTAGTCAAGCAAAACATTTCCATATTAATCATATTGGGAAAGAAAATATCTATGGAAAAAACCCTCAAGAAAAATAAAATAAAAAAGTATGCTTCAACGTGTATTCAGACACCATCCATTCTTTCCTTGAGGATGGATAGCATTTTTTATCATAAGACTTCCAGAATTGTCTTGAATCACTGAAATGCTGAGAATAGCTAGGTCACTCACAGTTGACCATCTTACAATATTGCTGTTACTTTGTACACAGTACATTTCACTTTGCATCAGCTCATGTACATCTTTCCAGATTTTTCTGAGAGCATCCTGCTCATCACTTCTTAAAGCACAATAGTATTCCATCATAATCTCATACCACGTTTTTTCAGGTATTCCCCAATTGATGGACATCCCCTCAATTTCCAATTCTTTGCCAACAAAAAGACCTGCTACAAAGATTTTTCTGTATATAAGTCCTTTTCTTTTTTCTTCTCTTTTGGGATATAGACCTAGTAATGGTATGTATTGCTAGGTTAAAGGGTATGCATGGTTTTATAACACTTTGGGCATAGTTTCAAATTGCTTTACAGAATGGTCGAATTAGTTCACAACTCTACAAACAGTGCATTAATGTCCCATTTTTGCCACATCCCTTCCAACATTTGTCATTTTCCATTTTTGTCCTATGATCCATTCTAATAGTTATAAGGTAGTATCTCAGAATTATTTTAATTTACTCCAATCAATAGTGAGTCAGAACATTTTTTTTCCATTTGGCTAGAGGTAGCCTTGATTATTTCATCTGAAAACTGTTCATATATTTTGGTCATTTATCAACTGGGAAATGGTTCTTACTTTCATAAAACTAACTCAGTTTTCTATGTCTGAGAAATGAAGCCTTTATTAGAGAAAATTACCTAAATTTTTTCACAGTTACTGGTGCTAACTCCATGTCCCTTCATCCTATCCCCCCATTTTTCTATTTTCTCTCTCTCTAAATTCATCCTCCTCAAAAGTATTTTGCTTCTGACTCCCTCTATCTGCCTTCCCTTCTATCACCCCTCTTCTCCTCTTATGTGTTCCCTTCCTACTTTCCTGTAGGGTAAGGTAGATTTCTATATCCTAATCAATTTATATGTTATTCCCTCTTTGAGCCAATTCTGAAGAGAGTAAGGTTCACTCACTGCCTCTTATGTCCCCCCTCTTTCCCTCCATGGTAAAAGCTTTTTCTTATCTCTTTTATGGGAGATAATTTACCCCATTCTACCTGTCCCTTTCCCTCCCAATACATTCCTCTCTCACCCCTTAATTTTATGTTTTAGACATTATTCCTTCATATTCAACTCACACCTATGCCCTCTGTCTATATATGCTCCTTCTAACTGCCCTAATAATGAGAAAGTTTTTATGAGTTACAAATATCATCTTCCCATGTATGAATGTAAGCAGTTTAATCTTAAATCCCCTATGATTTCCCTTTCCTGTTTACCTTTTTATACTTCTCTTGAGTCTTATATTTTAAAGTCAAATTTTCATTCTGCTCTGTTCTTTTCATAAAGAATGTTATTTCATTGAATGTCCATTGTCCCCCCTGAAGGATTATATTCAGTTTTTCTGAGTAGGTGATTCTTGATTGTAATCTAACTCCTTTGCTCTCCAGAATATCATATTCTAAGCCCTCTGATCCTTTATAGTAGAGGCCAATAAATCTTGTCTTATCCTGACTGTGGTTCCACGATACTCCAACTGTTTCTTTCTGGCTGCTTGCAATATTTTCTCCTTGATCTGGGAGCTCTGGAATTTGGCTATAATATTCCTGGGAGTTTTCATTTTGGGATCTCTTTCAGGAGGACATTGGTGGATTCTTTCCTTGATAATTTCTTCCAAGATGATGTCTAGGCTCTTTTTTTGATCATTACTTTCAGGCAGTACAATAATTTTTAAATTATCTCTCCTAGATCTATTTTCCAGGTCAGTTGATTTTCCAATGAGGTATTTCACATTGTCTTCTAGGTTTTTATTTTTTTTTGGTTTTGTTTTATTGTTTCTTGATTTCTCATGAAGTCATTAGCTTCCATTTGCTCAATTCTAATTTTTAAGGAATCATTTTCTTCACTGAGCTTTTGTACCTCTTTTTCTACTTGGCCAGTTCTACTTTTTAAGGCATTCTTCTCTTCATTGGCTTTTCATACCTCTTTTACCATTTGGCCTAGTCTATTTTTAAGGTGTTTTGATTCAGTATTTTTGTGTCTCTTACTAAGCTGTTGACTTGTTTTTCATGATTTTCTTGCATTATTCTCATTTCTTTTCCCAATTTTTCCTCCACTTCTCTTACTTGATTTTCAAAATCTTTTTTGTGCTCTTCCATTTCTTGAGACCAATTCATATCTTTCTTGGAGGCTTTGTTTTCTTCTGAGTATGTGTTTTGATATTCCTTGTCACCATAGTAACTTTCCATGGTCAGAATTTTTTCTGTTGTTTGCTCATTTTCCTACCTTATATTTTGACTTTCAACTCTTTGCTAAAGTAGGGCTGTGCTTGCAGGGTGGTGGGCACACTATTGCAAGTTTCAGGGATTTTGTGCAGCTACTTTCAGAGATACTTCTAGGACCTTGTAAGTTTTCAGTTCTTCCAAGGTGGAATGATCTAAGGAAATGTGTGTTTACTACTCTCTTGTACTGTGCACTCATTTGTGAATGACCACAAGCACTCTTTCCTGCCTTAGAACTATGACGAGGGTCACTCCTCCACTGTGGCTGGTGTGCTAGTGCTCCTCTTCACCCAGGACTACCACCCAGATCTGAGTATGGCCAAAGCAAAAGGGTTCTGCCTCAGTGCAAGCAAAGAGACCCCTGTAATCTCCTTCTGACTATTTGCTCAACCCCCTTACCACCTGTGAGCCAAGAACTCCAGAAATAGTTGCTGCTACTGCTGATTCAGTGGCTTCCAAGGCCTACTCCTGTTTGCTGGGGCTGGGTCTGTTCTGGCCAGGCATGTGCTAGACTGTTCTCCACTCTCACCCAGGTGCAATAGACTTTTCCTGCAAACCTAAGCTGTCTTTGGCCAGAAGGTTATTGCACCCCATAATTTGTGGATATTGATGCTCTAGGAATTGTTTTGTGGCATTAATTAAAGGTGTTTGAAACAGTTTGGGAGAGAGCTTAGTCAGGTCACTGCCTTTTCTCTGCCATCTTGGCTTTGCCCCTCCAGATTACACTCTTTTAGAGTAGTCTAGGGTTCTAGAACAGTGTCTTACCCATATAGTAGCAGATCAGTAAATATTTGTTTGCTTGACTGTCATCAAGCTAGCTGACCCAAACTCACAACTTAGGCCTCATAATGCTGTAATCAATGATGCTAGCCATTTTTATGTATGGAAGATATGATACTAATTATAAAATTAAATTGCATATGCAAAATGCTATTTTCCCTATTAACTTAAAATAGAAATTAGGAGATGAGTTACAATGGGAGAGAAAAACATTTTGACAAAATACTCTAAATGACAAACTGCATTTCCCTCAACTTGTTCAAAGTCTGAAAGCATTTTAACATTTATAATAATGGAAAAATAAAGAAAATTTTACCAAAAATGGGGATATTAAAATACTCAATTTTTGGGAGCTGACATTAGGACTAGGTGTGCTTATTTTGACAGATTTTGGAGGGAATAATAATAGTAATAATAACAATATCGACAACTTATATTTATAAACCATTTAAAGTTTGATAACAGCTTTGGTTTCCCACTTCCACCTTAGTTCTAAACAGGTTCTTCTCTTTTAACAGATGTTTACAAAATGATTCTCACTTCTCCAACTTGTCAATGACCGTTCAGAGTGACGGCTCTTCTGGCCTAGCCCATAATGCCAACATTACAATGCCCAAAAAGACAAAAAGAAAACTCATTAGAGGGGCAGGGCACTATTCAACAGTAAAATATCTGAAAGCTAAATGAAAAGAAAACAAGCTAATAGGTATTTAACTATTGGTTTTAAAATTTTAAACTTCACAAATCAACAAAAATAATCAAATAAACATGCAAAAGTAAAAGAGAGGAAAAAGGAAATAGGAGCTAACAAATCCTTCTGGCATTTACCTGTAGATCAGAAGGAAAGGAGAAAATTGGAGTGGGGGGGGCAGATTTTATAGACAGTTTCTCAGGTAATGAACCAGTTACTTTTTTTGAGGTTTTCACTATTCCCCTCTCAGCTCCACTCTGCTCCCCTACTCAACTCATCCCCCCCACCCTGCCTCCGTGCTGAAGTTTCCTTATCCCACACAATGAATGATAATGTAGTCCAGCCTTACAAGAGGCTGCTTCACCCTTAAGCTGATGATGATGATCTAGCTCAGTTAACTTCCCAGTAGGCAATGACCTAGAAGTGTTAAAACAGAACACCACAAATACTCATTTAAATTTGCCAAAAATATTTCCTAGTGTTATGTCCCAAACCAGGGAAATTCCAGATTCCAAGGGACCAATAACAAGGGCATAACTATTATATACATGAGTCAGAGACTATTGTTTGTATTATTGCCATTTTGGTAAGGCATTCCTAGTGATACCCAACTTCTGTCCCACGGTAAGCTCTCAGTATCCCCAGTCAACTACACAAATTTATAAGGTACAGAAAAATTGTGGTCTTCGTTGAAGGAGGGAGTTTCCCCACTGGGACCATAGACTTGGGGCTGGAAGGGACTGCAGAACATTTCATTTCATAAATGAAGAAACTGTAATTTGTCTAAGGCCACAAAGTAAGCAGCAAGATTTTAAACCAGTGCTTCTTACTCAACAGCCAATACTCTTTCTACTCAACCATGCTAAATCAGCCAATAAATATTTGTTAAATATCTACTCTATCTACAAGCACTGTGCTAAGCTTGGAGTACAAAGATAGGCAAAAGACAGTCCCTGCCCTCAAGGAGCTCACTATCTAATGGGGAGAAAATATATAAACAAGTCATATACAAGTCAAATTAGAAATAATCAGCAGAGGGAAAGCATTATGAGAATTAAGGGGAATGGGAAAAGGGTTCCTTCAAAATATGGGCTTTTAGCATTCTACTCAAAGGAGTCAAATGAAACCAGAAGCCAGAGATGAGGAGGGAGAACATGCCAGGCATTGGAGACAGTGAAAATGTCCAGGGTCAGGAGATGGAGATTTTTGTGTGTGTGTGTGTAAAGAACAGTAAGGAGACCAATATCACTTGGATTGCAGGGAGAATGGGGGAAGAGGTTAACATGTAAGAACACTTAAAAGGGAACATAGGTTATGAAAGGTTTTTAATTTCAAACAATATTTTAAATTTAATCATGGAGGTGATGGGGAGTCACTGGAATTTAAAGAGTATGGGGGAGGGATGACAAGGTCAAACATGCACTTTAGGAAGAATGATGAAAATCACTAGATCTGTCTCCCTTCTCCCCATCCCCCATATAATAAACATCATTTTAAGATCTACAGTTTCTTTGGTTAGTGAGCTTATTTTAAAAATGATTCAATTCAGTAGCTATCAATTAAATGCCTATGATAAGCAAAGCACTTTTGCTAGGAGCTATCAATACAAAGATAAAATAAGACATAGTACCTCTCCTCAAAGAGCAGTTAAAATCTATAGAAATGACTACAAGTAGAAGATGATAAAAAGAACAGAAAGGGCAAAAAGAGGGTAAAATGACATGGATAATTTAAGGAGTAAGAGATTTGATTTTATTTGTACTAGCCTTGTAAATCCTAATTTTTTCAGTAGCTTTGAGCTTCCACACACAATCAAGTACAATATAACACAACCTACAGCCCTCTTCATTATGCTTATGTTGTTCAATAATACATTACAGTATTTCAATTCTGGCACCAGCATCTTGGCAAACCTTTTGGCTAAAATTTATTTTATGCTTCAGGACTGGAATGTAGCGACATGTTAATATATTGTGATATCTTACAAAGATCTCCTGGATTTTAAGAAATAAAAAAGTCAATGTTCACCCTGCATCATGCAATTCAATTCAATAGCATTTATTAATCACACACTATATGCAAGGACCTGTGCCAGGTGCTAGGGATGCAAAAAAAGGAAGGAAGGAAGGAAGGAAGGAAGGAAGGAAGGAAGGAAGGAAGGAAGGAAGGAAGGAAGGAAGAAGGATGGAAGGATGGAAAGAAGGAAGGAGGAAAGGAGGGAGAAAGGGAGGAGGGAGGAAGGGAGGAGGGAGGAAGGAAGGATGGAAAGAAGGAAGGAGGAAAGGAGGGAGAAGGGAGGAGGGAGGAAGGGAGGAGGGAGGAAGGAAGGAATAAAGATCATCCCAGCCATTAAGAAGAGCTTACATTCTATTGAGGGATACATATAATGTGAAAAAAACACAAAATAATTGGAGGTAGAAAAGAACACTAATAGCTGATGAAAATAGGCATGGCTTTCTGTAAGAAGTGACAACTGGCCTTAACCTTGAAGGAAGCTAAAGATTCTGTGAGCTAGAGGAGAGCAGGGAATGCTTTCCATGTATAAAGATAAGACTATGCAAGGGCATGGAGATAAGAGATAAAATGGAATATATAGGAAAGAGTAAGCAGAACAATTTGGCTGGAATGTAGAATGAATGCTATAGGAGAATAACGTGTGGTAAGCCTGAAAAGTGAGACTAGACCCAGACTGTTAAGGCTGTATAAAGCAAACAAAATAGTTTCTATTTTATCCTAGAAACAAGAAGAAACCACTGGAAACTTAGCAGTTAAGTTATACATTCTGATTAATGCTTTAAAACACCAATTTGGCACCAACAAGGGGGAAGGATTACAGAGAGGAGATAACTACAGCAGGGAGACCAATTAAGAGTTTGCGGTAGTAATCCAGATAGGATGCTATGAAGACCCTGAAATGTCTATGATTGGAGTAAATGGAGAGATTCAAGAGATGATGCAGAAATAGTATCAGTAAGACTTGACAACTCATTGGACATGGTAGGTCATGTGGAGGGAAGAGACAAACCAAGATGACTTCAAGTTCAAACCTAGGTGATCAGAAGAATGGTGGTACCATCAAGAGAAAGAGGAAAGTTATTAAGAAGGAAGGTTTTAGGTGAAAAATAATAGACTCTGATTTGGACAAAATGGCTTGAGATGCCCATATAACAATCAGTCTGAGATGTCTAATAGGCAGAAGACTAACTATATAGATCTATAAGTCAATTGCATAGAAGTCAACAAAACAATACTCTAGAGGTATTCTGGCCAGGGCATAGTATTAGGTAGAGTGAGGCAAATAAATAGTGGTGCAGTAGATAGAACACTGGACTTAGAATCAAGAAGACCCGAGTTCAAATCTAGCCTCAGATACTTACCACCTGTGAGACCCTGGGCAAGTCACATAACCTCAGTTTCCTCAACTGTAAAATAGTGAAAATAATAGCATGTATTTTATGGGATTGTTGTGAGAATCAAATGAGATTATATTTGTAAAAAGCACTTAGAAGAGGGCTTGGCACATATTAGGTGCTACATAAATGCTTATGCTCAGAGTACAATGGGATTATGACCTCCTTATTCTTATAGCCTTTTCTAGTGTAGTATAAGATCATTTTGACTTTCTTTTCCACTGTTTTTTATTCTCTTCCTGTAAGCTGGGATTGCTTCTATTAACTGTGTATGTTTTTTAAAGTTCTATATTGCTTAGTTTCATGTACATCCAAATTGGTTTCTTTAGATAACCCACCTAACTCACGGAAATTATTTTTCTCTGCATCATCAAAGTTTAATTTTTCAATGTTTTTCATTCCTTTTTCACAGTTCTCCAGTAGAATTTTAGTCTATCGGAGTTGACTTATCCTTGTTATGAAATAGAAAGATAGATATTACATTAAATGCTTACTAGGTGTCAGCTATATGCCAAGTATATGCTGGAAACACAAACACAGGAGGCTCCCTGCCTTCAAGTATTCTAATGGGTATGATACAGATCTAAAAAGTATGTGGGACAGGCAAAAGTGGGAGATATAAAAAAAGGTAGGGGAGTCATGGATTGAGTTAGTTTTGACCATGGCTAGAAAGGGTACTTCATGAAGTGGAGTTTCCAGGGAGGAGCTCAACAGTTAGGGGAAGAGACAATAAGAGTAGAAGTAGTGCTGGAATAGGAAGGTTTCAAAATCTATAGTGCATGTTAGAGGATTCCCAAATTTTCTTTCTTTTTCTATCACAATCACTAAGAAAAAAATAGCATACATACATACATACATGCATATTATGTATATAAATGTAAGCATATACATAACTGTATTTATAAACATAAATATATATAGATATATACATGCCTACTGAGTTACAGACACACCTGTCTTGTTTCTATGGAACAAGCCATATTCCAGAGTTTCCAGAGTGGGCTATAATTTAGTCATATGTGTCTCAATAATATGTGAGGTCATATTTTTGACTTGAGCTCCACCCTCTGCCTCAGCATCAAACTTAGCCCTAGTGCCCTAGGTTTTGCCCTGGTGTCCTGGGCTTCTATTTGGTTAAAATGTATTAGCCTTCCTATCACCACCACACAGTTCTCTAGCCATCTTCTTACCATGCTGTTTCATTGAAGAAATTTTTTTATGGTTTTGCATTTCTTGAAGGTAAGAAAGGTTTTGATTTTGCTGTTTGTTCTCCGCTCTTTTTGCACAGTGCTTTTGAATGATGACTGTTTAATGAATGCCTCTTTGCTTGTCCAGTCATTCCTTCACTTGGTTATTCATCTCAAATTCTTGCTTATTTACCATGCTTTGTATATTTCATATAAATGTATGTAACAATAATGCTGCTTGCAGCTGCTGTGGAGGTGTAATGCCAATACCACCAGGGAAGGTTTACCCGTAAAAGTATGGAGAAATATGTTCCTGGCTCATAGAAGAGCCAGGTTGCCATGAACAGAGGAAAATAGGAGTGTATGAGGCAGAATTAATGTTAGGGAGGATTCTACAGGTAGCAATTAAGGACTAGAAATATAGTAGGAGAAGTACTTGAGAAGAGGAGAGGGTACATGGGGATGGCAAAGTAAGGAATGGTAGTAGGAGAAGGGTAATTTTCACCCAGTCGTTTAAATATGATGAACCACAAGCATTAGGAAAGGAGGTGGGAATTAGCTAGCTATGTTGTCTACCTTGTACTTATTTATTATCAGGTTTCCTGGCAATGTGATCTGCATGATAAAATTGCAATATAATTGCAAATTCCATAGATGAGTTAACTCCAGAGTTCAAAAATGAATAAACAGTCATTTGGAATTAGATTAAATTACTAGTAAACAGAAATATATGTGTCTCAATCACATTTTGCTATGGATTTTAAGGCTTTGAATTCCCATACAAATGAAATACAGGGACTTGCTTCTAGATATTTTCAATTCTTTATCCAAGTGAATACTGTACTACACAAGACATTTATAGCTCAGTATATTTTAAAACTTTTAAGAATTATAACAGCCTTTGACTTATTACCTATGAAATTAGATTTTATCTATGAAACATGTCTATAAATAGAGGCTTAACATTTTTAAAATGCCCTAAGGCATTTGTATCTTTTAATGCTATGTTTTATATTTTATCATTTCCATTGAATAAGGTCATTTTAACAAAATGTTCTTTTTTTAATCTAAACTAATGTAGTTTCATATATTTTCAATTCTATTTTCTTTAGTCCAATTTGAATAATAATTTTAAAGGCTAATAATACAAACAATCTATATTTCTCTGAAATGCCATATTTATTATGACTCAATATTCTACTCAACCTTTACCTGAAACAGGTACTTGGAGGACTGAAAACAGGTTTTAGAATCAATCATTATTCTAAAAATCATGAAGTTAAAGATGTTCTGAGCTTTTAATTTTCATTTTCTTAAACCCTCAGACCTCAATAGATCTTTGATCTCATTTGATATTCTATGAAATGATGATCAAAGTCCATCCATGATTCTTCATCCTTATATATATCCTCCTATAAATCTCCCACATGTGACAAACCCATTGCATTTGGTTGGGACATTCCTTTAGATGTGAGGATGTTCTGTGGACACTGGCAAAACACATAGATTATGCATTCTTCACATGACATCTATCTCCTTTTTTAGTCCTATATCTATCTCTCTGATGAATCCTTTTTCTGCTGCTTGCCCTGTGTAATTTTTAGTTGGTAATACATTGTAGCCTCTACTAATTCCTACCATGTATTTCACCTTGCTCTTTGGGTAACTCACAACTTTAATTTTTCAATGACTATGTTATTACATCATTCCAGTCATAAAACATCACCATATTACCAGAAGAATGCTGATGTTAAAAAAATGGGCAATTATTTCCAAGAGAAGTTTAACATCATTAAAATCATTGTACAACTCCCCAAAGGCAATAGAAACCAGTCACCTTTTTGCATTTAATTTTGGGCCAGATTCATTATCCTTCTTTAGTATTACTTCAATATATATGTGCCAGATCATTTCTATGAGTTGTCCAATCTATTGCATATTATAGAATAGATAATAATTACTTTTCATACGCTTAGATTTTCCTCCTGCCTAAACTCTTTTGAGTGATTATGGATCTCACTTAGAGGACTCATCAGCAATAGGAGAACCATTTGATCATGAATTCTTTGGAAATATCAACCAATGAAACCTAGAAAGCAATAATAAAGCTGATATTAACTAACCACATTGCATATTTCTAATGTCCAAGGATAGGCACAAGTACCATGGGAATTTGTTTTGAGCCCCAAATATTAGAACTGTGAAGGTTACAAATAGGAAGAAGAGTTTGTTCTATGTTTCTCGGTAGCATCCCCAAAATATATGTCCTCTTCAGGAGAGGGCATAGAAATCCATTTTAAATAAATATTTAAAATCTGATCAAGTGTAGCATATTAAAAACTCATTAGGATAGCTTAGCTCAGTAATCTTATATCACGAAAAAATAAAATCACCCTCCAAAACTGAATTTACACCTTTTTATCCATTTGAAGGTGCCAGCTGTTTAGAATAATGGATAAAATGCCTTACCAAATTAGAAAAGAAAGAAAAAAAATCAAATGACAATGTCTGAAACTACATTAATTCCATTTTCCCACCTATTGAAACAAACTGTAAATCACAGAATTTGGAACTAGGCAAAAATGAGGACTTTTAACTATAGACAGATTTAACTCATACAAAATGATTGCTATGATATGGAAATGAAAGACCCAAGCAACTATTCAGCCAATAAACAATCTCCTAGCCTAGCTATCTCTAAGTCTCATGATACGATCAGTCCAACAACTTTTTCAATCATAATTTTTAAAAGTAATGGACCTTACTCAAGTCCTTCATAGTTCTTATTTGTTATGTGTTGCATTCTGTTCATGCTTACTACATACCTTTCCACTACCTTTTGTGTGATATTCATTTGTAATTCATCAGAAACATAGTGTTGCATGGTTACCACTCACATGCTGTTTCATCCTCCAAATTGGACTACTGCAAGCCATGTTTCGGAGGAGTTAAGCCATTTGGCCCCGCATCCCTGGGACCACACATCCTCATCGTCACTTTGGCCACTTTATGAGGTGTTGCTACCAACACATAAGTAACCCCTTCTAGTTTCTTGAATCTAGTTCTTGATGTGAAAATTGTAATCAAAATCAACAATATCATTCCTTCTGGAAAGAGTATGACAGTCAATTGCCCTATTGTTCTGCTCACCATATTTGTGACTTCCCACACTATAACTCCCTTCCCTGACTACTATTGTCCTAGAATTTAAGTTCATTGAATATTAGAAGGGACTGTCTCATTTTTGTATTAGTAACCCTAGAACTTAGCATAATGTTTGGCATTGTATGTGCACTTAATAAATGCTTTTAATTCATTTATTCATGATAAAGTATACACCACAAGTAAAATACTGTTATTTAAAATATGAACCTTTGCTCCTAGGAGAAGTTTAGGATAGTTAAATGTGTGTTTTTTAATTTGCCAAAGCCAATTCAGCCTACTCCACTACTTATTGTGTAATTCTACACTCCAAATTGCCCACATATGGTTGTCTGTCAATTTGCATTGTCTCTTCAGGAGATAAATTACATAGATACATGTGTGCTCACATGGGTACATACACACATACACTGATGGTATCGCTTTATAGTTTATGTATCCAAATGAATGTCATAATTTGGACAATTTGCATTTGTTTACTTGGTTTCCTTGCGTGGATGGTTAGGCCAATCTCTTTTGAGGGTCAGCATATTTCTTTCAGGATGCATTGCAATAGTCCAGGATTTAAATGAAACCACAACAACCTCACAAGCAAAAGGAAGTTTACCAGGAGAATCTCATAAATAGGGAACTCAGCTTTAACTTGGAATTGGTGCTGAATATTCCCTGTAATGGTCATGAATACTTTTTTTTGGTTTTTTTTTTAAGCATAATGTTCTTTTTATCCTTTGCCTGATGTTATCAGCAGTTTCTTGACCAAGATTCTTTTTGTTATATATTTCATGGAATCTTGAATATTTTTTGATATAGATACAGCTTTTCGTAAAAAGTTTTTAATATAGTTTTTGTTCCCCTGAATCAAATAATACATAAATAGAATGAAATATTATATTTCTACATTCTTCTGTCAACTGCAAAATAGTAATGTAAATTGTGGCATGTCATTTGCAAAAGCCTAAGTTCCCTTCTTATACAATTATCAAGTGTATCTTCAAGGAGTGTGTAGATAAGGAAAAAAGGCATGTAATTTAGTTGTTGATATTTTTCAATCACTTGTTTTTGATTATTAATAAATCCTAATGACTTTTTCCACACCTTTGGATACCTTGTGACTCTATTCTTCAATGCTTTCATGGTTGTATCACCTACAGTATGAATCTCCTTTATGAATATCTGATCTAATTCAGCTGCTTTTCTCATCTTTGTTCTTTTTAGTGCTATTTTTAGTGCCTCTGTAATAAGTATATACAGGATTGGACTGTTAGAGATCGAGTATGATGGCTCTATTGACTTTACATATGGAAACAAACAAACAAACAAAAAACTTGCCACAGGTGATCAGTAAGATGGAAGACTAGGTGTTTTCCCCAAACTCCAGTCAAAAAAGAAAAAAAAAGAGTTATGTACATGATGTAGATCAATGGCAGCTGCTTACAGAAGATAACAAAGCAAGAAGCCCGACAAGATAATAATCTCATAAATTAATAGAGAATATCAATTTTTTACCCACTAGTGCCCCTTCCCTAACAACCTCCATGCTCTGGTAGAGCAAAGAAACCAACCCACATACTTGTGCTTTGAGATCCACTTGGGATTTACCTGTTGCTACAATCTCTGTTGGAACACTACATCCCTTTCCTTCTCCCCATTGTCCTGTTGCAAGAAGCAGCAGGTATCAATTCTTTGCAGGCATGTGAGGTAGAAGGTAAGTTATAAGAGGGAGATATTCAGGTCACCTGGTCTGTAGGTTAAAAAACCCCAAGGTGGGGGGGGGTAATCTGCTCAGAAAATCCACCATACAAATATAAAGATTGGATTCCACCCAGTCAGAGCCCTAAAGTTGAGTGAACCAGAACCAAGGGCCTATTTGTAGCCATATGGCTAGAAGGGGCAAAGGTGGGGCAAAGATAAATTTCCCAAGATGGGAGAAGGTTGAGATATCTTTTAGGTACAGCCTCAGGGTGAAATTTAACATCAAAGCAAATAAAGAAGTAATTATGAAGTACCTTCCATGTGCTAGGCAGTGTGCTAAGAGCTCTAAAAATATTATCTCATTTGATCCTCATAACACCCCTGGGAGTTATATGCTATTATTATCATCATTTCATAGTTGAGGAAATTGAGGTAGACAGAGGTTAAGTTGCAGGGTCACATGGTAGTAGGTATCTGAGACTGGATTTGAACTCAAGTCTTTCTCCCTCCAGGACCAGAAAGTGGCTGACAACATAATAAGGGGTGGGAGTGGGGGCAGGCTAAAACAACCAAAGATGAAAACAGGCAGAAAATTCAGTCAAAAACCAAGAGCATAAGCAAAAAAAAAATCAACAAATAAAATGATAAAATTAAAAGGGGAGATGAATACTAAAACCTCCAAAAGATTATAAGCCTCTGTAAATTAATGTGGTAAAACAACAGAATTTGATTCAATAGCTAATGAAACAGAGAAGTCTTTATATTTTTAAGAGAATATGTAACTGCAGAAATATTTTCCAGAATAGTTAAAGTGGCAAATCAGAATAGTTAGAGAAGTTATAGTGGAACAAATTAAAGAATGTATAGCATGAAGAACAGAAATAATTAACAGAATCAAAAAAAGTGAATCCACTATGATGAGTATCTCCAAAGAAAGAAAGAACTACAAATTAGTAATATACATATACTGAAGAACAATCTAGAAGAAGGGAATCAAAAATTAATATTAAAAGAATACTTACTCTCTATATAAGCAAAACATGTAATCCAGAACATAATATGTGTAGGTAAAAGGTAAATATTATAGACTTCCCAGAAGAACATGAATTTTTTTTTAAAAAGGCTTGCTATAAAAATCATAGATCTTTGTCATTTGTCTTCTCTGTGTTGTCTTCCTTCCATTTCTATCCATCAGTTTCTCAAAGGATAAATTTCTTTAGTTGTAGGTATAGCTAAATTCTCTTTGAACTGGTTTTACTCTTGACTGTTTCTGCTTTATGATGTAATACTATTCATAATCTTCAAATATTCTTTATAAGATTTTACATATGAATTAATACTCTAAACTTCTCATTTCCTGGGATGCTTATCTGCTTGGCAAATAAGTCACATGTTTGCTAAGGCATTTTTGAGCTTTTTTTGCTTTATTATGGAATTTTATTTAAATTAGTTAAACTTCAGTACAAAATTACGTTAGATTTGATGTTGTCAATATTTTTTCTGTCCATTTAATATATTTAATCATCTATGACTTGTTTAAATATGTTATGAATCAGTTTCATTATGTGAGATATTTCCTCTTTCTTTTTAGTCTTTCTTTTCTGAATAATTTTGATCTTTGTTCTAAAAAAATCAGTGTTCTTCTTGTACAGAGATAGTTAATCCAGGAGTCATTCACACAGAAAACCCAAACTAGCATTAAGTCATTTCCTATCTGCTAAAATATAATCAGTTTCATTTTTGTGATAGTGTTTGGTGCTCTTCATCTCCATTGGCTATCAATTATTTTCCTGGAGAAAATATTCATGATATAGAGGTAAGAGACTTTTATGTAGTTAATAATAATGATGATGACGACAATGATAGCAGCTAACTTTTAGATAATGTTTACTAGGTACCAGACACTGGGCTAAATGCTTTACAAATATTATCTCATTTGATCCACACAGTGACCTTGCTATTTTCTACATTTTACATAAGTAAACTGAGGTTAAGTGACTTGTACACTAAGAGTCCAAGGCTGAATTTGAACTTGGGCCTTTCTGACTGTAGGCTCAGATATTTGCTGTACCACCTAGCTGCCAAATCCTTTGGATCTCATTCCTTAATCCTGATCCATGGTTTTTTATGTGTTTACCAACATCTTGAGCTTACTTCTGGTAAATATAATTCTCCAATTATAAAGGTATATATTGATTTAATTAGAAAATCGTACCTACTTCACATCATTTTTCTAATTCTTCCTCCCCAGAAACAGATACTCCTGAATAGCTACAATCATTTTCATGGAAATCTTTTTGAAGTTACTCAACATGAATAGGGAATCATGAGAAGAACAAATATACTATGAAATGGTGTTTCTTTTGATTACAATAAAACTAACTGCATTTTGGGGCAACTAGGTGGTGCAGTAGATAGAATGCTGGGCCCAGAGTCAGAAAGACTCATCTCTCTGAGTTCAAATCTGGCTTCAAACACATACTAGCTGTATGACCCTGGGCAAGTCACTTAACCTTGTTTGCCTAAGTTCCTCATCTGCAAAATGCGCTGGAGAAGGAAATGACAAACCACTCTAGTATCTTTGCTAAGAAAACCCCAAACAGGGTCATGAAGAGTTGGATATGACTCAACAACAACAATACATTCATTTTTTTTCTTCATTTCATGAAGGTTCACAGTCAGAGAATTAATAATCAGATGACCAACCTACTGCTAATTAACATCTCCATAACTAGCCAGGGAGGTCCTCAGAAAATAGACTCTTTTGTCAGGACTATCTATCCATCTATCTATCTATCTATCTATCTATATCTATATTTATAAATACAGATATCTAGAAATATGTGTATACATATATCTATACAGGTGTATATGTATTGCATATGTTCATATGCACATACCTATATTTAGCAATATATTCATTATATGTAGGTGGGTATATGTATGTATGTACGGGTGTGTGTGTGTGTGTGTGTGTATACACACACACACACACCCATACATATATATTAATTTTTATATAATCACAAAATGTTAGCCAGTCTCACATTGAGAATGAGGGACAACAGATGAGCAATCGGAGTGCTACCCTGGTACCTCTGAGATACTAAAAGAACAATGTGCCCCGAACACATTGGGTACATTCCTTTATAAAAGCTTTATGAGAAAGTATCAGCAGAAAGTGTTCAGGAAAAGGACTTGATAGGTTATGATCTTCATCTGTGGATCCAAGAATGTGATGCGTTTTAAAGATTTCCATTTCTCCTCTGCTTGGTTTAATAATTCATCCTAACATTATAACCACTATAATATAACTGCCATAAATTATTTTTCTGATCAAAATAGCAAACAGGTAAGCTTAAAACAATATTTAGTGGATATAAATGAATTGGGAAATCATTAAATATTTGTTTTTCTGACATATACAAGTCAAATATTATTCAACATCAAACCTACATTAGTCAAACAAAAATGCTAAGAATTAATACAAATATATCTTTTTTTGTGCTAAATACACCAGAAAAAGTCACATTCTTGAATGCTACAAACATCCATTTTTCAATTAAAAAAATTCATAACTGCAAATATGCTTTGCAAAACAACACAAAATCCCATTTTTGCCTGCTGTAAAGCATATTCTGAATGAATCAAATCAACAAACTTAAATTATGCTGATAAATTATTGAATGTAATTGTTTGTGGAAGATACTCTATCGTGTTCAATTTCATGATACAGCTGTATTGTTGTCCACAAAATATTTCCTTAGGAATTCATTTAATGTTGAACTTTGTTCATAAATAATAAGCCATTTATTTACTTCTGGTGCAAATTATCACATTTCCCCATGCAAATGTCAAACAACACTGTGAGAAAGACATGGGTTGAGAGGGAGGGGAGAATCATTTGTGTATGTATTCTGCTATCACTTCCAGACCAATGAATATTCCTTTCTGTTGCTTCTATCCTTCTCAATCTGAAAAAAAAAAAGTGGATCTATCAATCAAAGGAATGTCTTCCTAGAGCTTTTTAGAGCAAAGGCACATAAGGAAGGTAATATGCAACTCATTCAGTGCCCCTGGCAGAACACTTGCATCAATATTAAGGTAAGCATTAGCTCTTACAATTATGATGATGGCTATGTAATTGAATGAAGGAAATTTTATCAAGATACGAGAGTGCTCCTAAATTGATATTAGGCTGGAATTTTTAACTTGCAACAATAAACTGTAATGAATGTCTCAATGTATTCATATATACAAATTATGGCGTATATGCAAAAAACCCTTCTGATTTTTTGGGATTAGTCTTTTTCTACATATACTGCATCTGCATATGACCTCTCCCTTATTGCTCTGCAGTAACAACTCTTTACTCTCTTCTATGCCTGGAAACAATTTTGTGCATGCAAAACTTTTATTTTTTTGTTTTAGAAAACTGTTTTTAAAACTTTGAGTTCCAAATTCTCTCCCCTCTTCCCTCCCCACACACCCTCCCTAAGAAGGCAAGCAATTCAACACAGGCCACATTATGTAAAACTCTTCCACAATACTCATGTTGTGAAAGACTAACTATATTTTGCTCCTTCCTAACATATTCCCCTTTATCCAATTTTCTCCCTTGCCCTGTCCCTTTTCAAAAGTGTTTGTTTTTCATTACCTCCTCCCCCTATCTGCCCTCCTTTCTATCATCCCCCCCTTTTTTGTCTTCTTCCTCCCTCTTTCCTGTGGGGTTAGATACCCGGTTGAGTGTGTGTGGTATTCCCTCAGGTCAAATCCTATGAAAGCAAGATTCACTCATTCCCCCTCACCTGCCCCCTCTTCCCTTCCTACAGAATTGCTTTTTCTTGCCACTTTTATGCGAGATAATTTACCACCTTCTATCTCTCCCTTTCTCCTTCTCTCAATATATTCCTCTCTCATCCCTTAATTTAATTTAATTTTTTCAGATATCATCCTTTCATATTCAACTCACCCTGTGCCCTCTGTCTATACATATATATATATACACACACACACATACTTACATACATACATACACACATATACATATGTGTATATATATACATACACACACACACACACACACACACACACACACACACACATATATATATATATATATATATATATATATATATATATATATATATATATATATATATGTATACATATTCCCTTCAGCTACCCTAATACTGAGGTCTCATAAATTATACACATCCATCTTTCCATGTAGGAATGTAAACAAAACAGTTCAACTTTAGTAAGTCCCTTATGATTTCTCTTTTTGTTTACCTTTCCGTGCTTCTCTTCATTCTTGTGTTTGAAAGTCAAATTTTCTATTCAGCTCTCGTCTTTCGACTGAGAAACCTTGAAAGTCCTCTATTTTATTGAAAATCCATATTTTGCCTTGGAGCATGATACTCAGTTTTTCTGGGTAGGTGATTCTTGGTTTTAATCCTAGCTCCATTGACCTGCGGAATATTGTATTCCAAGCCCTTTAATCCCTTAATGTAGAAGTTGCTAGATCTTGTATTATTCTGATTGTGTTTCCACAATACTCAAATTGTTTCTTTCTGGTTGCTTACAGTATTTTCTCCTTGATCTGGGAGCTCTGGAATTTGGTGACAATATTCCTAGGAGTTTTCTTTTTGGAATCTTTTTGAGGAGGCAATTGGTGGATTCTTTCAATTTGTATTTTACCCTCTGGCTCTAGAATATCAGGGCAATTCTCCTTGATAATTTCTTGAAAGATGATATCTAGGCTCTTACGTTGATCGTGGCTTTCAGGTAGTCCAATAATTTTTAAATTATCTCTCCTGGATCTACTGTCCAGGTCAGTGGTTTTTCCAATGAGATATTTAACGTTGTCTTACACTTTTTCATTCCTTTAGTTCTATTTCATAATATCTTGATTTCTCATAAAGTCACTAGCTTCCACTTGCTCCAATCTCATTTTTAAGGTAGTATTTTCTTCAGTGGTCTTTGGGACCTCCTTTTTCATTTGGCTAATTCTGCCTTTCAAGGTATTCTTCTCCTCATTGGCTTTTTGGAGTTCTTTTGCCATTCGACTTAGTCTATTTTTAAAGATGTTGTTTTCATCAGCATTTTTTCCATATTTTGGGGGGTTTCCTTTAGCAAGTCATTGACTTGTTTTTCATGGTTTTCTCGCATCACTCTCATTTCTCTTCCCAATTTTTCCTCTACTTCTCTAACTTGCTTTTCCAAATCCTTTTTGAGCTCTTCCATGGTCTGAGACCAGTTCATGTTTTTCTTGGAGGCTTTTGATGTAGGCTCTTTGACTTTGTTGACTTCTTCTGGTTGTATGTTTTGGTCTTCTTTGTCACCAAAGAAAGATACCAAAGTCTGAGAGTTAATCTGAGTCCGTTTTTGCTGTCTGGCCATGTTCCCAGCCAAGTTACTTGACTTGAGTTTTTCAGTGGGGTATGACTGCTTGTAGAGTAAAGAGTACTTTCTTCCAATCTTGAGGGGATGCACTGTCATTTTCAGAGCTATTTCTATACAGCCAGCTCTGCCACACCAGCACTCCTCCTTCCCCAAGAACCACAAACACAGACCTGACTCAGATCTTAAGCAGGCTCTGCACTCCTGCTCTGATCTGCCACTTAATTCCTCCCACCAGGTGGGCCTGGGGCCGGAAGTAACTGCAGCTGTAGTTCTGTAGCTGCACCACCCCCACTGCCCCTGGTGCAGTGGCTGAACCGTGAGCTCCTATCACTCTGTCCCCCACAGCTTTTCCCACTAACCTTCTCTGTTGTCTTTGGTGTTTGTGGGTTGAGAAGTCTGGTAACTGCCACAGTTCACTGATTCAGGGCGCTAGGGTCAGCTCCACCAGGCTCTCAGTCTGGTTGGTCCTGCTGCTGCCCACCCTGGGCTCTGCTCAGCTCCACTCCCAGCTCCACTGGGGATAGACCTCACTCAGCAACCCTCCAGGCTATCCTGTTCTGGGGCCCTGCTTCCCTCTGCTATTTTGTGGGTTCTGCAGTTCTAGAATTTTTTCAGAGCCATTTTTATAGGTTTTTGGAGGGACCTTGTGGGGGGCTCATGCAAGTCCCTGCTTTCCAGCTGCCATCTTGGCTCCGCCCCCCCCCCAGAAACATTTTTAATAGAAAAAGTCTATACTTCATTTAATTTCACTAATTGATGTCTCTTTCCTATAACATCAAAGGTGGGAAGCCTGAGTTAGGACTCTGAATCTCTTTATAAGACTTTTGAGTCTGGCACATTTTATTGTTTCTCCGGTAAGGTAGGCCATCCCACTAGGCAGAACAACCTTGGTATCGGAATAGGGGTTAGCTCATAGCCCAGCATGTGAGCTCATTATGCTGCTGGTCTTGAATGTATTAACCCCAACCCCAACCCCAACCCCCAGCAGTTTTCTACCTTTATTGAGGACATAAGACTCCATATTTCTTCAATACCAATTAGGAAGAATCATGGGAGAGATGAAGCCCTGAGGCCGAGGATCTGCTTAGCTTCTCTGTAAGCACAACAATAAATTACATCTCTTCTATTTCTGCAGCCTATAGACTCTTCCCAATGGTCAAGGGACTAATGGTATTGTATTTAGCCCTTTTCTCCACTGCATTCCTGCTTTGTGCTGCCACCCTTGGGTATCCCCTCAAACAGGAAGCCTTCTTTTATATATGCTAAAACATACCAAATAAAGGCCTTTAATTTTTACCATCAGTTGCTGCCAACCATACTGACTCTTTTGTAAGTATCACCTACTTTAGTGCACTTAGACATAAAGAAAGTTTGAGTTTAGTTTATTGCTTCTTAAGACTAATGAGAACGTTTCTCCAAATTTTAAATATCTGTCAGAAAATTTGCTGGATTTCGTTGACACGTTGAGACATTCCTCAGTAGTAAATAGAGGATTCTGCTAGGGCAGGGGAAGGTCTATGAATTCTAATGAAGGATTTACAAATTGAACTGAGTCAGATGACCCAATTTATAGGTCTGTCTCTGAAAATAATTAAGTGTGTGACTAAGTGGTGCTATATGTAGTACTGAACCTGGAGTCAGTTAGACATGAATAAAACCCTAACTCAGACACTTACTGGCTGTACGACCTTGGACAAGTAATTTAACCTCTGGCTGCATCAGTTTCCTTATGTAGAAAATGGGGATAATAATAGCATCTACTTCATGGTGTTAATATGAGGATAAAATCAAATAATATTTGTAAAATACTTTGTAAACTTTAAAATGCTATAAAAATGCTAGACAGTATTATTATTGTTGTTAATTATTATCATTAGTCATTCTGTGGGACTCAGTGGTTTCATCTAAAATGAAGGTGTTAGACAAAATCTCTAAGCATTCAGGTTTTAAATTTATTATCTATGATTTTAGATACCTTGTGTATCATTTGCATAAATGAAAATTAATACTTGGCCCTTCTCTCAGCTGTCCAGTACAGAAGCCAACAGGAAGAGACATTTCTTGACAGATAATGGAAGATTCTTTGAGATGCTCCTCTCTATATATATCCTCAAAGCACTGTTCAGCCAACCAAATGAGATATGTAATCATTCAAGATTTCAACCTATCTGCATGTGAAAAACCAAATGAAAAATACCCATTGTTCAGGTTATATTATAAGTAGTTAAATGAAAAACTGAAAAAACTGACCCATCAATACATATAGCTTAGGTGATACTAGCCAGTGAACTGGGCCTAGGATTGAATAGGATAAGATGGTTTTGGGAAATTATGCAGTGCTTTTTTTTTTACTTTTGTAAATCTCTTATGTAATTTTATTGAGTTTTTGGTAAAACCTAACTAAGAAAGGGGAAATGGAGGAGCATAATCATGTTTTGTCTTTCATCAAAATTCAGATAAAATACATTAAAATTTTTTTTCTTTTATTATTTTCTCAATTTGCATAGTGCTTTTAATTATTCTAAGATTTTCTCTGAAACAAAGACCAATGTTTTAAAATCACTGTTCTTTTGGTGGTGCTGAAGGGCTATGAGTCATGGAATTCCATAGTCTCCAAAGAACTAAACTTGTGGGTCACTCAAAGGGGTACTGGAAAAGGATATGAAGGCACAAGAAGACTGAAAAAATAAATGTATTATCAGTGAATAATTGCACAGAAGTGAAATAAAAGCTACCAGCAAGAAGGTGTGTGACTGAAAAAAAGAATTGAGCTTATAATGCAGGGAAGGCAAGAAACAGATAGCCTTCATAGTCCATCCAGCACCCAGGCAATATAAAGAGACCTAGAGGAAGGCCTCCAGAATTTGGGTGGAGCCTCTACGGACAATTTGTAGAAGGACATGGACAAGACTCCCACATGATGAGAACACCTGAATGGATTGCTCTATACATCACTGGGGAGAGTTTCCACATTAATGAAAATATAAAACAGAAGTATTACTTATACCCTTTTAATGTAAATTTCCTAGCACAAACCAGCTTTTAGGAATTAGTTCAAACTGTTGGCTCTGTTGGCTATATTCATAATCACAGGAAGCAGCTATGCACATATTGTGTGATTTGACGGGTACCTCAGGAATTCATACTTGCAGATTCACTAATTTAGGTTATTACCGTATTTGTAGAAGTCCTTGGTTCAAGGACAAACATTTCACCTGGGGAAGACATGAATTCTTTACACAAATAAGCTACTTTGCCTTGCATTCACATTCATAGATTGAGTGCCTTTGTGGGAAAGAGATGCTACTCCAGACTGTAAGGTTGTCTGTGGGACAAGACCTTATAAATTCTAATTCATGAGCTCCCACCAATATGGTTCCAATTAAATCAGCCAGTAGACACAATTAACTCAAAACAAAGGCATTTAATAGGATTGCATAGTAAGAGCAGTAGCTACAAAATATTTTCCCTGTAAACTTAGGGTAAGCTCTTTCACAAACAAACAGAGAAGCATGAACACAAAATTAGGGTACAGTGGCAGTGAGATATATATATATATATATATATATATAAAGAACACACATGACTAAGATAACTCAAGTGTCCAGTGCTATAGAGCTTCAATGTCCTTTCTCTACTGATGGGATCCTCTCTGCAATTTTACTCTCAATTGTCAGGTCAAATTTTTCCTTGAAAACAGTTGTTTTTTTCCCTGTTGTCAGGGGGATAATACTCCTTTAAACTGCTTCCTCTCTTGAGTCACTCTCTTTGAGTCTATTCCTGACTAGAGAATGGATATCTCTGCTCCCTCAGCCATGTCTCATACTCTTCAATTGCAGGTTGGATAGCTCCTACTGGGCAAGTAGATTTGTTGCTAGACAACATGGCTAATGGTGGTGGAAGAAAGAAATTCTTCCCACTCATCCCACTTGTGACTGCTCTTTGGTACAGGTACAAGGGTCACACTTCACAAAGCTATTCAGAGCTTAGACTGACTCAAACTGAAAAACTGCTTCCACTGATTCCAGGGTTTACAGGCTTAGCTATTTAAAGACTTCCAGGAAGAAGATCAGTTTTCAGCTACGAAACCCCTAGTTACCCTTTCAATTCCACCAGTGAAGCCTGTACAATCTCCATAGGTGGACACAGACCTTATTATGTTCATGACGTGCCCTTTACTTTTTGTGACTACAACAATTGAGGGCAGAGAGCTGCAAATCAAGTGCGAGGTGTGAGAGGAAACAAACTAGTCAAATTTCAACTCCCTGCCCTGGCCCCCCCCCCCCCCACGGCTTAGCTCAAAATTTTCCTAGCCTTGTGATTTTCCAACTTCTCCTACCCTTTATGTCACAAAACTATTGAGGTGCAAAGTAAGGGTCAAAGTTATCAGATACTTTTGAATGAAATTCTTGTACATTTTTCACTCTAAACAAAGTTGAAATAACCCACATAGATGCAAGCAAAATGAATGTGGCAAATTAGCTTCAATTGACAAGGAATGCACCCAGATTGTATATAATATGGTTTGTGTGCACAAGGTCAAATGTAGGGTTTTGCACAGAGTTGGACTAATGTTTGGGTAATGGTCTGTTTGCAAAAGTGGTAGAGGGGTACAATTGGTAATTTGTGGGTCTTTGCCACGGTTGGGAAAGCCTGAAAGAATGACTTGCTCTCTCCTCCCTGGCAGGCATCTGTCATGAGCACTGAGATGAATTATCCTGGTCTCTTGGATACAGCTGGAGAAGACCACCTGGTGATAAGTAGAGATGCCAGAGCAGGAGGGCATGCAACAAGAACACAGAAATACAACAGAACTGGCATCATGTAGGACTAGAATCCTGCTTCCAGGATATGAGCATATGAGGTTGTACCTTGTTTTTTCATATCTCTTACTCCTTATTATCCTTAATACCCCCCTCCTCTTACTCCATGGTGATCTCACAGCCACTTGGATGAAGACTAGTGATATTTGGGAGTTAAAGTTTCTCAGCTCCATGTCTGGAAGTGACCAAAAAGGAAGTTCAGCTTAGATGGTACACTGGATGAAACACTGGGCCTGGAATCAGGAAGACCTGAATTCAAATCTGGCATCAGATACTTACTAGCTGTTCAACCCTCAGCAGCAAGTCATTTATCTTCTCTTTGCCAGTTTCCTCAGCTATAAAATGGGGAAAATAATATCTCCTATTTCCCAGGGGCACTGTAAGGATCAAATGAGATAACATTTGTAAAGTCTTTAGTACAGCTCCTGGCACATAGTAGGCATTAGGAAAATGCTTATCATTATTATTCTTGTTATTATGATTATTTTTACTACTACATGTGGGGAATCGTTGCCTCAGGACCCTGAGAAGAAGCTTCAGGGGTCTCTGTGTTGACATGGGCCCAGTAGTGCCAAGATCTCATATGTATATATTCATATATATGTACACATATATACATATGTATATATGCGTATATACACACACATATACATGTATTTCTACAGTAGAATATCAGTTCTTTGGGGGTAAGGACTGCTTCACTTAGGTATTTATAGTCCCAGTGTCTAGGACTAATATATGCTTGTTAATTAATATATGGTGTTCAGTTGTGTTAAAACTCCAATTAGGCCAGGGGAAAGGGAAAGATATTGGGAAGTGGCGTCAATCTGCCATCACTGACAGTTGGTAGAGACTCATGACACAAATGAGGCATGCCATTGCATTGTTTGCTTCATTCAAATGTGAAGTATAAATTTAAATAATCCTTGGATGGAAAATAAAAATACTGAAACATCTATTGTATTTCATGATGTTATTCACTTTAATAAATGAAATATAATAAATTGGTTTAAAAAAACCCTTCATAGGATTAATTTCGAATTGTGTTTATTTTAAAAATTTTTGTATTATTATAAAATTTAATAAATTCTTAATTTTAATTGAACAAAAGACTGAGAAATGGTTTTGGGTATATTGTTTTGAGAAAAGTGTTCAGGAGCTTGATTATTTTTTTTTCCCTTAAAGGTGGATGGTTGCTATACAAAATTCAGAAACTACTGGCTTTATTGATCAGATTAGCGCCTGTTCTTTCAAACAAAACATGGCAGCTCTAATAATAATGAGAAAAAGGATGGATACTTTTTGATAAATTTGGAGGGCACTAGAAAATATCTGCAAATAGGAGACTCTTTGGAAAGGACAAAAAGAAAATAACTAAAAAGGTATTTGGAGGGCTACAGATGGAGGCTATTCTGTCTCTGGAATAAAAAGGCAATTTTAACTGGAGACCTAAAATTCCAGGAAATCTGTGGGAAATGGAGATTCTAAAAGGAGTCATCAACATGCTACTCAATGGGAAGTTTGCTAAATACTAACTTTTATTAACTTTAAAATTTTGGTAATATACAAGTAATTAATTGAATTCTTTCCCCCATCCTTTAAAAACAGTTTTGGGGATTTGTACCGCTGAACTCTTCATCATTCCTCTAGGCAAAGTGTGGGGACAAAATACTTGGGTTGACATTGATTTCCCCCAAAGGGAAAGACACCAAAAATGTTAAAGACTGGAAATTACAGAGAGGGGAGAGAATTTTATTTGAATACATCTTTTTGCTTTCCCACTCTTTGATGGCATGGGCAAGAAGGGGATAGAGTTTGGCCAGGGAAGAATAAACTGAACCAAATAAGAAGTACAGGCAAGATGTGTGGAAATTTCCAGAAACAAGGCCAGAAAAAATGTTAGGTAAGAAGAGACCATACATCCAATGTCCAGAACAGAGAAAGCCTAGTGTAAATGAGCTTTATGGGTGTCAGAGAGGACACTGGGTGGTTAGACTTGAAATCCAGAAGACCTACGTTCGAATTGTGACTCAGATATTTACTAGCTATGTGATCCCAAAGAATTCCCAACCTCAGTTTCCTCATTTGTAATATCAGAGGATTGGACCTGATTGGAAAATAAGGTAGCTTCTTTCTCTTAATCCATGACCCTATGATTATCATAGTTATCAATCAATGGTTATCCAGTATTTCAGAATACCAAATTAGTCTATTAAGTTAGAGAGATAGAATAGAAACTTCCCTACATGAGCTGGATGGGAATCCATTTCATTTGTATTTCTACAACAACAAAAATCCACTCTGCTAGTTTCCTTTTCCTCTATTAAAATTTTAGGTAAATTTGGATGAAAAATCAGATAATTTAGGTGCAAATTCTTATCATAATTTATGAATAGTTATTGAAAGGAGAAATAGTATACCTGGACCACAAACATTTAGGTAAAATAATCATTAATAATTCAAAGAATATATTGTGCCCTTTTGTTCCATTTTTTGACAATCAATTTTTATGAGGAAAAAAAAAACAATTTGGAAATGCCTTCAAACTGTGACCAAATGTTGAGCATACTGTTCTCTGTGGGATTCTGATTTAATTCTTGACATATATGAAAATGCAAAGTTATTAATCACAAATTGGGAAGGAGTAAAGAGGAATTTTTTCCTAAATATCTCTATCCTTCAGAGTAAAAAAAGAAAATAACAACAAATATTGGGTAGACAACTCAATACCCCAGACAAAAGAATATGTCCCTGACTCTTCATTTTCTTTTTAGATGACCAAATTACTGGTAGGTTATTTTTTCCTAACATATCATATCTAGCATTTACTGGCACAGTTCATTCCACCTAAGGGATCCAAAATGGACCTATTTATATGTATGATATACAAAATTTGGAGTATTTGGTTTTAAAGTGTTTCCAGTTATTACTTTACCATATACATAGGCCTTGCTGGCAGCTGTTTATTTGCTCTAATTTTAAAATGCATAATTCCCCCAACCTCATCCCCCAGAAAAAATCCCTATGTGGTGCTTTTATAGCATCTAAAATTGCTTTATGACTCACCCATATGGGTGAAAGGACTGAAGACCTCTGTTGATGCTAGCTCAAGCCTTTCATCCTCTTCCTCTCCATCCTTACAACTACTTTAACAATTATCGTCTATTTCATTGATTTGGCTTTTAGCATGGATTCTTATTTATCTGTACTTTCTCTTGTACAGTTCATTGTTGCTAATGTGCAAGGCTCTACTGAAACCAGCTACGCACCTTTCTATGGGTCAGTGAGGTGACACAGGGTGTTGTGAGGCCCTGTACTCTTTTTTTCTGCTTAAGTTTTTTTAATTAATATTTAAGTTTTCAAGACTGATTTCCACAAGATTTTGAGTTACAAATTTGCTCCCCATTTCTACCCTCCTCCCCATTCCAAGATAGCATATATTCGGATTGACAATTCAGCACTCCCCTTGTTCACCCCACTCCCCCCCATCCTCTTTCCCCTTACTTTCTTATAGGGCAGGATAGATTTCTATGCCCCATTCCCTATATATCTTGTTTCCCAGCTGCATGGAAAAAAACAATTTTTTAAATTTTTTTTTTAGCATCTGCTTTTAAAATTTTGAGGTCCAAACTCTCTCCCCTCTTCACTTTCCACCCACTCTCCCTGAGAAGGTAAACAAACCACTTCCACAATGCTGATGTTGTGGAAGGCTAACTATATTTCCTTCTATCAGATCCTGTCCCCCTTTATTCAGTTTTCTCCCTTGACCCTGTCCATTTTCAAAGGTGTTTGCTTTTGATTACCTCCTCCCCCTATCTGCCCTCCCTTCTATCATCCCCCCCCCATTTTTATCCCCTTCCCTTTACTTTTCTGTGGAGTAAGATATCCAATTGAGTGCGTATGTTATTCCCTCCTCAAGTCAAATCCAATGAGAGCAAGATTCACTCACTCCTCCTTACCTGCCCCCACTTCCCTTCCAACAGAACTGATTTTTCTTGCCACTATTATGTGAGATAATTTACCCCATTCTGTCTCTCCCTTTCTCCCCCTCTCAATATATTCCTCTCTCACCCCTTAAATTAATTTCATTTTTTAGATATCATCCCTTCATAATCAACTCAACCTGTGCCCTCTGTCTATATTCCCTTCAACTCCCCTAAAACTAAGAAAGGTCTCATGAATTACACACATCATCTTTCTATGTAACAATGTAAACATAACAGTTCCACTTTAGTAAGTCCCTTATGATTTCTCTTTCTTGTTTACCTTTTCATGCTTCTCTTCATTCTTGTGTTTGAAAGTCAAATTTTCTATTCAGCTCTGGTCTTTACATAGAGAAAGCTTGAAAGTCTTCTATTTTATTGAAAATCCATATTTTGCCTTAGAGCATTATACTCAGTTTTGCTGGGTAGGTGATTCTTGGTTTTAATCCTAGATCCTTTGACCTCCGGAATATCATATTCCAAGCCCTTCAATCCCTTAATGTAGAAGCTGCTAGATATTGTGTTATCCTGATTGTGTTTCCACAATACTCAAATTGTTTCTTTCTGGCTGTTTGCAGTATTTTCTCCTTGATCTGGGAGCTCTGGAATTTGGCAACAATATTCCTAGGAGTTTTCTTTTGGGGATCTTTTTCAAGAGGTGATCAGTGGATTCTTTCAATTTCTATTTTACCCTCTGTCTATAGAATAAAAGGGCAGTTTTCCATGTTCATTTCTTGAAAGATGATATCTAGGCTCTTTTTTTGATCATGGCTTTCAAGTAGTACAATAATTTTTAAATTATTTCTCCTTGATCTATTCTCCAGGTCAGTGGTCTTTCCAATGAGATATTTCATATTATCTTCCATTTTTTCATTTGTTTGGTTCTGTTTTATAATATCTTGGTTTCTCATAAAGTCACTAGCTTCTGCTTGCTACATTCTAATTTTTAAGGTGGTATTTTCTTCAGTGGTCTTTTGGACCTCCTTTTCCATTTGGCTAATTCTGCCTTTCAAGGCATTCTTCTCCTCATTGGCTTTTTGGGGCTCTTTTAACATTTGAGTTTGTCTATTCTTTAAGGTGTTATTTTCTTCAGTATTCTTTTGGGTCTCCTTTAGCAAGTCATTGACTTGTTTTTCACGGTTTTCTCGCATCTTTCTCATTTCTTGTCCAATTTTTTCCTCTACTTCTCCAACTTGCTTTTCCAAATCCTTTTTGAGCTATTCCATGGCCTGAGACCAATTCATATTTTTCTTGGAAGCTTTTGATTTAGGCTGACTTTGTTGACTTCTTCTGGCTGTATGCTTTGGTTTTCTTTGTCACCAAAAAAGGAATCTAAAGTTTAAATTTGAGTCCGAGTTCATTTTCGCTTCCTGTTCATGTTCCTAGCCAACTACCTGACCCTTGAGCTTTTTTTGTCAGGATGTGACTGCTTGTAGAGTATAGTACTTTGTCCCAAGCTTTAGGGTCCAAGCACTGCTGTTTTCAGAGCTGCTTCTATTCCACCGTCACCCCAGGTTCTGTCACTGCAGCACTCCTCTTCCCCCAAGAATCACCAACCTGGATTGCAATACATATCTGAGCAGGCACAGCAAGAGAATCTGTCTTTGTGCCCACAAAGTGCTCCTTGCACTCCCGGTCTGATCTGCTGCTAGATTACTCCCATAATGTGAGCCAGGGACTCAGGAAACTGCTGACACTAGTGCTCTGGAGGTAGCCTCAGGAGCTTCCTGCTGCCACCACTGCACCACTTCCTCCCCCCTCCAGAGTTGGTGGCTGGACCGCTCTGAACTAGATCCCACAGTTTCCCCCTAACCTGTTCTTTGGCTTCTGTGGGTTGAGAAGTCTGGTAACTGCCATAGCTCACTGTTTCATGGTCCCAAGGCCTGTTCTGGCTGGCTGACTCAGCATCTGGTCTGTCCCAGCGCAGCCCACATGGGGTGGCCCTCTCTCTCAGCACCACATAATAGACCCTTCCTGGCGACCATCCAGGCTCTCCTGGGCTGGATACCTGTTTCTTTCTGCTATTTTGTAGATTCTGCAGCTCTAGAATTTGTTCAGAGCCATTTTTACAGGTGTTTGGAGGGATATGGGGGGCAGCTTAAGCAAGTCCCTGCTTTCTAGCCACCATCTTGGCTCCACCTCCTGGCCCTGTACTCTTTACACTGTGACACCTCACTGTCCCATAGAAAGGGTGAGTTGCCTGCTGTCAAACAGCTAGTAAGTGTCAGAGGCCGAATTTCAGCTCAGGTCTTCCTGATTCCAACTCTGATGCTCTATCCATTGCACCAACTAGTTGCATTTGTAACAGGGAATATAGAAGAGCCCAAGCATACATGGCATCTAATTAATAGCTTTGCCTAAAGCTGAGCCTGTACACATATGCATATTTTTCATTTCTAGTTAGTTACTAAATCTGCTAAACTTTCTGAAGTTCTAGAGAGATGGATATAGAAGTATATATGTATATGCATATATGTATTATATATATATATATATACATATATACATATATATATATATATATATATTAAAGAGATAATAGATATAGTATTCACTAAGTACTATGGACCAGGTATTCTATTAAGTGCTAGGGATACAAATACAAAGAAGACAGTCAGTCCCTGACCTCATGGTACTTATATTCTAAAAAGAGAAGATAACACTTAAAGGGGAACTACAATTAATCAATCAACAAGCATTTATTAAACACTTACTATTTGCTAGGCACCATAATAATGGTCCTGGGTGTACAAAGACAAAAACAATATTGCTTACCCTCTAAGAGCTTACAGTCTAATTAATGGGGAAAAATGACACATTAAAATGGAGCTGGACAGTAATTAGAAATGGCAGGGGTCTGCCATGGTTATGGCTAGGAAGAGAGGTAAAAGCCTTGCTCTGGGCAAAATAAGGTGAAAGAAAGGTGATGGATGGCCATCAGAGTCTAGGCTTGTGTCAGGGGCAGAGTCTAAATTTCTATTGGGAAAGAAATGAGGATGAAGTCTGAAGTGGTAGCATCAGTCTAGACTTTGATCATCAATACTTCTGTACCGAGATAATACTGGAGTGAAGAAGGAAAGAAAGGCCAAAAGGAGGCATATGTATATATACATATATATATATACATATATATATACACATATATATACATATATATACACACACACATATACATATACACACGCACACATATATACATACATATGTATATATATATGTATACACACACAAACACATACTTTTTGGTAAAGCAATAAGGGTTACATGACTTGCCCAGGGTCACACAGCTAGTAAGTGTCAAGTGCTGAGGGTACCTATCAGAATGTGCTCAATCCCATTTTTAAAATTATTTTTAAAATTTTATTGTGCTTTTTTTTTTACATTACAAATATTTATAGCTGATTCCCACTCCATGATAGGTCTCTTATAATAAAGTAAATTAGTTATGTAAAACTAACAATACATTGATCTCATCTGAGAGTTCATACATTTTAGACAATCCTCTGTAGATGTCAACCATAAGAGCTATCCCAAAGTAAAATGGGCTGCTTTGAGAGCTGATAGTTTCCCAAACAATAGAAGTCTTTGACTGGATATTGAATGAGATTACTCATTGGAGATTTACAGTGAGGATTCCTAGTCATGTACAAAGTGGATCAGTTGGCCTCTAAGGTCCTATCCTACTCTGAAATCTTATAGTTCTATGTACAATCTGGGGTCATCATTTTTCAGCTTTTCTAGATTTGCCACAAATGTGAATTAGTAGGTATAAAAATGTATAGAACCCTACTTAGATTTCCAAACAAACTCGACCCAAGAATTTCTTCATCATTATATCAGTGGTAACTGGACACTGGGGAATGTAGCAGGTAGCCCCCTCTTGTGGTTTCAGAAGTAGCAACTTTATGTCCATGTTCATTTTTTTCTCTATTAAAAAATAACATAGGGATGTTCTTTTCAAATTCAGTCCCAATCTCAGAGATTAGTAGAGCAAAAGTCACACCAATCCAATACCACATAATGTACTCAATAGGTTCTTACCAAAAGATTTATACCTTTTTCAGAGCCCTCATGTATTTTAAGTGATCATTGTTTGTTTCTTTTTTAACAGCAAATCCATTCTGTGTTAAGATCAGCTATATCCACTAGCTCTCCAGCATCCTTTCTCCACATCCTACACTAGGAAGCTGATGTTCCCAAATCAAATCCCACTGGGGTGGAAAATAACTTACAAAGCCAGCCAGGAGAGCTCTCCCTGTCACATCAATGCAGTCATTAAATGATATATAATAAGCACAGCTGGAACATCCTTCAACCAAGGACCAAAAAGAGGTTTAAGAGCATTAAACTGTTAAAGTCTAAAAACAGTCCTATGAATTTCTGGATTATTATTCCCATTTAGCTTGGCAACACCATTTATTTGGGTCAATATATGATTGAATCCTGACTCACTTTTGTATAAACAATTTTCATTCTTTAGTATTCTCTTCTAAGACATGTTAAAACAGCAGGTTATAATGAATAGCCAGGGATAACTAGAACATCATTTAATTAATTCAAGATTATCATTAAATATTAACAGAAGTAAATTTATTATTGGCAAACATACTTAATACAATTATCAATTGGAAAAGTGAAATTATTTAGCTTCTAACAAAGACATTACAAGTTGACCTCATCATGTGCATTAACATGATGCCTTTACCTTTTTTTAATTAAGGAACCATCTTTTGATTTATACTAGTGCTATATTTCCAACAGGAAACTACTGAGGCACAATAAATAATATAAATCATAATTAAGAATCTTAAAATCTACATCAAGGAGCATTCTACTTTTGATGAAATATAGTTTATTTTCATTTAATTCTCCCACACAAGCCCTGCAAGAAATTATTCAATGTGTAATCAATCCACATGGTTATTGAACACTCATTTATTAAGATAAACCCTACTGCTAATTATCATTTCTGTTTTCAGTTTGACTCCCTTGGACCTCAATTTTTCAACAGCTACCCTGGTTATGCTGTCACTCCAGGAATTTAGGAAAGCCAGATGGTGATATTTTTCCATAGCTTAAGTTAAGCAAAGGGTTCCTGATTTGTACAAAAGTGTACGTTTTTTAATGTGTCATTGAAATTCTATCAGTAAAGATTTGTTGACTAAATGATCAATTGATATGAAAAAGATCACACAAAATAATGGAAAGGTTGATGCCTATATCCAGTTAATAAGTCCTGAAAATCATTTTTACCTCTCTCCTCCTCAGTTTTCCCATTTCAAAAGCGGGGATAATAACATTTGCACTATCAATTTCTATTAAAGGCACTTGATCCATAGAGGGGATTCCAAAAGTCTGTGCATGACTTTAAGCTTTGATAGCCTAAATGCATATGCATATGTATGTGGCAGCCAGTCAACAAGCATTTGTTAAACAACTTATCATGTACTAGACTGTGCTAAACACTGGAATGTATTTGAGGTACATATATGTATATGTGTTTATATTTGTATAGATGCATACTAATATGATACAATACAATATGATATAGTATAATAAATATAACATAATATTTATATGCCGAGAGAGAAAATGGAAGAAAGAGGAAGGGGGGGGAGGGAGGGGGAGAGAGGGAGAGAGAGAGAGAGAGAGAGAGAGAGAGAGAGAGAGAGAGAGAAAGGGGGGGGGCAGAAGAGAAGGGAGAGAGCAAGAGATAAAGCTTTAGTAGTAGCTTAAAGTTGCACTCAAACTTTTGGAATATTCTCCTAGGCTCCTAGTGAAGGTTGAATTGATTTTTTCCCTCTTCAACAAGTCCAAAGTGTGTGCTATGGGGTTGGAAGTAGTGGAGGAGGAAGAAAAGGAAAGGAAGGGAAATCCTAATATTTCAAGCACTGTGAGTTCAGGGCTAAAGAGAGTCATTTCTTCTTTTCCCTTACTCTTTTCTTCTCTTACCCTGAACATAGATCTCTGAAACCTCACCTCTGCATATATCTCCTGGTGGGAATTGACTTGAACTCACCAGGTCTCTCTCTAGCCAGCTGGTGTGAGACTGGGGGCCAAGCAGGGGGTGAGGGGATGGGGAAGGTGTGATTCTAGAAGGGACGAGGCAGGTAGACCTCGTAAAAGTTCATTAAAATTTCACTTTCAGGAGATGCTGTTGCGGAAATGTTTGAGCTCCTTTGCTGTTCCCTAACCACAGTGCTGAAATGCAGCAGAATTTCATTATTCAGAGGTGTCTCTCACTTTCTGAATCAAAGTTCATCTCTGGCTCTGTAGTGATGCTTGGTCATTGGCTAGGTGGATTGTACTGAGTGAGAATATGATGTCTGGGTAATTCTTCAGTCTTTATTTAGTCTTTCCACTAGCTTCTTTTATTGTTGCCAAATTTATTTCCTCTGCTCCTGCTGAGCTAAGACCTCCCTGTGGTTAACTGCCAGGTCCCCTCCCCCATTCACCAGGAGCTTGTGCTGACAGCCTTTAAATGGCAGAGCACAGCCTGAGGCCAAACTTTACAAGTATTTATTCTGGTATGATCCTGACCCTGGTATTTTCCTTTCCTTACCTGCTCTCACTCCACTCTCCCTGGGATTTTTTCCCCTCTGAAACTGTTGCCATTTGAGTTAAATCTTTCCTTGTAAAACAGCTCTTTTCCACCCCACCCCAAACCCAGCTGTTTTCGGTAGTGATATTTTGTTTTTGTTTAGATATGCTACAAATCATCACAGCTGGAAGCTGTCTGGTCACAAAATTATAGATACGAGTTTATTCTTCCCCCAGAAGCAGGAAGGATGAGAACATAGAATGATAACCTGTGAGAGAAGCAATGTGATGTATTGAATTCAAAAAATATTTCTTTGCAATATATGTGCCAGGCACTGTGCTAATCTCTGAGGATACAAAATGAGGCAACAAGACAGTCTGTCCTCAAGGAGTTTTCAATCTAATGAGGAAAGCAACATGTAAACAAATAAATACAAAGCAAGCTATAAAGAGGGATAAACAGGAAACAAAAGACAGAAAGCACTGTAATTAAGAAAGATTAGGGAAGGTTTCAAAGGTGGGGTTTAAATTGAGACTTAAAAACAGGAAGGTCAGGGGTCAGAGTGGAGAAGGGGGAACATTCCAGGCAGGGGAGATAGCCAGAAAATAAGCCCAGAGCCAAAAGATCGAGTGTATGGTTTGTCGGACAGCCAGAAAACTAATGTCACTGGATCAAAGAGTACATTTTGGGGAGTAAGGGTGCAAGGATGTAAGGAAAGGTAGGTGGAAAGAGCATTACCTTTGGTGTTTGGAAGGGGGCCGATGCCATTCCTTACTCAAAACTTTATTAACCATGTAATCATGGGTGCCTAGATTAAACTTTCTAAGTCTTAGTTTCTCTTTGTGTTAAATGAGGCTTATAATATTCTATATTACAGGGTCTTCTAGAGTCACTGTAAAGCCCAAAGATGGAGCATGTAAAGTATTTTTCAAATTTTGGCTTCACAGACTTCAAGATGCAAGGGCATTAGAGGTCAATCTAGGGAACCTCTTCCTTCTACACTTGAGGAAACTGGTGCTCAGATAGGTTAAATGACTTGCTAAAGTTCACACAGGTAGCAAGTAGCAGTGTAACTATTTGTCCTCTCTCTCTCTCTCTCTCTCTCTCTCTCTCTCTCTCTCTCTCTGTCTCTCTCTCTCTCTCTCTCTGTCTCTCTCTCCTCTCTCTCTCTGTCTCTCTCTCTGTCTCTCTCTCTCTCTCTCTCTCTCTCTCTCTCTCTCTCTCTCTCTTTCTCTTTCTCTGTGTGTCTGTCTGTCTGTCTGTCTGTCTCTCTCTTTCTGATTGTATCCCAAAGAGATGAGTACTTTCTCCAAGGTTACCCAGTTAGTAGTTGAAGTAAGAGATACAGATAATAATAGAGGCAAGTGAATCTGGAGTTAGGAAGAACTGGATTTGAATCCAGCCTCAGCCATTTACTAGCTTTGTGACCTGGCAAGTCACTTAACCTCTTTCTGACTCAATATCCTCACCTGTAAAATGGGGATAAGAATACCATCTACTCCTTAAGGTTGTTGTGAGAATAAAATGTGATGTTTGTAAAGTGCTTTGCAAACCTTAAAGTGATGTATAAACACTAGCTTCTATTTTTATTATCATTGTTGTTATAATCGCTTATATACATATTGTCCTTTTGCATATACCCAAAGCTTATTTTTCCCCAGAACAAATCTATAAGGTAGAACACACGTTCGTCTTCACTTACAGATGAAGAAATTAAGGAGAAGAGATGTTAAGTGAACAACCTATAGTCATATAACTAATAAATATTTATGTTGGGATTAAAGCCCAAGTATTATGACCACCTCATCCAGTGTCCTTCCCAATACTCAATACCCTGCTAACCACAATGAAATTGACCTTGCCTTATTTTTGCTGCTAAAGTCCAGGACCAATAGCTGCAAAATGACAGGAAGGCCCTGTGATTTTATCAGAAATTTCTTGTCTCTTTCAACAATCTATCACATAGTAGATAAGTACTAAGGAGGTATTTGCTACAAACAGTGCTTAAGTTATTTACTCAAGGATGCAAAGGTAGTAAAGGTTTGGAATGAGATTTTATCAAAGGAAATCCTGATTCTAAACCCAAAACTCTCTATCCATTATGCTACACAGTCAAATAGTTTGACATTATAACTGAGAAAATTCATTTTAATCAGGTAAAGGTGGTACCTGAACTGAACCTAAAAGGAAGATTGTTAACGTGGGGATTTGTTTTGGTGAATTCAAGAAGGCAGAAGATGGCATTTTGAGCTCAGAGGATTAAGGGTGGTGCACAGTGACTAGAATGCAGAATGAGGAAAGGAGACTATGTGAAATAAGGCTAGAAAAGCAGAATGGAGAGAAACTCTTAAGCATTTTAAGTGCTAAGTAAAGTTTAGCACTTTTTAAACAACAATGTGTTTTTACACTAGAGTCAATAGGGAACAACTGACAAGTCTCATGCAAAGGGATCTCACAATTGGACACACTGTATCAGTATTTCTATACTTAACTGTATATGTGTGCTTTAGGACGATTATATTGACAGTTATACGGAAGATGAATTGGCTAAAGGAAAGTCTCAAAGTAGGAAGAACAATTAGACGACTATTGCAATAGAGTAGAAGAGAGAGTTCCTAAACTATGATTGTGGCCATATTATTGTAAAGAAGAGGACAGATATGAGAGATGCTGTGGAGGTAAAGATGACAAGAAATTACAATTAACTATATAGATGAGGGCACAAGGGAAAGGGAAGAAGTGAGGATGAGTTTGAGCTTATAAACATAGATAATTGGAAGGATGACAGTGTGATGGCCTCAAAAGAAATAAAGAAGATCAGAGGAAGGATAAGTTTGAGTTATTTTTATGGGGGGGGGGAGGAATGGGAGTGGAAGGGTTTGAGTTAAGAAGTTCTCTTTCATGTACCTGGAATTCATTCACATAGAGAAGCCCAGAGAGGGCTAGAAATCTAGAGGGAGTTTAGGGCTGGATATGTAAATATCCATAAAAAAATTAATCTTTGGGAGGCTTTGATATCACCAAGAAAGGAAGTCTAAAGAGATAAGAGAAAATGACCCAGAACAGAGATACACAGGGCACACCATTGGAGATGTGTCATGGATAATAAACTGTTAAAGGAGTGATAGACAGAAGTGAGGGCTTTTAGGAGACAGTAGTATCATGGAAGCTACAGGATTCAAGAGTATCCACCGATGATGGATGGCGACTGACAATTACAAAATCAGCTAGGAAGCCAAGAAGGATGAGGACTAAGAAAAGGCTATCATTTAACTAAACCTTAAAACAGCATTTTTGCACAGAGCAGTTTCAATTCAGTGGTAAGGCTAGAAGCCATATTGTAAGGTAGTGAGGAGGTAAAAGCAGAGGGTGTAGAATGTTCTTTGGAATCTGACACTAAAAGAGAGGAGAGATATCCAAGGAGAAAGGGATAAGTGAAGCCATTGTTTTGCTGTTGTTTAAGGATAGGGTAGATAAAAGTCATTAGTATGATAGTATCCAGTAGATAATGAGCTGTTGAATATAAAAGAGAGAGGCAATGATCAATAGGGCAACTTCCTAAAGAGGAGGATTCAGAAGTATAAGGAAGGGGTTTATTCTTGACACAAATTATAAACTTCTTGCTCTAGTCTCAGAGGACTAAAGATAAGAGACTTTTATATATGTGATCTGACTCATTCTTACAGATTTTTTATTAGGAATAAATAGGAGCTGCTAAAGCAATACAATAAAAAAAATTGAAACAGTTAAATCTACAAGACTACATTTTTATCATCCTGTATTACAATAATAAATTTTGAACAGTATAAAATATACTTTTAGGAAAAAGAGCTTGGACATTGCCTCACAAAATAGAAATGAACCTTAATCTACTTTTTACATTCTAATTTCTAAACAATTCTCTTTTAGGTTGGTCTGTCCACAATAACTATATTTCTCAAGATTAGTCACCCCTTTCTTATTTTTATTATAGTCCAGATAAACTTCTTGATCTCTAGGATTCCTATATCCTCCAAAAGTTATTTTTACAAAATGTGTGCCACAAGTATCTGATGCTTTGTATTTCTCATTTCTAACAATAGATAATGGTAATGAATAAGATTAGTAAGCAATAAGAGAGAACATCTGGTCAGTCCCATTTCCAAGCCTTCATATTTCAATTAACAGGTAGTTGTCATGACTTCTCTCCTGAAATTTCATATTCTAAGCTATTTTCAAGACCCTTTTTCCCCAAAATCTTATTCTCTATATCCTTTGAATTACACTTCAAACTCTTCTTTTAGGAACTCAGATTTTCTCTGGCCTATCTCTGTCCCCTACATTCAATCTTGTTAGCTTTTTCATAATCTGTCCCTTACCAGAGGTTTATTTTTAATGTAGGCACAGCTAATACCTTTCACTTGGAAACCAAGGGGCAAAGAGGAAACCTAAAAAATTTTCCCAAATCCTTTCTTTAGTACTATCACAGACCCTTGCTTTTTAAATTTTTGACAAAATAGCACAGTCTATTTTCTTAAAGTAACTTATTTGTTGGTAATTGACTTTTGAAAAGTTATAAAAGAAATCATCTTAAACTATCTTATTGCCTTAGATGGACAAGAAAATATTTAATTGTATAGATTATAATTTTTAACCAAGAAATACTGGGGAAAACAATGAAATTAAATTGAACTTTGAGCACACAACACCTTATCACATCACTGAATTTGAACTGATTGTTGTGACTTGTGTTTGTGACTGTGCTTACATCAGATTACTGCTAAAGGAGACTGGTGGTAGGGCATGATAAAAGAGATCTTTTTGACAAACTCAGGGAAGAAAAAACTTGGGACAAGTATTATTATAAATATACAATGTCCCAGTGACATGAGAATCACAGAAAAGAATCTCAGAGGCCGTTTAGTTCAACCTATAGCCAAATAAGAATTTCCTCTGGAAAACACCCTGCAAATAGAGATCTAGCTTTCTTTTGAAGATAGCCAGCAGAACACAAGCTCCTTGGGCCCAGAGAATTTTTCTTTTTCTTTCCTAGAACTCTACAGTTTCAAGACACATAGTAGCTACATCCTCATTCTCCCTCTCTCTCTCTCTCTCTCTCTCTCTCTCTCTCTCTCTCTCCACATATATATATGCATATATGTACATATGTATACACACATATGTATGTATGTGTGTATAAATGTATACATATATGTGTGCATATGTATGTGTATATATATGATATATATGCATACACACACACATATATACATATATATATAATTGAATTAAATCTACTACTTGTGGTCATAGTTGATACTTCAGGATAATTCTAATAGGATTTTTTTTCTTTACATGAAGATTAAAATTACTCTTTTGGAACTTTTATCATTGTTTCTACTTATACCCTCTGGAACTGAGCAGAACAAATCTCTCTTCCACCTAATAGCCCTTCAAATATTTAAAGGTAGCTATTCCATTCTTCCTAAGTGTTCTCTGTTTTAAGCTACATATTCCAGTTCTTTCCACCAATCCTCACATAGCATGATCTTGAAGGCCCTTCATAACCCTGGTTACCCTTGTCTGCATGTTTTCCAGTTTGTTGAGTTCCTTCAGAAAATGGGTCATCTAGACTTAAACACAGTCTTAGTCTGAACTGAGCAGGGTACAATGCAAATATTCTAGAAATAACACCTGTTTTAATGCAACCTAAATCCTATGTTAACAATGTTGACCTGTATTGAAGCTGGAATTCACTAAAATCTCAGATTGTTTTTCAAATGAATTTCTGATTATTTAAACCTCATGTCTTATGCAAGAGAACTTGATTTAAAAAAAAAACAAATGTGGGCGGAGCCAAGGTGGCAGCTGGAAAGCAGGGACTAGCATGAGCTCCCTGCCGAGTCCCTCCAAAAACCTATAAAAAATGGCTCCGAACCAATTCTAGAACTGCACAACCCACGAAACAGCAGAGGGAAGCAGGGCTCCAGCCCAGGACAGCCTGGATGGTCTCTGGGTGAGGTCTATCTGACACAAAGCTGGGAGCTGGGAGGTGGGAGCTGGGAGCGGAGCGGAGCAGAGACCAGCCTGAGCAGCGTGGACCAACCAGACCAGGAGCCGGGCGGAGTGGGCCCTAGCGCCCTGAATCAGTGAGCTGTGGCAATTACCAGACTTTTCAACCCACAAACACCAAGGTAGTGGAGAAAGTTAGTGGGAAAAGCTGCGGGAGTCGAAAGAGTTCAAGGTTCGTCCACCACCCCTGGGGCAGCAGAGGTGGGGCAGCTACAGCTCCAGTTGCTTCCAGCCCCGGGTCCATCTGGTGGGAGGGATTAAGTGGTGGATCAGAGCAGGAGTGCACAGCCTGATGAAGATCTAAGCCCAGTCCGGGTTGGGGGTTCTTGGGGAAGGAGGAGTACTGGTGTGGCAGAGCTAGCGCATCCCCCCCAAACGTGGAACATAGAACTCTTTAGTCTACAAGCAGTCATACCCCGCTGAAAAACTCAAGGGTCAAGTTAGTTGGTTGGGAATATGGCCAGACAGCAAACTCAGATTAACTCTCAGACTTTGGATTCTTTCTTTGGTGACAAAGAAGACCAAAACATACAACCAGAAGAAGTCAACAAAGTGCAAGAGCCTGCACCAAAAGCCTCCAAGAAAAACATGAACTGGTCCCAGGCCATGGAAGAGCTCAAAAGCAAGTTAGAGAAGTAGAGGAAAAATTGGGAAGAGAAATGAGAAGGATGTGAGAAAACCATGAAAAACAAGTCAATGACTTGCTAAAGGAGACCCAAAAAAAATACTGAAAAATACACTGAAGAAAACAACACCTTGAAAAATAGACTAACTCAAATGGCAAAAGAGCTCCAAAAAGCCAATGAGGAGAAGAATGCCTTGAAAGGCAGAATTAGCCAAATGGAAAAGGAGGTCCTACGGACCACTGAAGAAAATACTACCTTAAAAATTAGATTGGAGCAAGTGGAAGCTAGTGACTTTATGAGAAATCAAGATACTATAAAACAGAACCAAAGGAATGAAAAAATGGAAGACAATGTGAAATATCTCATTGGAAAAACCACTGACCTGGAAAATAGATCCAGGAGAGATAATTTAAAAATTATTGGACTACCTGAAAGCCATGATCAAAAAAAGAGCCTAGATATCATCTTTCAAGAAATTATCAAGGAGAACTGCCCTGATATTCTAGAGCCACAGGGCAAAATAGAAATTGAAAGAATCCATCGATCGCCTCCTCAAATAGATCCCAAAAAGAAATCTCCTAGGAATACTGTCACCAAATTCCAGAGCTCCCAGATCAAGGAGAAAATACTGCAAGCAGCCAGAAAGAAACAATTTGAGTATTGTGGAAACCCAATCAGAATAACCCAAGATCTGGCAGATTCTACATTAAGAGGTCGAAGGGCTTGGAATACTATATTGCAGAGGTCAATGGAGCTAGGATTAAAACCTAGAATCACCTACCCAGCAAAACTGAGTATCATGCCCCAAGGCAAAATATGGACTTTCAATAAAATAGAGGACTTTCAAGCTTTCTCAGTGAAAAGACCAGAGCTGAATAGAAAATTTGACTTTCAAACACAAGAATCAAGAGAAGCATGAAAAAGGAAACAAGAAAGAGAAATCATAAGGGACTTACTAAAGTTGAACTGTTTTGTTTACATTCCTACATAGAAAGATGATGTGTATGATTCATGAGACCTCAATATCATAGTAGCTGAAAGGAATATGCATATATATATATGTTTATGTATATATATATACATATATATATGAATGTGTATGTATGTACACATATATACAGTATGTGTGTGTGTGTATATATATATATATAGAGAGAGAGAGAGAGAAAGACACAGGGTGAGTTGAAGATGAAGGGAAGATATCTAAAAGAAATAAAATCAAATTAAGGGAAGAGAGAGGAATATATTAAGAGAGGGAGATAGGGAGAGATAGAATGGGGTGGATTATCTCTCGTAAAGGTGGCAAGAGGAAGCAGTTCTGGGGGAGGAGGGGAGAGGGCAGGTGAGGGGGGAATGAGTGAATCTTGCTCTCATCAAATTTGGCCTGAGGAGGGAATACCATACATACTCAATTGGGCATCTTACCCCACAGGAAAGAAGAGGGAAGAAGATAAAAAAGGGGGGGATCATGGAGGGGAGGGCAGATGGGGGTGAAGGTAATCAAAAACAAACACTTTGGAAAGGGGACAGGGTCAAGGGAGAAAATTCAATAAAGGGGGATGGGTTGGGAAGGAGCAAAATATAGTTAGTCTTTCACAACATGAGTATTGTGGAAGGGTTATACATAATGATACACATGTGGCCTATGTTGAATTTCTTGACTTCTTAGGGAGGGTGGATGGGAAAGGAAGAGGGGAGAGAATTTGGAACTCAAAGTTTTAAAAACAGATGTTCAAAACCAAAAAAAAAGTTTTTGCATGCAACTAGAAAATAAGCTACACAGGTAATGGGGTGTAGAAATTTATCTTGCCCTACAAGAAAGGAAGGGAAAAGGGGATGGGAGGGGAGTGGGGTGACAGAAGGGAGGGCTGACTGGGGAACAGGGCAACCAGAATATACGCCATCTTGGAGTGGGGGTAGGGTAGAAATGGGGAGAAAATTTGTAATTCAAAGTCTTGTGAAAATCAATGCTGAAAACTAAATATGTTAAATAAATAAATTTAAAATTAAAAAATTAAAAAACAAAAAAAGAAAAAAAAACCAAATGTATGATTTTATATTAATCTCTAATGAATTTTATCTTATCCAGCTTATTGCCAATGTTCACATCTCTTAAAATCGTTTTGAATCCTGACAATGTCATCTCATGTATTAATTAATACCTATATCCTTCCCAGCTTTGTGATATCTGCATTCATAAGAATTCCATCTATATGTTTAGGAAAGTCACTAATCAAAATGTTGAAAAGAACAAGATCAAGTAGACTATAGATCCCTTTCCAAATGGATCAAACTATATTAATCCCTGTAAAAGCTCTTTTAAGAAAGGAAAAGACATGTTCTTGATAAAGTCATGTTGGTTTCCAGGGATTATCACTTCCTATTCTAGCTGCTCACTAACCATCCCTTTCTTATGACAGTCTAGAATTTTACCAGAAATTGGATAAGTTCAATAAAAAGCAATAATTATAATTACAGATGATATTTTTGCAGGTCTTTAAGGTTTGAAAAGAGTTTTAGATAAAGTATTTGACATGAGGAAGAGTCACACAGGATGGGCAGGAATAGATAAATTACTCTCTCCATCACTAGAAAGAACAGACAAATGAGATCACAGATCTTTCCAGTATTTCATTAGCTTATCTGACAAGTTTGCCTGTATGTGTAAATTGTGTGCCAGTATTCATATTGGCACATCCTCACTAAAAAACAATATTAATATAAGAGAAAAAACACTTTATGTTAGGAATCCCTCTTTTGTGACTGTTACCAAGTATGTGAAAAAACCTGAACATTTTTCGATTAACCATATGGAGTCTGCACAAATTCAGAGAATTATTTAATTCCATTAGAGACCATTAGCTTTGACAAGAAGTAAACAAATCCAAAGTGGATGTGCTGATGTTATCTGCTCCTTAAAGTCATCAAAACAATGCTATCAAAGCTTGAATATCTCACAAGTACATTTTAATATATTTATTGTTCTGCTTATTTTTTCACAATTTTGAGATAAATTGGCACTGCTTTCCTAATAATTTTTTTTCAAAGTATATTAACATTTCAGTTGATTCTCAATTCTTTAATTGGTTTTAGGAAATACAACCAAGCTATGTGTCTTTTCACAGTTGCCACAACATTTTAGAGCTGGAAGGGACATTGGAAGTCATCTCACCTTACACCCTACTCTCAAGGATATGTGCAAATGGCAAGTTTCTGCATTTAACCTGTATCAAATGGTACTCTACATGTTATTCACCTTTGACATTGTTTAGCAAATAAAAAAATTCAAAGCAGTTGCTAGCTAGAAACAATTAAGCATCAGTGATGTAGGATCATAGATTAGAATGGAGAAAAAAAACTTAAAGATCAAATCCAACATCCTCCTTATGCAAATGATGAAACTGAGGCCTATAGAGGTTAAGTAATTTTCCTAAGATCACAGAGGCAATAGGTGGAAGTGTTTAAATACCACAGATATTTTAATTCAAATCAAATGCTTATTATTGCACATATAGCTTTCCATAAAATGGAGCTGAATGCCATTTCATGTTTCAAATGAATATTCTGTTTTCCCCATCTAGCTTCTTTGTAATTCGATGTTATATCATTTTATTTTCAAAAAGATACCCTTATTTCTTCTTTTGAAGCATTTTGAACTATTGCTTTTTCTACATCACAATGATATATTTAAATTTTTAGACAATAATGATTGTAAATTTGTCACAGATATGAAAACATCAGTCCACGTTCTGCCTCCATTATTGTAATATTACAAATCACACAATGCATGCATGCATACATACAGACAGATGCTTCAACCGAATGGAATAATTTGGAGTTATTAAAAACTAGTTTCAAAGACTGGAGGTCTTTAAGCAGAGGATAGATAATCACTCCCTAGGGATATTGTAAAGGGGAATTATATTTCAGGTAAGGATAGACAAGATGCCCTCTAAAGTCCCTCTGGTTTGGATATTCAATCATTCCATAAAGAATATGCCTTTTACTTTATGAATATAAATATGACATTTCTTTGACTTTATGAATTATAATGATTATGACTCATATTTTCAGAGCATTTTAAGATTTGCAAGGTACTTTCCTCAAAACAACACTGTGAAATAGCTACATTATACATTGCCAGTCTTCCACTATATATTTTTATACTTTCCTGTCCAATGTCAATAGATACAGTCAAGGCATTATGGGTATTCTGTACCCTATTCCTCATATGTAAAACGAAGGTATTAGAGTTGGTGGTTTACTGTCCTTTCCCAGGGCATGATCATAAGTTCCTTTTATAATCATTGCTTTCCTTCCAATCTAACAATTTACTTTTGTTTATCATATCTACATATTGAGGTTTTATATATCTCCCAGACTTGGGTAGAAACAAATACACTTTGATAAATTTAAATAAAATTCATCCCTTATGTTGTCAGAGGACTACTCTTTATCCAGGTTCAGTAGATACCTTGTCAACTATACAAGGGTCAGACTTAAGTAACTTAACCTCCATGGTACTCAGTTTCCTTCCCCCAAAAGGAAGGTGATAGACTATAAGGTGACTTCCAGAGTGCCCTCTTGATCCAGATCTGTGATCCTATCTATGACTCTGTGATACCAAGTTACTGGGTAGAGATTCCACAAAACACTCTTCTCAGACAGACACAGGGACATTTCACCACAGAACTAAGAACCTGTGAGATCAGTTATTGCAAATCTCTAGTTTTGCAAAGTTCACAGCTTCCAAAAAATTGTGACTTATTGTAAGATACTGAGAGGTTAAAAAATTCATTTATTCAAGAGGTGTTTGAGGAGTTTCTACATTCACAGTTCTGTGCTAAGAGTGATGGGGAATTACAAAAAAATGTATCAGATATAGTTGCTGCCCTCAGCAGGATTGCATGGTATAGCAGAGAATGAATAATAAATGTACAGACAGTTCTCCCTTATTGTACATAATGTGGACCATTCTGTAGACCTCACTATCCCCACGGGAGCTTGTTGTGGCCCACTCCCCTCCTGGGCTCCAAGCCCTTGAAGCCCAAGCGGATTCAGTGCTCGGGGTCCCCGCAGCTGGAGGGGCTTCAATGGTTGGAGCAGGGAACCCCTGGCTCGTGGCTGCACCTGTGTTGTTCCCGCTACTTCCGCAATAGCCCCTGCCCCAACCTGAGAGAGGGGGTGCCGCTCCCTGCCCCACCCCTCACCTCAGTTGAAAGTGCATAATGCGAAGTTACAGAAAGATCTGTACTGGGAAAAAAATGCGAAACTAAGTACGGTAAAACTCAGCTCGGCCATATACTAGTCTGTGACCTCGGGTAAAGCACTTCACCTATTCCCAGTCTGTTTCCTTGGCTATAAAATGAAGGATTTGAACGAGATCTTTATGGTTCCTTCTGACTCTAATACTCTTTAACTCAATCTACATGGAAAATCAAGACGTACACAACCAGTTAAATATCAGTGTGAAGTAATATATGATTAAGTAGAAAATTAGCAGCATAGATTGAACATTTGACTGGCTTTCCAGAAAACATCTCAGACTCAACATGTCCAAAAGAAAGTTCAGCATATTTACTCCAAAACCTATTCCTCCACAAAATTTCCCCATTTTTATTGAAAGCAGCATCCTCCTTCCACTCATCTGGGTGTGCAACCTTATAATCATCCTTGACTCTTCTTCCTTTTATCTCTCATATCCAATCAGTTTCCAAGTTTTTATCTATTCTCTCTCTCTTTAATATCTTCTGTATTTATTCCACCTTAGTTCAAGCTAGTATAAACTCTGGCCTGGACTATTGCCATAGCCTCCGAAATCTTCATCATCATCATCATCATCATCATCATCATCATCATCATCATCGCTAACATTTATATACTGCCTATTGTTGCCAGGCACTCAATTATTACCTCACTTGATTCTTACAACAACTCTGGAAGGTAAATGCCAGTACCATACGCATTTTACAGAGGACGAAACTGAGGAAAACAGAAATTAAATGACTACATGTGGGTCACACAGCTAGTAAATGTCTGAGGCCAAATTTGAACTCAGATCTTTCTGATCCCAGCCCTGGCATTCTATCTACTGCGTCAGTAGCTTCTTCTTGTGCCTTACTCTGTGACCTACCATTTGTTTTCCTTACAATCCAAATTCTCACAAATATTTTATAATAATAGTATTAATGATCTCAATTTCTAATACCCTTCTACTTTTTGGATCTGCAATGGACTCAAACATATTTATAATGATAGTTCTGGGGCCTGAATGGTATATATGCCAACTGTACCTTAAAGGTGAAACAGTATTAAATACAATTCAACCCATGTGTCTATAAAAGAACCCATTTATATAAGGACCAAGAAAGACACACCTAAAAGTGAATTCCACTTGAAATTATTATTATAGTATATCCATTAGCAATGGATTTGAAAACAGTCTCTGTCTCTAAAATTCTAGGAATATGTATGGGGCCTTGGTCATGTCCCTTAACTTCCTAAAGTCTCAGAAAATAAGGAGGTTGAGCTAGATAACCTGCAAGCTCCCTTTTAAGAGCTCAGGATACTAAAATTTTAAATCCTCTTCCAACGTTTCAGTAAGTGAAGTCAAGCCAAGAATCTGCCCATCTGCTCCTAGGGGATTCTCTTCCCTTAGAAAATTTATTTCATTTTCCCCTTTAGATGCTTTTGTGTTATTTGGTAGGCATTTATTTGTGTCTTTCTGTGTATTTGTATTTCTCCATAATTTTTCTTTCTGGCATCCTGAAAGAAAGATTATCAAAAAGTTCCATCAGTTTTTGGCCTCTTCCCTTTCTTATGAAAAAAGTCTGCTAGACTTCAATATATTTTTGACAATGTCACCTACATTGGTTCAGTACTTTGTTGATTCATCTGGTTGATTCGAGCTCATTATCTTTCACCCTAAACCCCTCCCCCATCTAAGCTTATTACTGTGGAAGGAACCATCATCTCCCCAGTCCCCTAGGCTTGCCACCCAGATGTCATCTTCAACTCTTCATATCTCTCAACCAGTTATATATCCAGACCAGTTAAGTCCTGTTACTTTGACCCTTGTAACACCTCTCCAATACGCTCTTTCTCTCTTCTGATACTACTACTACCCTGATGCAAACCCTCATACCTCATTCTTGGACTATTGCAATAGCCTGCAGGTGAGTCTGCCTGCCTCAAGTCTTCCCCACTCCTTCATTCAGTTGCCAAAGTGATTTTCCTAAAGCACAGGTCAGACCATGTCATTCCCCTACTCAATAAACTCTAGTGGGCCCCTAACACCTCCAGGATCAAATAAAAAAGCCTCTGTTTAGCATTCAAAACCTTTTATGACCTAGGATTCCCTCTTACCTTTTCAGTTTTCTTAATCTTTATTCCCTACCATGTACTCTTCAATCCAATGATGCTGGCATTCTTGCTCTTCCAGGAGCAAGACAGTCTTGGCATTACACATTTTCTCTGACTGTCCCTTATGCCTGCAATGCTTTTTCTCCTCATCTCCACATCCTTGTTTCCCAAACCTTATCTTTTATTGGAAGCCTTAACCAACCCCTCCTAATCCTAGTCCCTTCCCTCTGTTTAATTATTTTATTTTTATCCTGCATATAACTTGCTTGTATATATTTGTTTATTGTCTCCCCCAATAGATTATAATCTCCTTGAAGGCAGGGGCTCTATTTTGCCTTTCTGTATTCCCAATGCTTAGCATACTGCTACATAATAGATGCTTAATAAATACTGGCAGCTGGAAGTATCACAGAATCTCAGTTAGAAGGAACCTTGGATACCATCTACTCCAAGTGTTCTTAGCATGAATCTATGTACTCCTAAGAGTTCATGGATAGATGTCAGGGGTTCTTTACTTTGAATTTGAAGATTACATCTTTAACTACTAACTGAATTTAACATTTCCTTCAATTATGAATGTAAGCCACAGTTTCCTGAGAAACTGCCCATAGGCTTCACCAGACTGTGAAAGTAGTCTATGACACAAAAGAGTTAAAGACCCCTGATGTAGTATAGCCCACATTTTAATAAGAATCTCTTCCAATACGCCCCAAGAAACGGTCATATAGTTTTTGCTTAAAGATATCTAGGGAGATACAGATACTATCTCCCAAGGCAGCCCATTCTCCTTTTGGGTTACTCTAATTGCAAATGGCCTTTCAAAGCAAAATAATTAGTTCTCTTCTCTAGGGAAGGCATGAACCAGAAAGCTTAAAAAGAAATGCCAGTTTTGCCTTAGATTAGTACTTTTCATGGGTTTGAAAGAGGAAACAGCCTGTAATGAAGTCTTTCTTCCCACCTACACACGCCCCTACTTCACTTGTTTCCAACTTCAACTGGTTCTTGCCCCAATTGCAAGCTTTCAAAAGCCCTCAGGTTGAGACAGTTGATTGACTCAATTATCAACATCTCATTGATATCACCTTTATCAGAGAATCAAAATTAGAAAGGAACTCAAAGTTCATCTTGTCCAACATCTTATCCACTGTTTCAATCCTCTCCACAAAAGATGCTTATTTGACTTCTTTTTGAACATTACCCATGGTCAAGACCTTACCATATTTACATGTTAGTTCATTCTGTTTTTGCACAATGAATTAATTGTTAGATCTCCAAATTTTTCATTCTGTCTTTTGGTGATCACAAGCAAAATGCTGCCAAGTTGTCCTTTCTGTGTTCTGGCCCTTTCATGGTCCCAAAATGTCTGACTCCTCTATATCATCCTAGGTTTTGGTTCAAAAGAATTCTTGGTTCCTGTCTATACAGAATTTTTATTACATGCTTCCCCATTCTATATTTGTTTTAAGCCTATTTCTGGTACACTACTTGCTCTGTCTTCCACTGTCCAGATTTCTTTGTGCCTGCCTGAATATGACCCACTTTCCTCTTTGGATCTGTAGTATAAACATGTCTCCTATATTCTTGACTGCTCATCTGTTTCCGAAATCATTCTTAACTAACAAATTCTGAGTATTCTCATGAGTCTCACTTATTGCTATGCCATCTCTCTAAGCCTCTGACTCTGTGATCTAAAGGCTATTGGCCTTGATCTTTCTCAGTGATTGATGATGATAGCAAGCACTTAAATAATTCTTTAAAAATTGCAAACAATTTTATATATGTTGTCGCATTTGATCCACCCAACAACCCTTAAGGTAAGTGCCATTATTATCCCTCTTTTACAAATAAGGAAACTGGGTCAGATAGGTTAAGTGACTTGCCCAGAGCCACAAGTGTAATATGTGTGGTTGAGGCAGGATTCAAACTTGGATATTCTTGACTCCAAGTCCCATAACCCATGCTGCCACCTAGCTAAAAAGAGATGTCAGCAAGTGTCAGTCTGGTAGCAACATGTTTCACAGAACAAGGAGGAGGAAGGCTTAATAAGACTAGAGGAAGTCTTCAGTCTGTTATTACATGAAAGAATTCATAGAGCAGGCAAGCCAGTCTAGGTAAAGTAGCAAGGCCTGTCGAAGGAGAGATGAAAAGCAGGATGCATTAGGCAACACCTTCCCTAGGGACCAGTAGGGGCAAACCTTGGAAACCCAAGATCCCTGGGAAGAGCAGAGGAGAGGGAACTCACCTTCTTTATTACTGCCAACTACTAACCAACTGCCACTGACAAGCTAAGAACTCTGGAAGTGGAAATACTCCCCAGACTACTGCTCCTGCTCCACCCTTATAGCCATCATCCTTAGAAGCAACCCTAGTGATGATGTAGTATAGGAACCATTTCTGACAGTGTCGTGGATAGCTACTCAAGACCCAGAAAAGTAAGTTCTTACTAAAAAAGTCAGCAGCACTATTGAATAGTTCAAAAGCATATGCACAATAAAGTGCACAATTCTCACATTGATTTGTGTATGGCCTATACACATGACATCGCATTAACCAACATGATGCTGGATATACCACAGGTATAGTGGTGGTTAGCCAACTAAAAAGAGAAGCCATTGTCAATCACTCTAGTGTTCATAAAAGGAACCAAACTTGATACTGGTGATCATTGAACCAGGATACTTAATTTTGAGAAAGCCAGAGTGACTCTAGTGGGTTTATGGCTCATAAGGTTGAAACTATATCAAGAATCTGGGGGGTCTTCTATACTGGCTGTGTTCTTGTGGTTCTATCTTCCTCCATCCCTATGTGTGAGTGGTTGAGAATATTTGGCATTTCTTTGCTAGGATTCAAAGCCCAAGGGGCTTTTCCTTTATATGTGTGTAGGGGGGAACAGGGGTCTGATAGTATCAGGGTATCAGGCTGCTCTGTCTCATCCAGAGAGGCAATGCAGTACAATAGAAAGAATCCTGTTCAGAAGACCTGGGTTTGAATCCTGACTGTCATTTACTACTTGTATAACCTTGAACAAGTCATTTAACATCCCTGGGACTCAGCTTCCGTAGTTGTGAAATGAAAGAGTTGGATTAGATGACCTCTAAGATCCTTTTTGGCTTTAAATCAATATTTTTATTTATGGGTGGTAGATACAAGTTTGAGAATGGTTTGGACTTTTCAGAAAAGCAGCCTATGCTATAATAAAATGGGCACAGGTTCTTTTAATTATCATGGTTCAAAGTATCAGGTTAAGACTTTCTGAGTTCTTATCATAAGAGGTAGAATTGAGTTGGGAAGGCAACCCTGAACTCTTAATCTGTTGCTGACTGTAGTCTCACTTTAACAGTATATTTGGAACATATATTAGCAATTAGGAACCAGGATCCAGAAATTGGTTAAGTTTTCATCTTTTCCTGAACTATAACAATAGTGTATTATTTTATTTTCAAAGGATTTTAATTTCTACCACATTCTACACATTCTGCCACTCATATCCACAGATAAATATCAATATATTTTCAAAGAGAGGTACTGTGGCACAGTGGATTGTAGGCAAGCTTTGGAGTCAGTAGGACCTGAGTTCAAGCAATATACTAGCTGGGTAATCATGGCCAATCTTGTGACTTCTCAGTATTCTTCTACACCTCTATGAATATAAATTACAAAGTACTGTTCTGCTTTGGAAGAAGTTACATTTGCCCACCAAGAGCTCTCCACACCAATGAAATCATAAATCCAGGTAATCTGTCTCCTCCTCCCCTAAAGACAAACAACACTACCTTTCAAAATTAAGTTGTCATATGTTTGGTATGACAATCATTTTTTATTAATACTACTATAGCTCTCTCAGTGGCATGAGTATATGAAAGACAAGAGACTTTCTAGCTTTTCCTTTGCTATATTTTAACTTATCCATGTCCATTTTTCCTTTTCTCCACTTCCTACATCATTCTAGTATGGCTACAGGTGAAACATTTTTTTCATACACTTCATCACCTTTCTTTTCTCATTACCATCACTTTCATTATGCACCCTGATCTAATTTGTTCTTTGATGTTATTCATGCAATTTCCCTTTCTCTCCTATTCATCCTGCCAATATTTTCACCTTAGTTTCATGTACTGATTCTGTTCTCTAAATTATCTCGTACTGGTCTTATTCCTTATTGGTTGATTTATTTATTATTCTTAAATTTCTTCCCAATCCCGTGCATTCTGAATGGGATATCTATACTTTAATTATCTGCCTTTGTGTCTTCCAATTCTAAACAAAATTTACTCACTCTGTCTCAAACTTCTCAATCTTCACAAATTTGGTTATATTAAATATATCCATATATATGTATACACACATATCTCCATATACCTCTTTATAACCTCCCACATCTTAAAACCATAGTAGCCACCTCTCTTAATTTTATTCTTACCATTATTTAGCATGCTATTCTACAGCCAGCTATGAATACTATTTTAAACTTCCCTAAAAGCATGAGAAAGTTCTCTTGTTCTTTGAGTTCCCAGTTCATAAGGTAGTCATGCTGGGAGATCATCTTTTTCAACTGCCCCATTTTATGGATGAATTAATTGAGGCCCAGAAGTGTGGCAAACTCTTGTCACAAGACTAATTCTAAACCTCTTTTAGAGGAAGCAGAATTATGATCAAGTGTTTGTGGTTCTACATGATTTCCTTGGATGAGACCCATGTGAATACCGTTAAGTGAATACCTTATTTTAGAATGTTGTGTCAATGCAAATCCCCAGTGCTTTTCATCTCTTATAGCTTTGTTTTCCTTTTGTTTCAGTCTCATATATTAAGCTTCCTGTTCATCTTTATTCTTTCCTTTTCTCTAAACTGACAGATGACTGCACACTAATACTTCTGTGCTTGTCTCTTTTAATTTTCCTTAAGTTATGATGCCAGAATTTGCCATCTGAGTTCAAGGGTAAAAAGCCAGCATTGTAACTTTATTTTCCCACTGGAAATGGGTATGGCATGGGGAGAAGGGGAACTCATCCAGAAAAGAATAATGTATTTAATTACATATAATGATCTCTTTTATTATACATTTTTGCATTTATGATAAATACTATGGAATAATTCCTTTTTGCTTTCCTTCCCTGACAAATGAGGATTTTGTTAATTTGCTTTTTAGGTTGTTCTACTAATATGAACATAAATTACTAGTAATTATGAATGATGTCCTAAAATTGGCTTAGTGATTTATTTGGCTTTAAATGCATTTAGTTTTGATCTTTGTGGTTATGAAAATCAATAAGGGAAAATGAACAGAAATGGTATCAATACAATACAGTAATTTTATATAAAGTTAAAACAATGTAAGTTAAGTGTCAATAAAACAAAAGAGGCCAAAAATCATCTTAGTCAGCAGATATTTCACTTACTTGACAAAGAGAGAAGACTACCAAAGGCCTCACAAGATTAGAACATAAACATATGTGTAAAATACCACAAAGCAGATAATAGACAAGTATGCAGTATTATCTTCTAAAGCAGAGAGAATCAATGAAGGGTAAAACCAGTTTAAAGGAAACTTGGCAAGATATCCAACTAGATAAAGTTCTCCTAAGGGTATTCAAGGATGGAAAGAGAAGGTGGACTACAAATAGAATAAAAATCAGGGGAAACCACAAAAAACTATTATAACAAACTATTTTCTGCAATAAAAGTGTAGAAACATCATACTTGGACACTAATATCACAATGACTGACATGCTTAGAGATAAAAAAGAAATAGCAGTGAAGAGAACAAAGAGAGAAAAAAACATCCATGTTAGGATAAGTGTATTTTCAGGAGATCCCTGCTGAAGTGGATACATCTGTGAGGACAGTAAGGGACAAATTTAAAAGGTATCTCAAAGAGGAAAAAAATATGAAAAGCATGAAAAAATGTTGGACCTAATTAATATTATGCACACGTATAGATGGACAGACAGGCAGGTAGATAAACAGACAGAGACATGGTGACGAAGAATACATCAACAACTACTAATCTCTATGCTTTCTTCTATCTATACAAAAGCTTTATAAAGGTCATCTATAATCAAATTGAATGCAACCTTAAGTAGCATATTAATACAGAACAAATAGCCTTTTCACAAACCCTATTCAACAATGGACCTTTTCTTTAACATCTAGCAACTGACCAAAAGATGGAGAAAATACAAAATCCTGCCTTGTTTATGAATTTCCTTTTTTTAAAAAAAGCATTCAACTTGGTAGAACTAAATGCCACCTCACAGGCTCTTTTTTACAACAGAAAATTTCCTAAATGTACACTGAGATCATTCAGTGTTCTTTGGTAGATATTGTAACCCCTTTCAGGAACATCAATACTAAATAAGTGAGGCAGAATAGGAAGGTGTATGCTCACCATAAGTATGAGCCATTTTGATGGCAGAGATCTCTGCCAGAGTACAAATCAAGAAGGGATTTCCTATGGATGGCAGAATCACCGAGATGCTCCTGTTTGCAGATAGCATTTCATCTAGCCTCAATATATTTCATTCCCTCCTTGAAAAGATCTGTAATAACTAAAATAACTTAGCCTGTCACCTCACATAGGAAAAACAAACTTATAAAGAATGTCTATTGATCAGATCTCAACATACATTTGAATAGACACTCTGTAGACCTTGTCCAACCGTATCCTTTTCTGGGACAGACCATAGAGATGAATAATGATGGGGCTCAGGGTTGAAAAGGAGAAGAACAGGATGAACTGCTTTTTGGAAAATGCACAACATTTTTATTGACCCCAAGTTTTTTATGGAGATAAAGGCTTTCTTTTCAATGCAAATATGTTGCCAGTGTCAACGTATGGCAGCAAGACCTAGAAAACTACTGCTTCTATATATCCAATGATTGCCATCATATAGAGTGCAAGGGAAAGATGCAAGTGTGAGTAGTAGACTAAATCATATAACTAATATATAACCTTGAAGAAAAACAAGAGTAAAAGATTTCATCAAGGAATTTTATGTCAGAAAGGGAAGATGACTGATCACATGACAAGAATGGAAGGTGACAGGTGGATGGCCAGAGTCCTCCATTGGCATTGGAGAAAAAAAGAGAGAACTTCAGCATGTTGAGTGGTGCCCTTGTGGCAAACTTTGGGGATCAGTTGGAGGATAGGCACAGGATAGGCAGGCATGGGTAGGTTATGATCTCCATCATCAGAGGGCCACTCCATAGTTGATGAGGTCAAAGATTCTTGAGTATTTCAAAACTTATGAACATGAAATTTCAAATATTCTAAACATTATGTACAACACTGCTCGTCTTTGAAAGTGTTAATAATATGTTAGGGGATTTGTAATAGTAATTACGTGTAGACACACTTCATGTTTTATTCTGTACTAAATATATAATATATGCATATGTAGTGAATAATTGAATGCAGGTATACATTGTAAGAAACTGTATAGACTTGCTAATAATGTATTTTCAGATTCTTGTCCATTACATGTATACTTAAGTGGTTATGGCTCTTAAATGCATTAATTTTAATAAAAGAGCCAAGATCCTACAAACATGTTATTTTGGTGTAGAAGGTTGTAAAAGTTCAGCTTTTAAATGAAGAGCAGTGTAGTTTATCATGTCATGTTGACTGACTGGGGCTTCAGTATTGCTATACTACTATTGTTAATATGTTCAACTACTCTTCTTTACCAATAACAAACATTCATAGCTTAAGAGTAAAAAAAATCCAGTTTGATTTTCAGATTTATTCTCAGTCAGGACTATTTTCCTATATATGGAATTTCAGACTGAAATGAAATCATGAGAAATACATGCAAGCCTGTATAGAAAGAAAAAAATGTTTAATAGATACATCAAGTCAGATAGCCACCCATGGCAATTCAATGACAATAAAGACATACAGGGTTTACAAAGCTCATATATTAGAGTATCAGTATGACATGGTAACTGTCAGGTTCTAGTTCAGCTTCTGTGCATGTGTATGCATTCATGGACATGTATGTGTATGTATTATATAAACATATATTTACATGTATATTCCAAATATTCTAAACTTATCCTTATAATATATCCTTATATCCAAATAACTAAACCCCAAGTAGGTATATCTAGTTAATTAAAAATTTCCCACCAAATATTCAATAGTCTCACTCTTTTTTGTGTGGGTATCTTCATGTTAAGGCAACTGTACTTTGCATAAGGATATGATATAATTAATATGCCTATTTCTTTCCTAAGGAATTAGATCTATTTTTGATAACACAAGGCTCATCTGATTTGAAAAAAAATAAAGCCATTAGTTTCAAATCTTAAAGTTTAGACCAAATAGAATCACCAAAACACTACAATACAACTACTTTCTTTTAAGGTGTGGTCCAGAAAGAATAGCATACAGAAACTTAAAGTAATGTAGATATAACATAGTCTTGGATCTCTTTTTTTCCTTTACCATTAAAGTATTTTGTCCAATGTTTCAAATACTTATCTCTTATTATTATACAGTTTGTCTGCATTTATAAACATACATGTATTTTATATGGAAATATGAACGTTTTTCATTTCTTCCTTCTAATGAGTTAATTTCTTGAAAAAGGCAAAGGTTTCCCTTATGGCCATCAGGGCTTTTGCTATGTATGAGAAAGGGGCTCATTTTCTCAGTAGCAAGCAGATGGCCACCCACCCAGGAGAATGGACAGGGACTCACCTCTGTCATACAGAATTTCTCTGACAAGTGGTAAGAGGCAGGTGAAGAGAGGAAGGTAAGCCAAAAACAATCTACATATTTAACACTGTGCTTCATTTCATTACTGCCTAGTTTTTTGCAGGACATCAATTGAAGAAGACACTGGTGCAAGAAGGAAACCTAGTAATTTAGAGAATGAATTCTTGAATATCCTACTTTAAGGATTCCAATGTTATTAACCAAAGTTGCATGGCAAAATCACAGGGCTATTATTTTTTCAGACAATTTAATTTCCACTATGTGCTCTCATATGTGGGGTGCACTAAAATAATTGAAAGCAAAGACAAAATTAAGGAAAACTACACTTCAAGAGGTTCTGTATGCAACCTAGAGCACCAGCTTGATTACAAAATCATTCAAGTCAGTTTGGTGTGGCATATTTTGGAGGCAGCTCTGGGTAATTACCCAGAACTGAGCACTAGAAAATCATAGAAAAGAAAACAAATTACTTCTTACTGTCAGTCTCTAGTTTTAAGACATACTTCCACGAGTGACCTGGGTGAATCAATAGCCCCACACCTATCACAAAAGCCATTTCAAACCCCAGTGCACAGGACCATTAAGGTAAAGGCCAGTACAAAATATGATCATGTTAGGTAGCAAAATGGACTTGGCTAAGCCTGGCTTTCTTAACACCAAGTTTCTGTCAAAGCAAAATTCTACCTTTGACCAGATAACCAACATTTTCCAAGAATGAGTTCTTGATCTTAACTGCCAACTAAATAATGCTTTGAGATCTTGTGAAAATATCCTAAGTATAAACAATTACATGCAAATGCATAATTCCTCACTTCCTTGTATCCTTTGGGTCCCTTCTATTTCTAACGATTCTACATGCTGGTAATATTATTGTTGTTGTTGGAGCAGCTAGGTGGCACACAGTGTATAGAGTGCTGGTCCTGAATGATACTATATCCTTATAGTTACCTGGCACATCGTGTTCATCCTTCTTTTTTGAAGGAGCCCATGATGTCAGGGAAATGATGACATGATTTGCAGTTGACTTGAATTTGAGTGAGAGAGGGCTGTGCAAGGTCACCGGCCTCACTTTCTCCTCCAGAGCCATCTGGGTCCAGTGATCTGATATTCATCAGGATGACTAGAGATGGCCCAGGATGCATTGTGAGACCCTGGCCTTTTCAGGTTAAGGCCCTTTCAGGTTCTCCCTTATATAAGAAATGAATATCACAGCAATCTAGTTCTTCCTCAAAGTGACTTTGTTAACCAATTCAAAATACCCAGGGAGTGAGTGTCTTAAAAACTGTGTGGACCTGGTTTGGGTTTTTGTTTTGTTTAAATTTTTGCATGTGATTTGTTATTGTTTCATTTTGATTTTTTTGCCTGAAAAAAGTAGTATTCACATATTATGATTTTTTTTGCCTGAGAAAAGTAGTATTCACATATTATGATTATCCAAAAGCATCCATACAGTTCCTATCCCTGAAGAAGGAAAAGAGGGTAGGAAGAGGCACTTACATAGATTCCTATGATGCACTAGGCATTGTGCCAAGCCCTTTACAAATATTATTTCACTTGATCCTCCAATTCTGCAAGGTAGGTGCTATTATTATCTCCACTTTACAGTTGAGGAAACTGAGGCAAACAGAGATTAAGTGACTCCCCCAGGGTCACTCAGCTACTAAGTATCTGAGGGCAAATTTGAACTCAGGTCTTCCTGACTCCAAGCCCAATTCACTATCCATTGTGCCACTTAGCTGCTTCTACAAAATAAAGGAAGTTATATTAGAACACTATTCCATTTTTATATATAAACAAAATGCTTCAAAAAGAATGAGAAAAATCCTCTACTCAGTGTTTTGAGTATTTATTGCGTCCTAAACGTGGCAATTCCCATAGATTTTCTGAAAGAAATAATGTTATAAATGATTAGGTGGAGCTAAAATGATACTATTATACAGCACTTAACTTAGGTCCATTATGAAATTTAAAAAGTTAGAACTTGGGAACTTTCCCACCATCTATACTATTGCTTATTTCTATGGGAAAATGAGTTCTAAATCCCCTTCCTTAAAAAAAGGACAAACACCTAGAACACAGCCTGTCTGTAAATTTTATACTGCTTTTATTTTGATTGTTTATAAATGTACTTATACAGTACTTCTCTTTGAAGTGCCTCAAATCACTTCCCATATGTCACATAATTTTCACTTAAAAAGATCCCTGGAAGAAAAGGCAAAGAAAAATATGTATAGTGTTTTCTTTTACTTTCTGGTATTCTCATGAGCTGGCTACTACTACTTCCTCTGACCAGAGTTGATCCCAATGCCTTTAAAATATAACTCCATAAGCTCCAGAATGCTGACCCTAGGGCCTAATTGTCCAGAATGGAAAGTATATCATGTCAGTCACTATATCTAGGTAGCTCCATCCATTCCTCACTTAACTCTGGCTCTCTTCTCATCATCTGCCTTGTTGCTAAATGTACTTTTCACTCCTCCTCTCTCCACTTTCCAGTTCTTGTTCTATAATCAAATGAGCAGTATTATTTCAACTAAAAAAAATCTATCAACCCAAATCTCCCAAAACTCCACTTAAAATCCCTTTCAAGCCAAGATATACCTTCCTGGCTGCCATTTTCCTATATGGGTTATTTTCCTCCTTTTTCTTTAGAGCAGGAACTATTTTGGCTTTTTTAAAAATAATTTTATCCTCAGCCCTTTGTATTGTGCTTGGCAAACAATGGTTAAGAAATATTATTTTTCATTCATTCAAAGTCTATAGAGGAGTGATCAATCGAAAACCATTTATTACAAGCTTTACGATGTGTCTGGCACTCTACTTAGTGCTGGGATACATGTATAAGTGCGCGCGCGCGCACACACACACACACACACACACACACAAGACAGCCCCTGCCCTCAAAGACCTCTGCATTCTAATGAAGGAGGACAATATATTTAAAAAGTGCTGAAAAGCACAGAAGGAGGAAAGAGCTTTTGATGCAGGATGACCGATTTTTGAACTGTTGGAAACACAAGTGCAGAAAGTGAACATTAAGTGAATAGAAAGCTTCCAGGCAAACATTAATGTTGTTCTTTGTGCCTTAGACACACTTAACTTATTATGCACAGCTGGATCATATGGGAATCTATATGTAATAATGAATCAGCATGAAAGGGATAAATGTTAACAACTCTTTCTCTTCTTTTAACACTATTTCCATACTCTGCATACCATTTGAGCTTCGTGAAATTAAATTTCACATTTTGAATATGGTTTTATATGTGTAAAACTATTTCACATTTGTGTCATTCCCCAATTAGGTTATAAGCTCCTGGAGAGGAGAGACCATACTTTCTAATTTTTTCCTATCCACTGCTTTCAGAATGAGGAATGTGCTCGCCCATTAAATGTTTACCAATTGAATTCTACTATTTGCTCTAGATTTCTGAATATGTGAACCAGTACTTTCAAACCCAAGCAAAATGATAGAAAAAAAGAGACAGCATTTCAGTGAAATGAATGGTTCAAATGGATCTATCATAGAGTCATAAAAGGTATCAAGAGCTTATAAACCCATAGCATATTAGAAAAAATAAATAGATCTGAAATAGGTCTGGTGTTAGAGAATGAAAAACTAACGTTCTTTTCCCTGGGTGACACCATACTTAGAGCCTTCAGCACAAGTGGGGAGAGCCAGGAATGTCTGAGTCGGAAGGTGTGGCTAGAACTTTCTTCAGGCATTAAAAATGACACAATGGGGAACGCAATAAACAACCCAAATTCTCCTCTTGACAGACTAAGATTGTGCAACTCAGGCACCAGGATGCTATTTACTTTGCTAGTTATTCATGATTTGAGTTATCTCTGTATTTAGCCACTAGTTGGGATATTCGCCTGTCAAGAACTCTTAGACACCCTTTTTTCTTGGATTTCTGATATTGGTCTCAGGCAAGTTATAGACTTCAAGGACTGTACAAATCAGTAGGGTGATATGCAAAAAAACAAGTACCTCTGATATATTTAACCCCCGGCATGGGAACAACCTCCACAACAGTGGACTGCCAGGAATCAATAAATTACAATCCTAGATCACTGAATATGTCTCAGAGGGCTTAAGTGACTAGTACATGGTTGGTCACATAGCAAGCATGTGTCATAAGCAGGTTTTGAACCAGCCCTATCTTTGTCGAAATTCCTCAAATATCTTCAGGCTATTCTATTCCGACAGTCAGCCAGCCCCAGTTCTGTCAGGGGCAAGTGTCCAAGGTCTGATATCTTGGGTCTTTCTGGGTCCTTTGCCAGGATCTAACTTGAAATAAGCCAACCCCCAATGGGTAAATTTCTGGATGACCTGCAAAGTCCTATTCAGAGCAAACTAGTCCAGGCAGATATGATGGAGGCCCTTCCAGCACTTAGCGTTAAATGTGCTTGTTCATGCTTATTACCTGGACCAATAATAATAATGGCTAGTATTTCCCTTTCTATTACTCGACCCATACCAATTAACTCTGAAGAATCCAGGCAAATTGAAAGGGAAGGTAATCTAAGAATAATGCCCATCAAATGAGCCTGATACCTAGAAGAATCATTTTCTATCAGGGCAAGTTATATTTGTAAGGAGCATGTCAACTGGTAGTTCTATGTGTTCCAAATTCCCTCTAATAGCCCATTTGTAATTAACCCTTAAGCAAATGCCCTAACCAGTAAGTAGTCTGTATCTAGGCCCAGAGCACTTAAGGACCCTTAGAAATTTCATGAACATGGCCCTGGATCAGCAGAGTGAATGTCACTGACATCCAAATCATTGTTGGAGGAAATTGCCCCTGAGCTTCCATAGTAAGCTCCTGACCTTATTTATCATATGGTCCTTCCTATATCCAGTCTTGTTACAGTTAAAATGACAAGCTTTATACAACTGCTACACTGCATAGTTCCTTAATCTTATTTGTTGCCTCCCACCCAATGGCACCACAGGAACTGATAGCTTAATATAGACAACATGTTAATCTACCCCAGGCACCTTGAAAAACAAATCTCCAAGTTCTTTAAAATTCTTAAGGACTTGTACCAATATCAACCCTTTACCAGACTTCAGAAGTACCACTTTGAAATAGAGATAGTCAACTTCCTTGGAGTCACATTGTAGGTTAGCAGAGAGTGTGGATGAACCCCCAAAAGAAGTAGCAGCCACACTGCCATAAAGGATACAACAATAGAAGGACTTAGGTAATTTCTCAACTCTCCTTCTCTCTGTCTGACCATTCCTTCCCAGTTTCCTTTGCTGGTTCATGATCCATATCATGTCCTTTAACTTGGGAACATTCCAAGGCTCTCATCTCTAAACTCTTGTTATCTTCCCCAGTTCCTGAGAGATTATCATATGTATGGAGATGATTCACATTTCTACATATCCCGCTCTAGTCTCTCTCCTCATCTCAATCCTACGTCGACACTGTCTATTAGATATTTCCAATTGCATGGCCTTTAGGCATCTCAAGCTCAACATGTCCAAAATTCATAACAGAACTCATTATCTATTCTCCTACTCCCTTCTGTCTCAGAGATCTATCTGATCTGTGTATGTATGTTTTAGAGTATGAAGAAAAGAAAGTACAAGGTCACAAAAAAGCCTAACATTTTCATTAGTGGATTGAAATCTTTGAATTAAGTTGCCAAGAACTCACCCACCCATTTTGAGGGTCTTAAGACCCCTAAAGTCAAATTAGGCTCAAAGTAGCCATCCTGTGGTCCAGATTTCTCTCTTTCTGGATCTCTACTGAGCAACCACAAAGGATAATAAATATTACAGGCAAAGGGTAAGGGGAAAAATTATACATATTTGGGGTTACAAGTAATGGCCCATTCCAGAGCCTTGCATTGGTGCCCTAAAAGATCTTATCTTTACATGAGTAGGAGGAATTATTCTAGAACAATCCATGATACCAGGTATCCTGAAGAGCAATCAATGAACTCAAGTGACTTTCTGAGCATTACTGATAATAATCTAGGGTATCATTATATACACAGGTACACATATGACAGTCATATGTAACTTTCTCCAGGCTTTGTATATAAGATAATCAACCTCTTTTAAAAAATTGAAAAAAAATGTTACTTTTGCCTAGTAAGTTGATTTCTAAATTAAAAGGGCTTAGAAGCAGGTAAAGTTGGCCTTTTGTGGGGGTGGGGGGCACAGCATAGTATGATAAATCATAGTGAAGAATTGTTTGCAAAGTCTAACAAAGGTCTGAAATGCCCCTTTTCCCTGAAACTAACAGTGTGTGCTTCTCAAAGACATCTTAAAGATACTTAAAAGAAAATATTTAGAGCAGAAACACATTTCACAATAGGAAAGAATTTCCATTAAGGTTGAAATGAAAAACTTGGAGCAAAGGGTATTCTGATGAGGTATACCCATTATTAATATCTGTTCTTCTGTTATGTACCTATAAATGATGTCTGGTTATTGTATTAAAAAGGAAGTTACTCCAGCAGATGTTTTTGAATTAGCCAAAACCATGTCACAGAGTAAGACAGTGGAGTTGGAAAAATGCCCAGAGAGACCTTCCCACAAGAAGCCTCAGGGAACCATTGAAATATTCTCTTAAACTTCCTTGTGCAGGGACTTGGCTTCATAGGCCAGAGAGATAAACAACTCATAGCACAGCTTCTCCTTTTCCAGTTTCTTATCCAAAACTTCAACAAGACCTCTACTCACTTCAGTAGCACAAGAACTTGGCAAAGATCGGCAGCAATATAATCCCCTTCATGTAAAAGTCAGTGACTTATTTGTTGTTGGTTTTTTTGTTGTTGTTGTTATTGTTTATATCCAGGTAGAAAACAGAATTACCAGCAAAATATCAAAAGTAAACAAGTCAACAGGCATTTATTGTCTATTATACTATTGTCTGTTATAGCCCTTTGCTAAACGCTAGATTGAGGACAGAGAGCGAGAGAGAGAGAGAGAGAGAGAGAAGGAGAAAGAGGATGAGAGAGAGGGGGAGAGAGAGAGAGAGAGAGAGAGAGAGAGAGAGAGAGCGCGCACATGGGGGGATGTATTTTGAATGTTTTATATACTCTTTGGATGTTTTATAGAAACTAAGCAAGTAGGTATTAAAGAGGTTAAGCAGGCTCTCAGAATTCTATTTTTGAAGTAACTATTTCTTTCGGGCTTGGATTCTTAAGAAATAAAACAAGGGAGAAGCCTAGATCTCTAAGGTCCCTTGGAGCTATACAGTCTAAGACAAAAAAAAAGAAGACCCTAGTAAAATGAATGAATGATATGCCACCGTGGGTACATTGTTAAATGCAGGTTAAACAAGAGATGCATGCCTTCAGAAGAGTAGTTTGAAGTCTCCCTGACTTAATTAACACCTTATTTGTAATGTTGGAACTTTCCAGAAGCAGCCATGACCTTTGGCATCTTCAGATTAGATATATCCAAACACAAAAAATGTGTTCAATGAGCAGCCTCAGGAATTATACCAACATTAAAGGTAGCAGGTTCCCTAAAAAATCCATCAGGTGATTAAAAGGGAGAAAATCTTGCTAGTTTTCCTCTGCCCACCAATGTGGAACTTGCCATGCTTAGCACTCAGGGCCATGGCAACAGGCACTATGAAAAGCATTCAAGGACACAGTGCATACACAGGGCAATCATACACCACCAAATTAGGGTTTGAAACCATGAAGTTTCCCTAAAATTTCTTGAAAAGACAATCCCTGTTACAAGAAGGATCATTAAAACAAACAAAACCAAAATAAATACAAAGGATAGAACACAATTGGATATAAACTTTTGAACATTTCTAAAGAGTCCTTTTATAATGCACATGCTGTCGTGGCAGAGAATGAGAGAGTTCATTAATGATGTTCTCAAGTACAAGAAAGAATGAAGTGCAGAAAAAGAGAAAGGAAAGAATCTGGAGCAATGTTCTGCTTTCTTAAAACTAAGAGGAGTAAGGCAAGTGTGGTTTCTATAGAGATGGAATCTTCACATATTTTCCAACTGGATGCCTGCCTCAGAAAGGATGTTTCTTTCCTTACTGAAGAAAGATGTTCTTCTGATGAAGGGCGAAAAATTTGCTGAGCTGGCAGTGCAGTGGATAGAGCCCTGAGTTTGAATGAGGAAGACCTGAACTCAAATTTGGCCTCAGACATTTAACTAGATGTGTGACCTTGGGCAAGTCAGGACCTCAGTTTCCTCAACAGTAAAATGGGGATAATAATAGCATCTACCTTCTAGGATTGTCATGAGGATCAAATAAGATAGCATTTATGAAGTGCTTAATATAATACCTGGCATATAATAGGTGTTATATAAATGTTAGCTTATTATTGTGTTGCTGCTATAGTTATGGTTTTTATTCTTACTTGGATAAGACCCTATCATAATCTTGAATGTTATTCATATCATAGAAGCTACAAGGCAATAAAATTGTGCATATGAATATTAAAAGTTGTATCATATGCAGGCTCAAATCTTGTTTCTTAAAATGGCATCACAATTTGAATGGCATTATGCCTATCAATCAAAACTAAGAGAAAAACACTGAATATGAGTTTTCAAATGGAGTTGCTATCCAGAGAATATGGTGCTGGATTACATTTTGAATGAGGCACTGACACACATAACATCTTAGACCTCTAGTCACTTGTGTTTTCTGTCATATCCAATCCAGGGGAAAAATTTTGAAATATCTGAATATCATAACAAAGCATTTCGGATATACCAGAATAGGTAATACCTGAAGCAAAATCCATACCGGCTTCTATTTAAGGCTGATTCAACACTTTTACTCTGAATGAGATAAAAAGTAGAGTGATACAGTTGTTGATATTTTCAGTGATGTTTTCTGAAACATTTCTTTGGGAGAGGATGTAGTATTTCTATTTGTTTTCAGTGGTTATTGATCAATTTTTGGTACTCACTGTCAAATATTTATGTTGAAGGGGAAAAAAGAAGACAAAATGAGTAAATTCCTCACACAGAACAATTTATGTTTGAATCCTAAAATATGTATCTACAGTGTAAAAATTTGGAGAGCTTTGTCAAGATACTAACTTTACATCTTCTCTATCAGTTTTATACTAAAAACATATGTTCTTGGAGTAGCCAGTAAATTTAAACCTTAAGATTAAAACATATGTCAGAACTACCCTTAAATCAAGCCTGCATTCAAATACTTTCTGAAAAAAAAAGAAAGTTGTTCTCTATTTTCCTCTAAGTAAATGACTCCATTGATTTTTTTTAAACTAAATATGGTTCCAGGTAATACTTTCACTGAATGTACAGTTAGTTAAATTACCAAAAGTTATTTCTGAAAGAGAGTGACAACAGATTTCTGTAAACTGTCTTATCCTGCAACAACTACATCCTAAATTAGCTTTTCTAACTTAAGTTATATTTTAAATATTGCCTTTTCTTCTGTAACAAACATTTTCAAGATCCATTTATACTTGGGAACTTGGTAAAAAATAAAATATGAGGCAAATTAATGAGAAAATAGTTACTCTTTTACATATGAAAATACTATGCATATCACCAATTCTTTACCTTCATGCCATTCCTATTTAATAACACCAATTAAGTTTAGCTGCAAATTTTTGCTAAACCTGCAAAGCTGCATAAAAGTATTGACTGTAACACATGAGAATTGAAAGTTCCTTCCTAAGATGGGAGTGCCGCTATAAATGATATCCCAAATAAATAAATCAAGCAGGCTAACTCATAGTAAAATGACCTTGCAAGATGTCATAATCATTTCAATTCAAGAAATATTTATTGAGCACTTCTACCCTCTTTCCAATTTGTCGAAGATTGCAACTTAACATTTCCTTCTGGGTGGGCAGTCCTATAACAACTGAGAAAAATCCAATAAGAACAAAAGATCTAAAGATCTGCATTTCAATTGGTTCGTTTTTATCTTCTATCTTTCACTGTTCTTCATGGCAGAACTTAACCTTTGTTGCCCGTTTGGAATGATGGGGGGGGGGGGAGCGGTAAGAGTGAGAAGGGAGGATGCACATCTTTTCACAGCAGCCAGACATCTTTACTCACTTTGAAAAGTGGTGAGGGAATCTCCGTTAGTTTCATCCTCCCGCCCCTTCCCCCCAATAAGGCAAGACTAGCCAGCTTCCCATTCCCAAGATTGAGGCCCCCGCCCCCAATAGCGAAATCCCACTAACCTACAATACAAGCGCCAGGAGGACTATGGAGGCGGGTTTGTGCTCTACGTTCTGCTCTACGACTAGCCAGAAAATAGATGAGCAGAGCTCCTCCTGAACAGAACCTCTTCAGCATCTAAACAAATGCAATAGCAGGTACTGGAGTCTGCTCATCGTTCCCAGGGCTTTCTTTCCATTACCCTTTCTTAATGAAGCACAGAGATTTCTACTTCCAGGAAGAATCTAAATGTAGCAGCGCAGAGTGCTGAATACAGGGTCTTCATCTCGTCCCCATTTCCCCTGAAAAAAGGTCTCTCCAGCAGCTGCAGCCGCCACTCAATGAAAGTGCAATTTGTTACATCCCAGAGCCCCGACGAGAGGTCACTGTTTGATTCCAGTTCCAGCCCCGCTTATTCAATTTGCTCGCCTGACTTCCTGAATACAGGGTCTGATCTTGGGTCCACACGATTCAGCCAAATCAGGGCTTTAGCAGGGGATGACTCTAAAGCCCTCTCCTCCCCCCGCCCCATACCCCTCCTCCACACACACACCAGGGACTTCTTTCTCCACTAGAATAGACAAAATGCCACCCGAAAAAGCATGTGAAACAACTTCTTGTCTAATGGACTCAGAAGCCTGCCAGGAAATCTCACCAGTTCATCTCTTTCTCGCTCCTTCCCCTGCAAGGTGCATTGTTGAGTGAGTGCGTGGGTAGGTGGGTGGGTGTGTGAATTTGGTTTGGAGGTATGGAAGAGTCGAAGCTATTTTCCCTTCCCCCTCCCCCAAGATTACTACATTCCTGACACGGTCAAGTCAAATAGCAATCTGTCCAGTGCTAAGGGTGGTCTAGGGGAAGTAGGCTGGCACCACATTCCCAGGGAAAGGGACCTGGTGTCTCCTCTCCCGCAGCTCCTCGGAGGGGCAGGGGGACGCACTGAGGGTGAGGAAAGGTGAAGGGGAGCGAGGGAGCGGGCGCTGGTGGCTAAGGCAAGGGAACTCCCTCCCCGCAGCCACCCGGAAAAAGGAGGAATGGGAGCCAGCTTGGTGGAGTGGAGGGAAAGAAGCCTCAGCGCGTGGCGAGGGCAGCGGCCGCGGCCACGGCAGCGGCTCCAGCTTCGCGGCTGCCGGCGCCCGCCCAGGCTTCCCAGCGGCGCAAGCAGCTCAGCGGCTCAGCCCCGCCGTTACCTTTCAGCTGCCCGCAGTCCGCTCGTCGGTGCGTCCTCCTGCCGAGCCCTTCAGGGACGACGAGAGGAAGGTGCCAGCGAAGCCGGGACAGGTACAGAGAGAGCGGGCTAGGGAGACCCAAGAGAAGAGCGGAGTAGGAGGTGCCGGAGGCGGCGGCTGCAGCTGCTACTGTTGCCTCTAATCCCCTCGGGGCTGAAGGTCTCCCAGAAGCGTTGTCTGGCCGGGTGAGGCGCGCTATGCCGGGTACTACGTTGCGCTCGCCTCTGGCTCCGAGGCTGAGAGCCGGGAACAGGCAGAGAGGCTGAGAGCTGGTCACCCGCCCCTGGGTGCATGTTAATACGGTGGGGAGGAGGAGTCCCGCGCTTCCTCCGCCCAACCACCGAAGCGGGCGGCGGCAGCCATCCAAGCAGCCCCCACCCTGCGCTACTATGGCTGTGACCACTAGTACCTGGCCCTAGCCCAGACACGCGCGCCAAGGGTAGAGGGGGGTGGGAGAACCCGGCAGGAGAAACCCGGTGTCTCCCCGAGAGCTTTCCTCTCCCGTTGTGTGGTCAGGGAATCCTTAAAGCTGGGCAGGACCTTGAGAGGTCATTTCGTCTAGCCCCCTGCCTTCAGGTAGGATTGAATCCATAGCAGTCCAAAGGTATTAGGTCTGCCAGAAGCAGCTGGGATTTGCCACCTGTCCCTGGAACCTGTTAGAGAATGCAAAGCCTCTCCAAGAGGCAATGTCCTGGCTGCTGCTTATTAGGACATCTCTCTCTGCCCCAGTACATCCTCTCCTGTCATAGAAGCAGTGTCCTCTTGTGGAAAGAGAAATGGTTTTGGAATCAGAGGATCTAGGTTTGAATCACGAGTATGTTACATACTACCTGTATGACCTTGGGCAAGTCACTTTACTTTCTTGGGTGTCAATTTACTCATTCGTAAAATGAGGAGAGTGGACTGCTAAGATACCTTCGGCTCTAGAGCCTACTGATTGACTTCTCTTCTTAACTTCAAGTACTCAACTTTGGCGGGGGGCTGGGGGGGGGGACGAGGAGGAAGGGTAAGTCGTTTGTTTTCTTCCTCATATTTTGGAGATCGATTTGACTAGCATAGATTTGCTTTCTCATTCTCTCCTTCCCAGTAGAAATTTTGGAGAGCAGGTAATTGCAATTTCCCAAGACACTCTGTAAAGGGAAATGCATTGACCCAGGCAGAACAGTAACCATACTGAATATACCATTTTTCTTTTCATCCTCCCTCACACAGGAGTATTCCTTTCCATTGTATATATAAAAAGGTAACCCACTCAATATGAAGATGATTCCAGACTCTATGGCATAGGTCCATGTCTTTTAACCCTCTCTGAAAATAGGAGAAAGCAGCAAAAGACAATCAGAGAAATAACTAATTATTGCAGGAGTCCATAAAATGTTTGGAAGGAGAAAGAGAGAGAGGAGAGAGGAGAGAGAGAGAGAGAGAGAGAGAGAGAGAGAGAGAGAGAGAGAGAGAGAGAAAGAGAGAGAAAGAGAGAGAGAGAGAGAGAGAGAGAGAGAGAGAGAGAGAGAGAGAGAGAGAGAGAGAGAGAGATGGGATTTGGGTCAAGGTCAGAAAAGCACTCAAATGAATATTTTGAGAGTTCCAAATATGAGCCTAAAACTGTGTATACTGAGTGATAATGTAGAGAATAGGGTCCCCCCTCCTGTTTCTGTCTTTTCCAAAGAGAATGGGCACCAAGACAGAGTGTCGTGTGCCTTTTTTGTTCTGCAGTCCCAAGGGATGACCTCATGTCAAAATTTATATAATCTTCTTTATGTAATTGTGCAAAAAAACCCAAAACCTCCCAAACATTAAGCTGTGTGAGTCTATAAAGTTTTAAGGGTTTAACATTTGGTTAGGGCAGGATCTGATTATAAATATTTGTAGAACTGTCCTTTTAAAGAAATAAGTTCTCACATAAAACTAAGCAGAAGTGAAGAGTATTTTCCATAAAACATGGCTCAAATAAATAATCTCTGTTTCTTGAAATTTGGCAGAGCCATTTATTTTTTCTTTTGTTTTTCTTTTCTTTCTATAAGATTCTGTGAAGTGATAAAAATACTGAATGTACTGAGGGCAAACTTTCATGATTATTTAACATAGAACCCAAATGCTTTAATAATCCTTTCCAATAGTTAAACTAATGCTATCCCAGGTCAAATTAGGTAATATCTCATCTGATTAATGCAGAGACATAAAATAGTCATGTAATCAAATGTATCTGTCATCACATCAATGTGGCTATTTCTTCCAAAGAGGAAGATCATATCCCATCCACATCTGCTTACTCTCTGTGACTTTTATTTATGTCTTCCCCTAAGCTCTTTACAGCTATACCTAAAATAGTGAAAAAATGCTCATATTCTTGCCCATTTTCTGTCTCAATCATATTTTAGGATATTCTTTATTCTGCTCTCTCTTCATATTTTCTTATTTGCTGTATTGCAAACACACCATGTGCCTCTCTATTCCCCTCTAAATGCTACTAATTTTTAATTCTATGTAGACTATAGTGCATCATAACTCATAGCTAAATAACAATACCACACCAGTAGAATTTTTGTTAATTAAAACATTAGCCTTTGTTTCAGGAAAATCTTTAGGATCATTAATGGAGCTTTGTGATTTTCAAAATACAATCCAACCCACTCTTCTCCTTCTGTTTAATTTGGGGTCTAAATCATTTATTATTTGTAGTATCTACTCAAGTCATCTGTAAAAATACTGATTAGTGTGCTCTACAGGCTGTCATTCGACTGCATAGGATAGTCTGGTTAATGGACATTCTGCATCCACTTCATTTTCCCTGGGTAGATAGATAAACCAAAGATTTTGAGTCATTATGAATGTTTTTAGAGGCTATGTGATGTTCTGAAGCTTGAAATAACCATCATGACATCTGCAAACAGAAGTATCTTGACAACCTAAGAATCTATAACTTAAGGGACTCCAGGGTCATATAGCTGGTAAGGGCCTGAGGCAAATTTGAACTAGAAGTTCCTGACTCCAAGTTCATGTTTACAGATTAGTACGATTCAAGGTAAAATATATGCAGATCAAAGAAGAGATCTAGGCTAATTCTTTCTTGAATACACAGCTGGCTTTCATCTTTGCTGCCAGAGGTCACTCCTGCCTTGACTGTTTTTGAGTCAACTCTTTGCAGTACTAGAAGAATTGTTTTTCAGTTGTGTCCTACTCTTTGTGACAGCGTTTGGGGTTTTCTTAGCAAAGATACTGGAGTGGTTTGCCATTTGCTTCTCCAACTCACTTTACAGATGAGGAAACTGAGGCAAACAGAGTTAAATGACTTGCCCAGGATCAGACAGCTAATAAGAGTCTGAGGCTGGATTTGAACTCAAGTTATCCCGACTTTGGGCCTAGCACTCTATCTACTGTGATATTAGCAGAGTAGTTTTGCTGAAAAGTAACATGACTGATGACAAAGGAACAAGAGAGAAATCCCCTTTCCCCTATCCCTGCTGCCTTTGGGTAGAGGTACAAGAGGAAGGACAAAGAAGGATCTTTGCTCATAAGTGATTCTCTTCTCTGCCACCAGAGGTTACACTTCTCAGAGTAGTCTCCAGCTTCTACTGAGTAGGTCTTGATCTTTTCTTAAGGGCCACTAGGGAATTGTTTAATCCTTCTGACTATCTGGCTAGCTGACCTCTAATTCCTTCTGATTTAATTAAAGACTTGTCCATATTTCTTAAAGAAACAACAAGGCTGCCCTCTAATTCCATCACGCTGGATTAACAAATTTATTTAATTTAGTTTAATATTTAACACATTGCTGGAGGGATCAGCAAATATGTTGGAGTACCAGGATGCAGTACAGCCCAAAGTGTCTTTTCTAAATTCTCCAACAAAGATCAAAGAAAAGTACCTGACTGACTAATGAATGGGAAATCCAGGTTAAAACACACTAGTTCATTTGTCAAACTCAAGATCACAGATTCAACCCACAGGCAAGCAACAGGATATGAGCCTTGACCAGATGTGGGCCAGAAGCTGTATCTCTCTGACCCTGAGAGCAAGATTAAGGATTCATCCCAGTGGTGAGTAACTAGTGCAGCTAGGATAGGCCACATTCTGAACCATAGCAGTATCTTGGATTCAGCCCACAGGCCAGTAACCAGGCAAAATACTCATTCATTCATAAAAGAGTTTGGCCCATAGTTCCCAAACTCTGAACCCCAATGCAGTACCTCAGATTCAGCACACAGATCTTGGCAAGTGCCTGTAGCTGAGTAACAAGAACAAAGACTACAACCTAAATATTAAGCCTACGGATCCTCTGAGATAGCAAACAGAGGCTGGCTCAGCAGCAATCTACTGGATCTCCAGCCATGGACAAGCCTAGCAGTTGTGTTTCCTAGACACAAGCTAGGGTTGATAGTCTGTGAAGCTAAGACCTGGAGGATGTTGCTCTTATGTGTCTTAGATCAGCCTGCCTAAGGTCAGCTGAAAGCCTACAGCTGCATGGTCTGAGCTGTTCCTGTGTTCTTGAAGAGTGTAGTATTCAATATCTGAAGAAAACTGTGGCAGGACCCCAGATAATGAATATTAAAATATCTGTGCACATGTCTATACCTCTCTCTCTCTCTCTCTCTCTCTCTCTCTCTCTCTCTCTCTCTCTCTCTCATTCTTTGTGTGTGTGTGTGTGTATATATATATATATATATATATATATACACAAAAACTGTCAGAGATCTGTCTCTAGATATTTAGAGATAGGTATATAAGTACCATACAAGGGCCCAAAATTTCCTCCAGTAATATGAAGAGTCAGACTCTAAGAAAAAGTCCCAATTAAGAAAGTAATGCTGGAAGAATGAATTTTTAAAAGATACTAATGATAAAGAACTATCATGGAGCCTGGGATGCCTAAGAAATAATCTTGGAAGAATAGAATAACTCCAAAACATTTATAAGCACAGTCTCAAATGAAAACACAGTTTGGTCATAAGGTCAACTAAAATGCCCAGAAGAGATTAAAAGTTTGAGTTTCTTTTTTAAATAAATTATATTGTAAATTAAAAGAAAGCTCTGGAGGAAATAATTCGAAACAATTAACAGCTAAAGCACAAGAAGAACAACAACTTATTCATGAAACAGACTCTTTGAAAATAGAATGGACCAAAGAGAAGTTAATGATTCCATGAATCAAGAAAAACCAAGAATCAAAAGACAAAAAAGGAGAAAACGTAAAAGTCAAAAACAACTAACCTGGAAAATAGGTCAGTGAGAGATAATTTAAGAATCACTGGGAAACCTGAAGGTATGCCAAAAAAAATGGGCCTGGATATCATGTTTCAAGCAATCATGAATAAAAACTGCCCAGATGAATTAGAATCAGAAGGTAAAGAAAAATCAAAGAAATACACTGGTTACCTCCAGAAAAAAATCTCAAAATAAAAACTCTCAGGAATGTCATAGCCCTATTCCATAAATTTCAGGTCAAAGAGAAATTACTAGAGGCAGACATAAAGGAAATACTTGCAGTTGCAGAGATCACATAAGATTTAACAGCTACTATTTTAAGGAACAGAAATAAATGCAGTTGCCTTTATGAATATCATAAGGCAAAAGATATATATTTATCTAGCAAAACCGAGTATAAGCTTACAGGAGAAAATGAATTTTAATGAAATAAAGAATTTCTAAGAATTCCTGATAAATAGAACAAAGTTGAAAGTTGTAAATATACATAGAGGAGTCAAAAGAAACATAAAAAGGTAAATACAAATGAACAATAAAAAAGACTATATAAATATGAAGTATGTACATTTGAAAAAAGGGAAGATAAGATGTGTCACTTGAGAATACTAATGTCATCAGAGATAACAAAGTGAGATCAATAATACAAAGGACTAAAGAGTGCTTTTAAAAATTATTATTTATTTTTTGGCATTCCAAGTTCTCTCCCTCCTTCCCGCTCCTTCCCTACCTACTGAGAAAGTAAGCAATATGAAATCAATTATACATATAAAATCATGCGAAACATATTTCTGCATTAGCCATGTAACAAAAAGCAAGAAAAATGAAAAAAGAGGAAAATTATACTTTAATTTGAACTCAGAATTCATCAATTCTCTCTCTGGAGGTGAATAACATTTTTTCATCATGAGTCCTTTGGAATTGTCTTGGATCATTGTATTGATCAGAGCTGTTGTGTCTTTCACAGTTGATCTTCATTATAATATTGCTTATAATGCACAATGTTCTTGTTCTGTTCACTTCACATTGCATTAATTCATATAGGTTCTAATGTTTTTCTGAAACCACGTTTCTTAGCATTTTTTACAGTACAATAGTACTTCATCACAATCATGTCACATCTTTTTCAACCATTCCCCAGTTGATGAGCATCCCTTCAAAGTCCAAATCTTTGCCACCACAAAATGGCTGATATATACATGCTTGCATACATACATATATACATATATGTATATATATATATACATATATATGTCCCTTTCCTTTTTCTTTAATCTTTTTGGGGTATAGAGTTAGTAGTGGTATTTCTGGGCCAAAGGGAGTGCATAAATTTATAGCTCTTTGGGTGTAATTCCAAATTACTTTCCAGAACAGGCAAATCAGTTTACAAATCCTCCAACAATTCATTAATGTACCTGTTTTTGCTCATCTCCTCTGGGCATTTGTCATTTTTGAAAAATGTGAAGTGGTATCTCAGAGTTATTTTAATTTGCATTTCTCTAACAATTAGTGATTTATGCCATTTTCCATATGAATATAGATAGCTTTGATTTATTCTTTTGAATACTGCCTGTTTATATTCCTTGACCATTTGTCAATTGGGGAATGGCTCTTTTTTATATAAATTTGTGTTGGTTCCCTATATATTTGAACGATGAGGATTTTATCAGAGAAACTGTAAAGTTTTTGATATTACTTTATTGTTTATGGTACATTTTAGTAAAATATAGTTTTACTGATTACCTCTTTTAATTAAGTCTGTTTTTGCTTTTGCTTTGTCTGAGATCATGATTGTTACCCTTGCCGTTTTTATTTTAGCTGAAGCAGAATAGATTCAGCTCCAGTCCTTTATTTTAATCATATGTATCTTTCTCTTTCAAGTGTGTCTCTTTTAAATAACATATTTTTGAATTCTAATTTCTAGTCCATTATGTTATTATCTGCTTCCATTTTCTGGGTAAGCTCATCCCATTCACATTCACTGTTATGAAAACTGAATATTGCCCTCTCTCCTATTTTCTTCTGTTTATTGTTCCCTCTCTCTTTTTATCCTGTTCTTCCTCGAAAGACTTTTTGCTTTTGACCACTGTCTCTCTTAATTTGCCCTTCCTTTTATCACCCCTTTCTTTCTTTCATTCCCTTCCCCTCCTAATTCCACACTGGGTAAGATAAATTTCTATACTTAACTGAGGGTGTGAGTGTGTGTGTGTGTGTGTAGGGGTGTTCTTCATTCTTTGAATCAATTCCAATGACAGTGAGATTCAAGCATTGCCCCACACCCCACCCCACCCCATTTCCCACTCCGTTATAAAAGCTCTTCCTTCCAAGCCACTCTTAAGTGAGAAAATTTTCCCCATTCTACCTCTTTCTTCCCCCTTTTCCCAATGCATCCCCTCTTTTCATCCCTGTTTATGGGAGACCATTCCAACATAATTGAATCACAATAATGTCCTCTAAGTGCCTTCTAAGTGCCCTAATAATGATAAAGTTCTTAGGAATTACAAGTATCATCATCATATATAGGAATATAAACAGTTCAACATATTGAGTCTCACGATTATTCTTTCATGTTTACCTTTTTATGTTTCTCTTGAGTCTTATGTACTTATGTTTGAATATCAGATTTTCTTTTTAGCTCCAGTTTTTTCATCAGGAATGCTCCGAAGTCATCTATTTCATTTCTTTTCTTTCATTCTTTTGACTTTGTTTTATTGTTTCTTGATGTTTTATTTTTTCTTGATGAGTTATTAGCTTCTACTACTCCAATTTGAATTTTTTAAAAATTATTTTCTTCAGTGACTTTTTGTAGGTTTTTTCTATTTGGCCAATTCTTTGTAAGGAGTTCTTTTCTTCAGTGAGCTTTTGTGTCTCTTTTACCAAGCCACAAAGTATCTTTTCCTAATTTCCTTGTATCATTCTCATTTCTTTTCCTATGTTTTCCTCTACCACTGTTACGTCTTTCTTAACTCTTCCAGGAATTATTCTTGGGTTTGTGTCCAAATAGCATTTTTTTTCCTTTGAGGCTTTGCTTGCACCTGTTTTCACATTATTATCTCACCTTGGGGCTTCTCTATGCAATTACTTTCTCTCTATTCAATCACTCTGTACATGATGAAACTAGAGAGAAGATAGTGACTTATAAAAATCTAGAACAGTATAGTAAAAAAAAAAAACTTCCATTATTATTTGCTTGTCTTAGGTGAAGCCTGGAACTGTTAAGTGAAAGATAATCTGAAACTACTAGTTTTCACCTACAGTTATACTGATTTAGAAGTTAAGCCTTCAGCTGTTGCTGCCTATGGACACAGATTCCTTCAAGCTATACTTCTCTCTAGCCAGTTTTTGGTTATGTTGGGAGGCTAGGTTTGTAGCCTATGATGGCACTCATTTTGCTGGTGGTTACCTTTCTTATTGACTGTGGGCTTCTGGCTGACTTTCTGGGCAATTTTGGTGTGGAAGAAGTCACTTTGTAGATTCTCATTGCATTTCTTGATCATCATTTTGTTCGGTGTGAATTTCAGACTTTTTCTTTTTTGTTGTGTATTTTTTTATTTAATATTTTTAGTTTTCAGCGTTGAGTTCCACATTTTGAATTACAAATTTTCTCCCCATTTCTACCCTCCCCCCCACTCTAAGATGGCATATATTCTGATTGCCCCATTCCCCAGTCAGCCCCTCCTTCTCTCACCCTACTCCCCACTATCCCCTTTTCCCTTCCTTTCTTGTAGGGCAAGATAGATTTCTGTGCCCCATTGCCTGTATATCTTATTTCTCAGTTGCATGCAAAAACAACTCTTTTTTCGAACATCTGCTTTTAAAGCTTTGAGTTGCAAATTCTCTCCCCTCTTCCCCCCCACCCCACCCTCCCTAAGAAGTCAAGCAATTCAACACAGGCCACATGGGTATCATTATGTAAAACCCTTCTACAATACTCATGTTGTGAAAGACTAACTATATTTTGCTCCCTCCTATCCAGTCCCCCTTTACTCAATTTTCTCCCTTGATCCTGTCCCTTTTTGAAAGTGTCTGCTTTTGATTATCTCCTCCCCCTATCTGCTCTCCCTTCTATCATCCCCCCTTTTTTATCCCCTTCCTCCTTCTTTCCTGTGGGGTAAGATACCCAATTGAGGGTGTGTGTTATTCCCTCCTCATGTCAAATCCAATGAGAGCAAGATTCACTCATTCCCCCTCACCTGCCCCCTCTTCCCTTCCAATGAATTGCTTTTTCTTGCCACTTTTATGTGAGATAATTTGCCCCATTCTATCTCTCCCTTTCTCCCTCTCTCAATCTATTTCTCTCTCATCCCTTAATTTGATTTTATTTTTTTAGATATCATCCCTTCATATTCAACTCACCCTGTGCCCTCTGTCTTGCTATGTATGTATATTCCCTTCAAATACCCTAATACTGAGGTCTCATGAACTACACACATCATCTTTCCATGTAGGAATGTAAACAAAATAGTCAACTTTAGTAAGTCCCTTATGATTTCTCTTTCTTGTTTATCTTTTCATGCTTCTCTTGATTCTTGTGTTTGAAAGTCATATTTTCTGTTCAGCTCTGGTCTTTTCATTGAGAAAGCTTGAAATTCCTATATTTTGTTGAAAATCCATATTTTGCCTTGGAGCATATACTCAGTTTTGCTGGGTAGGTGATTCTTGGTTTTAATCCTAGCTCCATTGACCTCCAGGAATATCATATTCCAAGCCCTTCAATCCCTTAGTGTAGAAGCTGCTAGATCTTGTATTATCCTGATTGTATTTCCACAATACTCAAATTGTTTCTTTCTGGCTGCTTGTAGTATTTTCTCCTTGATCTGGGAGCTCTGGAATTTGGCAACAATATTCCAAGGTGTTTTCTTTTTGGGAAATTTTTGAGGAGGCAATCTGTGGATTCTTTCAATTTCTATTTTACCCTCTGGTTCTAGAATATCAGGGCAGTTCTTCTTGATAATTTCTTGAAAGATGATATCTAGGCTTTCAGGTAGTCCAATAATTTTTAAATCATCTCTACTGGATCTATTTTCCAGGTCAGTGGTTTTTCCAATAAGATATTTCATATTGTCTTGCATTTTTTTATTCCTTTGGTTCTGTTTCATAATATCTTGATTTCTCATAAAGTCGCTAGCTTCCACTTGCTCCAATCTAATTTTAAGGTAGTATTTTCTTCAGTGGTCTTTTGGAATTCCTTTTCCATTTGGCTAATTCTGCCTTTCAAGGCATTCTTCTCTTCATTGGCTTTTTGGAACTCTTTTGCCATTTGTGTTAGTCTATTTTTAAGGTGTTGTTTTCTTCAGTATTTTTTGGAGTCTCTTTTAGCAAGTCATTGACTTGTTTTTCATGGTTTTCTCACATCACTCTCATTTCTCTTCCCAATTTTTCCTCTACTTCTCTAACTTGCTTTTCCAAATCCTTTTTGAGCTCTTCCATGGCCTGAGACCAATTCATATTTTTCTTGGAGGCTTTTGATGTAGACTCTTTGACTTGGTTGACTTCTGGCTGTATTTTTGGTCTTCTTTGTCACCAAAAAGAGATTCCAAAGTCTAAGTCTGAATTTGAGAGCGCTTTTGCTGCCTGTCCATGTTCCCAGCCAACTGCTTGACCCTTGAGCTTTTCAACGGGGTATGACTGCTTGTACAGCAGAGAGTACTTTGTCTCAAGGTTGAGCAGTTATGCTGCTGTTTTCAGAGCTATTTCTACACAGCAAGTTCTGCCACACCAGTGCTCCTCCTCCCCCAAGAACCGCCAAACCGGACCTCGACTCAGATCCAAGTAGGCTCTGCACTCCCTCTGTGATCCATCGCTTAATTCCTCCCACCAGGTAGGCCTAGGGCTGGAGGCAACTGCAGCTGTAGCTCTAGATGCAGCCTCAGAGCTACACCACCTCTGCTGCCCCCAGGCCAGAGGCCCACTGCAAACTCTTTTCACTCTGTCCCAGCAGCTTTTCCCACTAACCTTCTCTGTTGTCTTTGGTGTTTGTGGGTTGAGAAGTCTGGTAACTGCCACAGCTCACTGATTCAGGGTGCTACAGACTGTTCTGTCCAGCTCCCAGTCTGGCTGGTCCAGGCAGGGCCCACGCTGGGCTCTGCTCCACTCTCAGCTCTGTGCAGTAGACCTTACCCAGTGACCATCTAGGCTTTCCTGGGCTGAAGCCCTGCTTCCCTCTGCTATTTTGTGGGTTCTGCAGCTCTAGAGTTTTTTCAGAGCCATTTTTTATTGGTGTTTGGAGGGACCTGGGAGAGCACCTTACTCAAGTCCCTGCTTTCCAGCTGCCATCTTGGCTCCACCTCCAGACTTTTTCTAAAGTAAATTTTTGTATCTAGGTCTTCCACCTCTGTTCAAACTGTCTTCCTGGCTATGAAGCTCAACTCACATTCGCTGCTTTCTTTTATTTAAAAAAATTAAATTTTATTGGTTTTTTTCACATTACAAATATTTACAGATTATTTCATGTGGAGCAGCAGCCAATTCTTTCCTTCTTTTCCATGAGAATCCTCTGCTAGCTTAGTAGAAGAAGCATGAAGACTAATTGCAATTCATAGCCCTCCTCTTTTTTCAATCTCTCCATCTTTGTAGTCTGGCTTATATGTAGAAGTTTCTTCTAAGAACAAAAGTGCCCAAAGATGTTGGATATTCTGTGTAATGTACACCTTTTAGCCCACCTGGTCTCCATGGTATCGTCTCTAGGGGGGAACTTTGAAGAGGGCACTTAAAAAGAAAATCATATGAGTGACACATGATATTTGCAATTGTATAAGGTATGAACAAAATATTTCATTATTAATTAGTGTGATACAGAACCATAGAGGGGGCAAAGCCAAAATGCTGGAGTAAAATCTTGCTTGAGCTCTGCCCTCCAAATCCCTCCAAATACCTGTAAAAATGACTCTAAACTAATTCTATTTCAGCAGAACCCACAAAATGACAGAATGAAACAAATTTCCAGCCCAAGACAACCTGGAACATGGACAGGAAAGGTCTGTTGCCCCTGTCTGAGAGAAAAACACAGTCCAGTGTGGGCCACGTTGGCAGAGACAGGGCCAGAGCAGGCCTCAGGGGACAGAACCATAGAAGAATTTTAGAATTATTAGGGAGCCTTAAACTTAATTTAATCCAGCATTCTAATTGCATATGTAAAGGAACAGGATATTTTGGCTGTTACTTAAAATTATAGAGCTGTAGACTCTCAGTATTAGAAGGAACCTTAGGCATCATCTATTCTAACCAGCTTTCTAATGCATTAGTCTGCTCTATGGCATCTTGCATCTACTTGAACACTTCAAGTATGAGGGACTCATAAGATAGATGCTCTTTTGGAATACCTAGAATGATTAGTCAAGTTTTCTTATGCTGAGTTGAACTATTCCCCTGGAACATCTACACATTGATCCAGTTCTGGCCTCTAGAGGCATATATCATGCATGTAATTCTACTTACATTTTATAGCCCTTTAAATATTTGAAGCCTTCAAAATTTTCTCATCTTCATTCTAAATTCACAAAACTGACCTTCATATGGCATAATTTCAAAGTACCCTTACCCTCTTCCTTGATAATTCTTGAATGTGCTAAATGAACACAATACTTCAAATTTCATTGGACTATCGCAGAGGATAGCTTTACAAAATGTTAGTTTTTTAGAAGCTACACCTTGCCATTAATTCATATTTTCATTATAGTCAATTGCAATCTCCTGATGTTCTCATATAATCTGTTGTCACTTAATATGCCAGGGCTCTCTTCTGGTTCACATGAGCAATAATATGGGAGACTAAACATTTTCTCTTAACCCTATGAACTCTAAAACCTCTTTAAAACATAAGTTATGCACCAAAGACAAAGCATCTTCAGTGGTCTCTATGGTGTAGGACACCCAGAATCCAAAAGAAGGTTTAAAATCTCATGAACTGATACCTATTACCTGAAACTCCCACAGCACCTCTTCCCTACCTCCCACAGAAGTTCAGTCATCCTTCCCCCTTTCCAGTGCTGTGGAGACTCTATTTCCAGAGTACAGAAGTTTGCTTAGGCTACAACAGGCCAGCAGGATGGCAGCCCTCAGGAGCAAAAGCCTCCTGGGGACCATGACAGAAAAGTAGTGCTGTATCACATTACCCCACGGCACCAGTACTATGAAGTTCTGAATTACAGATACTAGGACAGAAAACTATGCAGTGCCAGCACTATAAAACTCTGAACTCCTAATGGCAGGGTGACAACACCTTAGTGTTAAGTTCTGAAACATTCTAAACTGCTGATGCTGGGGCAGGTGATCTTATAGCACCACTTCTGTAGCTTTCTGAACTGCAGGTGTATCAGAGAACTGAGGAACTGAGGGAGTGGGACAGGACATTGGGATAAAGCAAAGTGAGCAATAAGGGAAAATAAGGTGGGAGACTGAAATTGTCAAAGATCATAGGAAGAAGAAAACTCAAAGACCTTGCATATAAGCAGATGAAGCGATAGGGAAAAAACTAGCATAAGAAGTCAATATGGCTTCCAGATCTAGTAAATGAGTTCAGATATCAATTAATAAATATTATAAAACAAAGGAAAATGATCCAAAACTGGACAAGACAGAGAATCATGTGGAATTTGAGGAGAACATGGAACCACAATATGTTGTTCTTAAGTGGATACATAGAGAAATGAGAATTATGAGCTGAATTCATGGCCTGTACAGCAAAAATAATGGGTTGAATAAAAAGTTGGATTCTTCAGTGTCAAGTCTCAGCAAAAAATAGTTTAGGTGAACAATAGATTAAGAAGGCAAAAATGCAGTGAAACACAATCTAAAAGAAGAGAAGCAAAAAAAAAAAACATTAAAAGAAAATAAGCTCACTCTAGAAAGAAAACATACTGATTTTGAAGACAGGGTGTTTAAAAACAACCTAATAGTAATAGGTCTCCCAGAAGAACACAACAGGACAAATAATCTTAACACCATAATGCAGAAAATAATATAACTGTCCAGAATTTCTGAACATAGGAAATGAAATACTAATTGAAAGAATTCATAGATTGCCTCCAAAAAGAAGTTTCAAACTCCAAATGTCATGCTTATTACATTTAACAATTCAGTTCAGAAATTACAAATTCTGCAAGCAATCAAGGGAAAGATTTTCAAATACAACAGAAAGGAAATTTGAATAATGCAAGACTATGCTATATCCACCAGAAAATGTAGGAGGGAATGGAATAATGTGTTCTGAAGAGCAGTGCAGCTCAGTATGCAGCCCAAGGTGCTGCACTGCAAATCTATGCTTAACTATAAATGAAAAAAAGTTAGAAATTTAATAATAAAGAACTATTTGAAAGAATTTTAGAAGGAAAAAAAACTGGATCTGAAGAGATTGCTTACTTCTCAAACACACCAAGTTACAGAAATGCAGGAAGAGTGAAAAAATACAGCAACCAAGAACAGCAATAGTAACAGAAACAGAATGACAACAGAAAGATCAGTATAAAAGTGCACAAGGAAATGGAGTAAAGGCAAAAGTTTAGTGGAGATAACAATGAAAAAGCAGCCAGGGACATTATAGACAGAACTTGGTGGCACCCTGCTTATAGATGAATCAATGTTTGTGTTTGTGTGACTACATTGCAGCATGAGAGGTTATTCAAAAGGAAGGAGAAGGGATTCAGGGAATATAGAAGAATGTGTGATATATCCAGGTCAAATCAAGAGCCAACAATAAAGAGAAGGTAAGCCCTATTGTCTTAGTAAGAGAAGAGCCTGTAGGGGTTGGGTAAGGAGGAAGGGGGAGGATCAAAAAAAGAAGAAAAGGAAGGAGGCGTTTCTTAGATTCTAGGAGGGTGTTCAATGAAAAACTCTTGAGGATAAGGAGAGATGGTCTGTGAAGGGAGTTAAAGACCTTAAACTGAGTTGTTCTGGTGAATTTGGTGCTTGAAAAGTCCATTTGTCCTACCTCAAGAGAGAGATAATAGGAATTTGTGTGGACAATAGGCACTTGGTGGAGGGTGAAGGCGTGGACCCAGGAGAAGAGATTTTGAGGCAAATGGGGCAAAAAGGTTATCAAGGGACATAATATAGGAGAGGCCTTAACATGGGGGAGTATCTTCTCTGATACATTCAATACCAACAATAATTGGCATTGTTCTGTGAAATGTCGATGGAGGAAACAAATAAAATGAAAAAGAGAGACAAGTTAGGTAAAAAAACAACAACAACAAAACTCTATTATCTGTTGCATATAAGAAACATACTTAAAAAACCATGAGATGGGGGTGGAGCCAAGATAGCAAAGAAAAGGCATGGACTCACCTGAGCATTCCCCCAAACCCTTCCTAACAACTTTAAACTATGCCTCAAGATAAATTCTGGAGTAGTAAAACCCATAAACCTCATAAAAGTGAAATTTTCTATCCCAAGGTCAACAGGAAAGGTTTGTCACACTTGGGTGAGAGTGGTGTGCAGTCCAGCACAGGGCACACCCCAGCAAACCAGCAATATGCTTTGGGGGCAACTGAATCCATGGCAGCAGTGGTGGTTTCCAGAACTCAGCTCCCAGATGGTAAAGATGTAGAAAAATTGGTCAAAAGGAGGTTACAGGGGTCCCTTTTTTGGCACTGGGGGCAGGACTCTGTTGCATTGCCCATACTTGGATCTGGGTACCTGGGTCTCAGTCCCAGGGTGAGAAGGAACACTAGCACACCAGAACTTGCAGCCACAGCGGAGCTGGGACCCTGGTCAAAAAGTTCCAGGTCAAAAAAGTTAGCTTATGTTTGCACCAGAACACAAGGCAGGAGAATAGTAAACATATCTCTCCCTAGGTCATACCACCTTGGAAGAATCAGAAACTTACAGTTCCTCAGAATTATATCTGAAAACAGCTGTACAAAAAACCTGAAGTTTGGTACAGTGCCCCCTCCACTCTGGAAAAAGAGCCCCACTTTAGCACAGAGATAAAAGTCAAGAAATAGGCTGGAAAAATGAACAAACTGCAGAAAACAATCCTGACTATAGGAAATTACTGTGGTGACAGGGAAACTCAAAACACAAACTCAGAAGGAAATGAAATCAAAACCACTACATTCAAAGCCTCAAAGAAAAATAGGACTTGGTCTCAGGTCATGGAAGAGCTAAAAAATTAAGTAGGAGAGCTAGAGGAAAACTTGGGAAGAAAAATGAGAATGATTCAAGAAAATCAGGAAAAAAGAGTCAGCAGTTTGGTGAAGGAAGCACACAAAAATACTGAATAAAATAACAACTTAAAAACCAAATAGGTCAAATGGTAAAAGAGGCACAAAAATCCAATGAAGAGAAGGATGCCTTGAAAAGAAGAACTGGGAGGAGAAGCCAAGATGGTAGAGAAAAGCCAGGAAGTTGCTTGAACTCTCCCCAGTTTCCTTTAGAAACAATATGAAATCAAGCCTCTAAATGGATTCTGGAGTGACAGAGCCCATGAGAAAAGATGGAGTGAAACAATTTTTCCCACTTCAGGAAAGGTCTGTATCACTAGATTCAAAGGCAGTAAAGTCAAACACAGAAGATGTCCATGCAAGTCAGCAGGAGGTTCCTAGCCACAGCACAGATCAGTAACTGGGGCACAAAGGTCCTGGCTCAGCAGGCCAGTGGCCCAGCAGGCCAGCTTTGAGGCCTGCAGCCCCAGCACGGAAGGCAAATTGCTAGTCCCAGAACACTGGCACAACAGGCACGATTAGGCTAGGCCACCCCGGCACAGTGGGCAAGCTGCCAGCACCTGGCTGGCCCCCAGTACAATAAGTTTGGGACAGGGCCTCCTGTGTCCCCAGGAGCATGGCTCAACTTTAAAAGTCACGAAATAGGCTCAAAATGAGGAAAAAAACAGAAAAGAGCACTGATTGTAGAAAGCTGCTACGGTGACAGGGAAGATCAAAATATAAATTCAGAAGAAGACAACAATGTCAAAATACCTACAATTGAAGCCTCAAAGGGGAAAATGAATTGGTCTCAGTCCCAAAAAGCCTGCTTGGAAAAGCTCAAAAAGGATTTTAAAAATCAAATAAGAGAGGTAGAAGAAAAATTAGGGAAATAAATTAGTTATGTAAGAGAGGAGTCAACAATTTGGAAAAGGGAGGACAAAAGTTGTCCAAAGAAAATAACTCCTCAAAAAGTAGAATTGGCCAAATGGAAAAGGAGGTACAAAAACTAACTAAAGAAAATAATTCCTTAAAAATTAGAATTGGGCAAGTGGAAGTTAATTACTCTATGAGGCATCAAGAATCAGTAAAATAACATCAAAAGAATGAATAAAATAGAAGAAAATTGTAAAATACCTTACTGGAAAAACAAGTGACCTGGAAAATAGATCCAGGAGAGATAATTTAAGACCTATTGGACCATCTGAAAGACATGATAAAAAAGAGCCTGGACAGCACCTTTCAAGAAATTATCAAGGAAAATTGTTCTGATATGCTAGAACCAGAGGGTAGAATAGTCATTGAAAGAATCCACTGATCACCTCCTGGAAGAGATCCCAAAATGAAAATTACAAGGAATATTGTAGCCAAATTCCAGAACTAACAGGTCAAGGAGAAAATATTTTTTTAAAGGAGAAAATATTGCAAGCTGCCAGAGAAAAACCACTCAAATATCAAGGAGCCACAGTCAGGATTATTAGGACTTAGTAGCTTCTACATTAAAGGACTAGAAGACTTGGAATTCCAGGAGGCAAAGGAGCTTGGATTACAACCAAGAATCAACTACCAACTACTCAGCAAAATTGAGCATAATTGTTCAGGGGAAAAGATGGACATTCAATGAAATAGTGGAGTATCAAACTTTCCTAATGAAAAGGCCAGAGCTGAACAGAAAATTCAATCTTCAAATACAAGACTCAAGAGAAGCAAAAAAGGTAAACAGGAAAAAATGTTATTCAATAATATTAAACTGTTTTCATCCCTACATGAGAAGATGATACTTGGAACTCTTGAGAACTGTATTTCTATTAGGGCAGTTAGAAGGATTATACATAGACAGAGGATGTGGATATAAGTTAACTTTGATGTAATGATATAAAAAAATTAAGGGGTGAAAAAATTATTGTACTGGGAGAAGAGGAAAGGGGGATGCATAATGGGAGTAGATTACACATGAATAGATTACACAAAAGAGCAATTAAAGTAGAGGGAAAGCAAAGATTGGATGAACCTCACTCTCATTGCATTTTGCTCAAAAAGAGAATAATGTACATATTCAGTTGAGTGCAGAAATTTATCTGATGCTATAGGTAAGTAGGAGGGGAAAGGGAAAAGAAAAGTGAGGGGTTGCCGACAGAAGAAAGGGCAGATGTAGATGGTAGTCAGAAGGAAAACACTGGTGAGGAGGGACAGGGTGAAAGGAGAGAGAAAGAAAACAAGTATAAATAGGAGGGAAAATAGGATGGAGGAAAATACACAGTAATCATAACTGTGAATGTGAATGGGATGAACTCTGTCATAAAACAGAAGTGGATAGCAGGATGGATTAAAAACCAGAATCTTACAATATGTTGTTTACAAGAAACACTTGAAGCAAAGACATACATGTAAAGGTAAAAGGCTGGAGCAGAATATATTATGCTTCAGTTGAAGTTAAAAAAAAAGGCAAGGGTAGCAATCCTGTTCTCATACAAAGCAAAAACAAATATAGATCTAATTAAAAGAGAGAAGGAAGGAAACTACATCTTGCTAAAATGTACCATAGACAGTGAAGTAACACAAATACTAAACATATATGCACCAAGTGGCATAGCATCCAAATTCTGAAAGGAGAAGTTAAGTGAGTTACAGCAAGAAATAGAAAGCAAACTATACTAGCAGGGGGCCTCAACCTCTCAGAACTAGATAAATCTAACAACAAAATAAGTTAGAAAGAAGAATAAGAAAGAAGTTAAAGAGGCAAATAGAATTTTGGAAAAAGTTATATATAATAGACCTCTGGAGAAAATTAAATGGGGATAGAAAGGAATATACCTTTTTCTCAGTACTACATAGCATTTACATGAAAATTGACAATGTATTAGGGCATTACAAACCTCAGAATCCAATGCAGAAAGGGATAAATATTAATGCATCTTTTTAAGGTCATAATACAATAAAAATTACATGTAATAAAGGGGCATGAAAAGATAGATTAAAAATTATTTGAAGACTAAATGATCTAATACTAAAGAATTGGTGGGTCAAACTACAAATTGTGGAAACAATCAATAATTTCCTCAAAGAGAATGACAAAAATGAGACAATATACCAAAATGTATGGGATGCAGCCAAAGCAGTTCTTAGGAGAAATTTTATATCTCTAAATGTTTACATAAATAAAATAGAGAAAAAGCAGATCAGTGAATTGGGCATGCAACTAAAAAAGCTAGGAAAAAAATTTTATATCCCCAATTAAATACCAAATAATAAATTCTGAAAATCAAAGGAAAGATTAATAAAATTTAAAGTAAGAAAACTATTGAACTAATAAATAAATCTAAGCTGGTTTTGTGATAAAAACAATAAAATAGATAAACTTTTGGTTAATTTCATTTTTTAAAAAGAAAGAAGAAAAATAAATTATCAGTATCAAAAATGACTATAGAAATCTAATCTTTGATAAACCCAGACTCTAGCTTCAGGGGTAAGAACTCACTATTTGACCAAAACTGCAGGAAAGACTGGAAAACAGTAAAACTAGGTATAGACCAACATCTCATATCATCTACCAAGCTAAGGTCAAAATGGATACATGATGTATACATAAAGAGTGATACCATAAACAAATTAGGAGATCAAGGAAACGTTTGCCAGTCAGATCTATGGAGAATGGAAGAATTATGACCAAAGGAAAGACACAGAATATTATGAAATGCAAAATGGATAACTTTGATTACATTAAATTAAAAAAGCTTTGCACAAACAACACCAATGCAACCAAAATTATAAGGAAAGCAGAAAATTATGAAACAATTTTTACAGCCATTGTCTCTGACAAAGGCCTCATTTCTCAAATATATAGAAAACTAAGTGAAATTCATAAGAATACAAGTCATTCCCCCAATTTACAAATGGTCAAAGGATTTGAACAGGCAGTTTTCAGAGGAAGAAATTAAAGCTATTTAGAGTCATATGGAAAAAATGATCTAAATAAACTAAAACAACTCTGAGGTACCATATCACATGTATCAGATTGGCTGATATAACAAAAAAGGAAAATGATAAATGTTGGAGAAGATATGGGAAAATTGAACACTAATGCATTTTGGTACAGTTGTGAAATAATTCAACTGTCCTGGAGAGCAATTTGGAGTTATGCTGAAAGGGTTATAAAACTGTGCATACCCTTTGATCCAGCAATACCACTATTAGGTCTGTATCCCAAAGAGATCATAAAAAGGGGGAAATGACCCACATTGCTGTCTATAGCAGCTCTTTTTTATGCTGGTAAAGAATTGGAAATTGAGAGGATGCCTATCAATTGGGTACTGGCTGAACAAGTTGTGGCATATGAATGTAATGGGATACTGTTGTGCTAAAAGAAATAATGAACAGGCAGATTTCAGAAAAAAAAAAAGACTTACATGAACTAATGCTGGCTGAAGTGAACAAAACCAGCAGAACATTGTACATAGTAATAACATGGTTGTATGATGATCAACTATGATAGATTTAGCTCCTCTCAGCAATATGATGATCCAAGATAATTCCAAAAGACTCATGGTGGGAAATGCTACCCACATCCAGACAAAGAACCATAGAGTCTGAGTGTGGAATGAAGCATAATATTTTCATGTTTTGTTTTGTTTTTCTTTTTACAGTTTTTCCCTTCTATTCTGATTCTTCTTTCACAACATGACTAATGTGGAAACATGTTTAACATGATTGTACATGTATAACCTATATCAGATTGCTTGCTGTCTTGGGGAGAGGTTATGGGAGGGAGGAAGGAAAATTTGAAACTCAAAATCTTATAAGTGAATGTTTAAAAACTATTTTTACATGCAATTTTCAAAAGCAAAATACTATTAAGTGGGAAAAAGTAGAACTGTCCAAATGGAAAAGGAGGTACAAAAGTTCACTGAGGAAAATAATTCCTGGTTTTATGGAAAAAAACAATCAAATAGATAAACCTTTGGTTGATGATTATAAAAAGAAGTCAAAATTACCAGTATCAATATCGAAAAGGGTAAATTCACCTCCAATGAGGAAGAAATTAAAACAATATTTAGGAGCTATTTTACCTAAGCATATGCCAATAAATCCAACAATCTAAGTGAAATGGATCAATATTTACAAAAATACGAATTTCCCAGATTAACAGAAGAGGAAATAAAATATGTAAATGACTCCATTTCAGAAAAAGAAATTGAATCAATTAACTCCCTAAGAAAAAATCTCCAGGGCCAGTTGGATTTACAAGTGAATTCTACCAAATATTTAAAGAACACTTAATTCCAATACCATATAACCTATTTGGAAAAATAGGTGGAGAAGTCCTACCAAGTTTTTTTTATATATAATACAAATATGGTGCTGATACCTAAACTAGGAAGAGCCAAAACAGAGACAGAAAATTATAGACCAATTTCCCTAATGAATATAGAAGCAAACATTTTAAATAGGACATTAACAAAGAGATTACAAGAACTTACCATGAGGATAATATACTATGACCAGGTAGGATTTATATCAGGAATGCAGGGCTGGTAAAATATTAGTCAAACTGTCAGCATAATTGACCATATCAATAATGAAATTAAGAGAAATCATATGATTATCTCAATAGATGCAGAAAAACCTTTTGACAAAATACAACACCCATTCCTATTGAAAACACCAGAGGTCATAGGAATAAATGGAATTTTCCTTAAAATGATAAGTAGCATCTATCTAAAACCATCAGTAAGCATTATCTGTAATGAGGATAAGCTGGAAGTATTCCCAATAAGATCAGGAGTGAAAACGAGGATGTCCATTATCACCACTGTTATTCAGTATTGTACTAGAAATGTTAGCATTAGCAACAAGAGAAAGAAACAAAAATTGAAGGACTTATAATAGGCAATAAAGAAAAAAAGTTATCGCTCTTTGCATATGGTATATTGGTATACTTAGAGAATCCTCAACAATTAAGTAAAAAACTACTTGAAATAATTAGCAACTTTAGCAAAGGTGCAATATATAAAATAAACCCACATAAATAATTGAAATTTATATATATATGTATATTCCTAACAAAGCCCAACAGCAAGAGATAGAGAGAGAAATTCCATTTAAAATAACCATAGAGCTCTTCATCCTCAATGCTGCCCAGTCTGCCCTGCCTCTGCACATGGCCCCGCTGCTGCTCGCTGCAGCCGGCTTCCACGCGGCACCCATGGCTGCTGACCGTGTGGTCTCCTTCATGGACCAGATCCGGGTCTTTCAGGAGCAGGTGGACAAGCTCAACCGGCTGCAGGTGGACTCTGCAGAGTACAGTTGTCTCAAGGCCATCGCCCTCTTCACACCAGATGCCTGTGGCCTCTCGGACCCAGCTCACATGGAGAGCCTGCAGAAGAAGGCACAGGTGGCCCTGACGGAATACGTGCGTGCTCAGTACCCCTCTCAGCCTCAGCGATTTGGCCGCCTGCTCCTCCGGCTGCCTGCCCTGAGGGCCGTGCCCGCTGCCCTCATCTCCCAGCTCTTCTTCATGTTCCTCGTGGGCAAGACGCCTATTCAGACACTCATCCTGGACATGCTGCTGTCTGGCAGCACCTTCAACTGGCCCTATGCCGCTGTGCAGTAGGGGCCTGGCCTGGCCGGGCCCTGCTTCGCCTCTGCTTCCCTGTCTGACCCAGGCCAAGGCCATACCTCAGGCTCCTCAGCTGTCAGATGGGGAACACGGCCCCTGCCCATCGCATGTTGGGACCAGCGCAGAAGGCCACGCACCCTCCTTGACCCTGGGGACTGGATCGACACTTAAGACTGGTTATTTTTTAGAAGGCAAATGAGATCACTTTGTCTTTTTGGTTTTTTTTTTTAAATGACAACGTAAAACCAAAAAGACCCTCCCTCCTTCCCTCGGCCTGGGACCCTGGTGGCACAGATGTCTCTCCTTCACCCTTCAGTGCCCTCCGTCCATCTGTGCTCAGGAACCAGCTAGCCTTTGAAGCCTCCTAGGTGGGAGGGAAGCCTGCAAGGTGTGGGGATACCCCAGCTCACCTCCTCCCAACCCTTCCTTGCCTCCCCAGATGCATGTCCTGGGCCATATCCCAGAGCTACCAAGGGTGGAAAAAATGTAGCTGGCACAGGGAGGCCAGGTTCTCCTGGCAGACCCCAGGGGCTGAGGCCATTTTGGCAACGGGGGGCAGGGGTGCCTCAGCCTCCTCGTTCCTTCTGCTTGCCAGGTGGGGTGCAGCGAGGAGAGAGAAGGGAAGGTGGCCTCTGGCCCGGGGCAGGGGCCGGGGAGACGTGAGTATGTATAATTTAGATTGATTCTCTAAAAATATAATCCACGCTGGACACTACAAAATGAATGACCTAAAGCCAATAAAGATGTTTCTTACCAAAAAAATATAACCATAGAAAATATGAAATATTTGGGAATTTACCCATTAAGATAAACCCAGAACTATATCAACACAATTACAAAACATTTTTTACACAAATCAAGTCAGATCTAAATAATGGAAAAAATATCAGTTGTTCATGGGGAGACTGAGCTAAGACAATAAAAATTACAATTCTACCTAAATTAATTTACATATTCAGTGCTATACCAATCAAACTACCAAAAATTATTTTATAGAACTAGAAAAAATAATAACAAAATTCATCTGGAAGAACAAATCGTCCAGAGTGGCAAGGGGATTAATGAAAAGAAATGCCAGGGAAGGAGATCTAGCCATACCAAATCTAAAACTGTATTAAAAAGTAGCAATCATCTAAAAAATAGAGTAGTGTATCAGTGGAATAGGCTACTTATAGAAGACATGGTAGTCAATGACTATAGTAATCTACTGTTTGATAACCCAAAGACCCCAGCTTCTGGGATAAGAACTCATGATTTGACAAAAACTGCTGGAAAAACTGGAAAATAGTATGGCAGAAATTAGGCACAAACCAACATCTTATACCATATACCAAGATAAGCTCAAAATGGGTACATAATTTAGACATAAAGTGTCATACTATAAGCAAATTACAAGAGCAAGGAATAGTTTGCCTGTCAGATATATGGAGAATGGAAGAATTTGTGACCAAACAAGAGATAGAGAACATTATCAAATGCAAAATGAATAATTCTGCTTACATTAAAAAGTTTTGCACAAAAAACCAATGCAACCAAGATTAGAGGGGAAGCAGAAAGTTGGAAGACAATTTTTACAGCCATTTTCTCTGATAAAGGCCTCATTTCTCAAATATATAGAGAACTGAGGCTGAATTTATAAGGATACAAATTATTCTCCAATTGATAAGGATATGAACAGGCAGTTTTCAGAGGAAGAAATTAAAACTATAGTTATACAAAAATACTCTAAATCACTATTGATTAGAGCAATGAAAATTAAAACAACTCTGAGGTACCACATCATACCTATCAAATTGACTAACATGACAAAACAGGAAAATGATAAATGTTGGGGAAGATGTAGGAAAATTGGAACACCAATGCATTTAGTGGAGTTGTGAACTGATCCAACCATTCTAGAGAACAATTTGGTACTGTGCTCAAAGGGCTATAAAACTGTACTTATCCTTTGATCCAGCAATACCACTTCTAGGTCTATATCCCAAAGAGATCATAAAAATAGGAAAATGACCCACATGTACAAAAATATTTATAGCAACTCTTTTTGTTGCAGCAAAGAATTGGAAATTGAGGGAATGCCCATCAGTTGGCTAAAGAAGTTGTGGTATATAAATGTAACGGAATACAATATTCTTCCATAAAAAATGATGAATAGGTAGATTTCAGAAAAACCTGGAAACATTTACATGAACTGATGCTGAGTGAAGAAAGCAGAACCAGGAGAACATTGTACACAGTAACAGCAACACTGCACAATGACCAACTATGTTAGACTCAGCTCTTCTCAGCAATGCAATGATCTAAGTCAATTACAAAAGACCCATGATAGGAAATGCTATCTACATCCAGAGAAAGAACTATGGAGTCTGAATGCAAATCAAAACATACTGTTCTCTCTCTCTGTCTCTCTCTCTGTCTCTCTCTGTCTCTCTGTCTCTCTCTGTCTCTCTCTGTCTCTCTCTCTCTCTCTCTCTCTCTCTTTTCTTTGTTGTGGTTTTCTACTTTTGTTCTGATTCTTTTGCAACATGACTAATATGAAAATATGTTTAACATGATTGTACATGTATAGCTTATATCAGATTGCATGTCTTTTTGGGAAGGCAGGAGGGGAGTGAGGAAGGAAAATTTTAGAACTCAAAATCTTGTAAAAGTGAATGTTGAAAACTAAAAGTAAATAAATAAATACTTTTAAAAAACTTGAATTGGGCAAGGGGAAGCTAATGACTTTATGAGAAATCAAAAATAATAAAACAAAATCAGAAGAATGAAAAATATCTCATTGGGAAAACAACTGACCCAGAAAAGAGATTGAGGACAGATAATTTTAGAATTATTGGACTACCTGAAAGCCATGATGAAACTGCACTGATATTCTAGAAACAAAGGTTGAAATAGAAATTGAAAGAATCCAAATGTTGCCTTCTGAAGGAGTTTCCAAAAGTGAAAATTCCCAGGAATATTATAGAAGAATTCCATATTTCCTAGGTGAAGAAGAGTATCTTGCAAGCAGCCAAAATGAAACAATTCAAATATCATGGACCCACAGTTAGAATAGTGCAAGATATACCAGTTTCTACATTAAAGGATCAGAGGGTTTGGAATATGATACTTCAGTAGATTACAACCAATCCCCTACCCCAAAAAACTGAGTATAATCCTTTAGGGGAAAATTTTTGATATTCAATGAAATCGAGTACTTTTAAGCATTCCTGATGAAAAGATCAGAGCTGAATACAAAATGTGACTTTAAAATACAAGACGAAAGAGAAGCATGAAAAGGTAAACAGGAAAAAGAAATCATATGGGATTCAATTAAGTTTACATTCCTCCATGGGAAAATGATATTTGGATCTCCTTAAAACTTTCTTATCATTAGGGCAGTTAGAAGGAGTATACACAGACAGAGGGCACAGGTCTGTATTGAAAATGATGGGATGATAATCTAAAAAATAAAATTAAAGAGTGAGCAAGAGGAATGCACCGGGAGAAGGGGAAAGGAAATGGTAGAATGGGGTAAATTATCTCACATAAAAGAGGTACAAAAGAGCTTTTCCAGTTAAGGCAAAGATGGAGGAAGTGGAGGGTAGGGCATATTGAACCTTCCTTTCATCAGAATTTGCTCAAAAAGGGAAGAACATCGACATTCAATTGGGCAGAGAAATCTAGCTTACCGTAATAGGACACTAGGAAGGAAAAGGGATAAGATAAGTGGGTGGGGCTGATAGAAGGGATGGCAGATTGGCAGAGGTAAAAGTCAGGAAAAAAACCACTTTTGAGCATGGATGGGGTGAAAGGAGTGAGAGTGTAGGATAAATGGAAAAAACAGGATGGAAGTAAATATTTAATAATCATAACTGTGAAAAAAGTTTCTGCCACAAGTTTCTCTGATTAAGGACCTAATTTCTCAAATATATAGAGAACTGAGTCAAACTGATAGAAATAAAAACCATCCCTCAATTTATAAATTGTCAAAGGATATGAACAGGCAGTTTTCAGACGAAGTAATCAAATCTCTCTATAGTCATTTGAAAAAATGCTCTAAATCACTATTGATTGGAGAAATGCAAATTAAAACAAATGAGCTACCACTCCACACCTATCACAATGGCTAATATTACCTGAAAAAAATAGACAAGTGTTGGAAGGGATGTGGGAAAATACAGACACCAATGAACTGTTGGCGAAATTGTATACTGATTCAGCCATTCTGGAGAGCAATTTGGAACTATGCCCAAAGGGCTATAAAAACCATGCATACCCTTTGACCAAAAAATACCAGCACTAGGTCTGTATCCCAAAGGATAAAAAACAAAAAAAGATATAGGACCTCTGTATCCACAAATATTGATAGCAGCTCTTTTGTGGTGGCAAAAATTGGAAAAATTGTCCACCAATTGGGGAATGGCTGAATAAGTTCCTGCATATGTTTATGATGGAATACTATTGTGCCATAAGAAATAATTATCAAGATGCTCTCAGAAAAAAAAAAAAAAAACTCAAAGGACTTAATGAACTGATGCAAAATGAAATAAAAAGAACCAGGGGGACATTGTATACAGTAGCAACAATATTGTATGATGATTAACTATGAATGATTTAGCTATTCTCAGCAGTACGATTCAAGACAATTCTGAAACACTTGTGATGGAAAATGCTAGCTATCTCCAAGAAAGAATTATAGAATATGAATGCAGATAAAATATTTTTTCTTTATTTTCTCTATTTTTTGTTTTTTTTTGTATGTTTCCTTTCACAAAATTACTAACTTGGAAATATGTTTTCCACATCTGCCCATGTATAATCTATATCAAATTGCTTGCATTCTCAATGGGGGTCAGGAGGGCAAGGAGGGAGAGAGAATTTGAAACCAAATGCTTTTAAAAATGAATGTTAAAATTGTTTTTACATGTAATTGTGGGAAAATAAAAATAAATTAATAAAAAACAAAGACATATACAAAATTAAATTGAAAGTTTGGGGAAATAATTTACTATGCATCAAGCAAATCCAAAAAAATTGAAGTTGAAATTATGATTTCTGATAAAGGAAAAACAAATGTTCAAAAAATGGTAAACAAGGTAACTATGTTATGCTAAAGGGAACCATAGCCAACAAACCAATATCAGTAATAATCTTGTCTGTTCCAAATGCCTCAGCATTGAAATTCACAAAGGAAACATTATCTGTGTTACGAAAAGACAAAGAGAGTAACACAATAGTGACAGCAGACTAAAATATCCTTCTCACTTTTGGATAAGTATAAAAGAAAGATGGGCAAAAGGGAAAATATGAAACTGAATAAAAAGCTGGAGAAACTAGATTTAAAATATTTGGAATATCTTCTACGCGAGACTGCAAAAGGATATATGTATATCTCAGCACCACATAGAATTTTACCAAAATTGAACATATACTAAGGCACAGAGATGTTGTAAACAAATGTGGAGGGGCAGCTAGGTAGCGCAGTGAGTAGATCACCAGCCCTGGAGTCAGGAGGACCTGAGTTCCAATCTGGCTTCAGACACTGGACACACTTACTAGCTGTGTGACCTTGGGCAAGTCACTTAACCCCAACTGCCCTGCCTTCCCCGTGCAAAAAAAATAAAAATAAAAAAAAAAACAAATGTGGAAAGGCAGAAAGAGTTAATACATCCTTTACATAAAATAAAGGATTTTATTTTGATAAAATTAAAATAGTAATTCACTTAGAGACTTAAATGGGGACAACAATGTAATCTTAAATAATGAATGGGCAAAAAACAAATTATAGAAATAATTAATAACTAAGTATAAGAAAATTATAACAATGAAACATACCAAAATTTCTGTCATGCTGCTACAGTCATCCTCAGGGAAAATCATATCCCTATAAACATACATTAACAATATAGAAAAACAGAAGGTTAAAGAATGGAATGTGCATTTTTAAAATGGGAAAGCCAACAAATAAACCTAAAATAAGGACAAAATAGGAGATGTTAAATATTAGAGGGGAAATAGATAAATTGTAAACAAAGAACTCACAAAAATTATATATAAAACCAAAAGCTAGTTCTATGAGAAAACTAATAAAATTGATAAACTCTAAGCTAATCTGATTAAAAAGAAGAGAGCAGGAAACCAAATCATTAAAATATCAAATGAGCAAGGTGAAATCATAGCAAATCTAGAAGAACTAAAAAGAACAATTGGAGCATATTATACATAGTTATATGCTAATGAAACTGAGAACATAAAAGAAATAGAGGAATACTTTCAAAAATATAAAATAGCTGAACTACCAGAAAGGCAGATAGAGATATTAAATAACCTAACCTCATAAAATGAAAGAGTTTTAGCTATAAAAGAACTACAAAAGTGTGGGCAGGTAAATTTGATCTTGATGGATTCATAGAATCCTGTCTAATGTTTTAAAAAATCATGCCAATATTTCAGAAATTATTCTCAAAAATTGAGAAAGAACGCACTTTGTAAAAATCCTTTTATGAGACAAATATGGACCTAATACCAAATTCAGGGAAAGATAAAACATAGAAAAAAAACGCATATATATGTGTGTTATCAGCCATTCCCCAATAGATAAGTAGTCAAAGAATATGAAAAATAGTTCTCAAAATAATAATTTCCAGGCATTTCACAACATATGAAATATATGCCAAATCTCTAATAATAAGAGGCATGCAAATTAAAAGAACCACTATGTTTCATCTCACACCTTGTAAATTGGTAAAAACTACATTGTTAGTGGAGCTGTGAAATGGTACTAGCATTTTTTATAAAGCAATTTAGAATTATGCAAATAACATGACTAAATTTTCCATAGCATTTTGACATTATTGATTAGCTTATGCCCCAAGGAAACCATCCATAAAAATATTATTTATAGCAATACTTTTGTGATAGCAAAGAATTAGAAACAAAGAAGATGCTTATCAGTTGGAGAATGGCTAAACAAACTCTGGTACATGGAATATTTTTGCACAAAATAACAGAGTGAAATAAGGAGAACCAAGAGAATATTGTAAGTAGTAACAGCAATATTGTTTTAAGAATGAATATATATATATATATATATATATATATATATATATATATATATATATATATATATATACACACACACACCTATTTCTGCCTAATGGTAGCCATTTCTACCATTATGGGGAGGGAAGACAAAATTCTCATGATAATTTTGTTATATTTTTGAAAGGAACAGCAAGTTGTGCATAGTAGATTTGCAGTTTCATGTATAATCATCTTTTTTATTGTTTTATGTTATGGAAATGCTTGTTTTATTCCATTTATTTAAAATAAAATAAAAAAGAAATAATGTGTGTGATCAATGCAGAGAAGCATAGTAACATCTGCATGAAGTGATGCAAAATGAAGTAAGCAGAGATAAGAAAACAATATACACAGTTACTACAACAATGTAAATGAGAAAAAAAGAAACTATCTCATTAAAGAAACATGCTATTTACATACATTCTGTCAACAAAATAGAGAGTCCTAAATAAAAGCTGTAATCACACAAAAAGCATTAAACCTAACTCTTCATGAAGGAAAACACAAATGGGTGGAGAATGTCTATCATTCAGACAATGAGATGTAGTTGAATGGACAGCCAACAGACAATAACAAATATTTCTTGGACAGATAGTGATATTTAAAAATGAACTTATCCTAGAATTGAATAGGAAGAGGAGAGTGGGCTAGATTCTATTTAGGAAATTGTGTATTTTTTAAAAATGACCACAAGCTTCCACTTAAAACAAATGCACACAATTGTAAATTATGAAATATGGGCTCGAGAGAATTAAATTTTATGAGTGAAACAAAAGACAGTCAAAAGGCATGTGGTTGGGATGTTAGAGAAAATCTGGAATATTATTACATCTTGGGTGCTATAGTTTAGGAAAGATGGGCAAGCTGGGGAACATAAAGAGAAGTATAGCAATGAACTTGAGACCATGACATATGGGAACCATTTGAAAGAATTATGGATGTTTTGCCTACAAAAGAGAAAACCATGAAGATATGACATATTTGCTTAAGTAGCTATTGAGTGGAAGGGTGATTAGATTTGTTCAGTTTGTCTGCATGGAGGTTGAACAGAGGCAAATTTATGCTAGATATAAAAATAATTCATAGTAATTATCACTATACAACCTTTCTAGCAATTGTCGCTATAGAAAAGTATAATAGGTTATCTTAGAGGTAATGGGTTCCTATTCATTGAAATAGAAGCAAAGCCTAGATAACTAGGCTGAAGAGAAGTCTTCAGGAATATTACAAAGTGAACCCTTTTCCTAATATGGTTTGTTCTATATGGTTATTGAGGCCCCTTCTGCAGATTGCCCAAACTGGTGATTCCGCAAAAGAAAAAATGCAGAGTGAATAAACCAGAACCCAAAGAATACTTCACATAATGACTACAATGAAGCAATTCAAGACAACACTTAAAACCATAGAACTCAGATTAGGTACAATGGCTAATGTTGTTTCCATATGAGGTTAAAGGGTTAAAGAATACTTCCTTTCTTTCAGGAAATGGTAAACTAAACCAAATGCATCACAACAAACAAAAACAAAGAGTCGAGAGGAGGGACAATCTGCTTTACCTGGGAAGACATACATAGGACTAATGGGTAGACTTTTTTTGGAGGCAATCAGGATCTATGTGCTAGGGTCACAGAGCTAGTAAGTGTCTGAGGCCATATTTGAACTCAGACCCTCCTGATTCCCAGGTCAGTCCTGTATCTCCTGTACTACCTAACTGCCCCATGAGTAGAAATTAAAGAAGATAACATTAGCTTAATATTTTGAAGAATGTCCAAATAGTTAAAGTTTTCAGGAAATAGTTTCCTCAGGGAGTAATGAGGCCTCCCTGGAAGCATTCAATTAGAGGCTAGATGGTCATTTAGAACCATCATGCAGAAGTTTCTTGCTTCGTGGTAATTTGTACTAGGTGGTCTCTGAAATCCCTTCCAAGTCTAAGATAGGCTGATTCCATCATATTCTTGGGAGTTCAGTTCATAACCTCATCTACCTCATCTCACCTTTTAATGACTGAATGGAAGAACAACATAAATCTTCCCATTGAGGCACAGCCAAATTCATTTTAAAACCCTTCCATTTCTTTTTGGATGATTATGTAGCACCTATATCATATCCTTACAGATTTTAGACTGGAAGGGACCTAAACAAATTATTTACCTTGCAAATACCCCCAGACAACAGAAATGCAAGGAAAATGGTTGAATCTAAATGGAATGGATATTAAGAAAGACAAGGGCAGAGAGAATTATAACCTCTACCAACACCTGAAATTTGTGAGTACTAATTTGAATATTCATCAGAGAAAATCCATGATGTCACAGTGTCCCTTCACAAGTATAAACTCATATTATATTTAAAGGGGAAAAAGACCAAAAAATGCATGAACTATTGGTAAATGTCATTGAAAAGGGAACGAAGAAAACGAAGTTACCAGTATCAAAAATCAAAAGGGTGAATTCACCATCAATGAAGAGGAAATCAAGATACATGAATATGATAATGTCCTACGGCAACTGCCATATAGGTGATGAGGATGACTGCTACATAGGTGTTAGTCCTCCAAATGCTGTAATCTTACCTCTTTCGATTTTAAAACAGTATAATTAGTTTTGGACTCAGTAACTGAATGGATATTTGTAGAATTTGGATAATAAGCAAAGTTATAAATATTGTATAGTAAAAATATGCAGAGTAGGTATTAAACTGGTGTGAGTTGCCAAATGCAGGACAGGGTCAAAGATGTCCAGGAGATTTTTTCAGTGCAAAAGACAATTACAATTGTATATCAAAATGATATCAGTAACATATGGCAGGAAATCGAGATGCCAGGGGTATGCAATTCATTTTTCAAAATACTGAGCTTCAAATGTATTTTAGTTGTCATCAGGATAATCATGTATAAATGTTTCAAAGTGAGCAGAGGCAGGAGTTTTGTTTTTACATCTGTATTCCTAAATGCTTACTGAAATGGTTGAAACATTGTAATAGATTTGGGAATGAAATGAAGCAGAAGTGTAAGGGCATGAACATAAGATGCAAAATTAAAAATCATGCATATGACAATGTTATGTGATGGAAATTTGGGTTTGACAAGTAAAAGGGAATTGGTCCAAAGTGATTGGAGCACAGACCTTAAGGTAGAGGCTATTGCCACCATTATTTGTAGGGCATAGAGGGTAACTCCAAAGGAGTAGCCTTAAAGGTAAGAGAATTAATCTGATCCAAGATAGTGGAGTGAAGTGGTCGAAAAGAGCCAAGTTCCTCACATTGTTCCCACCTCCTAAAAATAGTCCCCCAAAGGAGGAATATAGCTTTAAAACTATGGAATGTTTTTTAAAAAACTGAGCTTGTTGGAAAGCTATACCCTTCCATTCTGTCATGATGAACTGAACAAAGCAATGTCACCGAACTCACATACTCCAAGAACTTAATCCTCATCAGCCAGTGCCTCTATTATGTAAGGAAAAAAGTGCTGATAAAATTAAAATATGCTATGTAGACCTATTGAATTAACTCAAGTACCAGAAGTGAGGATAATGAAAAAACATTGTTAGATGTGCCTAGATATATCCTCAAAGGAATGAATAGTGTGACATCATAATTGGCCAAATTTAGTCTGTTCACAAGGTGGATATTTGAAAAGCTAATAGACTTCATAAAACTCAAAGGGAGACATAGCCATTTCAAGGAAATCTTCGAACAACTAACAGGCATCCCAACCAAGAAGATAAATATTTTAAATAATCAAGATAGAAGAGTCACTGGCAAAATATGAGAACCTTCAGAGGCTCTTAAATTGACCAAATTATTAATGGTCTCATAAACATGTTTCACAGACACAGAAAAAGAAAGGAAAAAAAGAAAGAAAAAAAATAGTTCCAAGAAGGCAAGGGACCAGAGGGCAAGACCAAGAGGTCAGGGGAATCCCATATTTAGACTCTTATCTTTAATAAAGGGGAAGTCCTAGTAAAAGTAATGTAAATAGTTATTAATATAAGACAAAGTAATTTGGCTTAGAGTGGTTGCATTAAGTTTGTATTAATAAAAATAATTTTTTTCTATGAGAAGAAGAAACTATATATTCCTTTCCTATAAATATAAATGGCTTGAACTTGACAATAAAACGGCAGAATGGATTAAAAAGTAGAATCCAAAAACATTTTGCTTAAAGAAAATACCAAAAATCTGGAATGATCTAAATAGATTCAAAATAAAAGAGTTTTCAATAATTTGCCATCTTTTTTCCAAATCCTCAGAAGTTGGAGTCATACTAATGATATTGGATAAAGTTGCATTCCACATAAAATAATAAAAAGAGCCTAACCAAGACATTTTATTATGCTAAAAGATGCTATACAAACTTTTATCAGTCTTAAATATATCAACTAATAATTCTATATCAAATAATTGTACAAAAACAAAACCTCATAGTTTATTTCACAAATAAGTAAATTAAAAAGTTAGAGATATTTATAACCTTTTTTCAGTGTATGATAAATCCCACAAAAGGATGGATATTTAAAAAAAAAACAGTAAAAAAAGTGTTAAATAAACCAGACTTAGTGGATAGGCAGAAGTTTTTTTTTTTTTTGTGAAGGGCTCCATTTTATTTTTTTAAATAGTCTTTATTTTATTTAATATATTTAGTTTTCAGCATTGATTTCACAAGAGTATGAATTACAAATTTTCTCCCCATTTCTACCCTGCCACCCACTCCAAGATGGCATATATTCTGGTTGCTCTGTTCCGCAGTTGGCCCTCCCTTCTGTCACCCCACTCCCCTCCCATCCCCTTTTCCCTTCCTTTCTTGTAGGGCAAGATACATTTCTACGCCCCATTGCTGGTGTATCTTATTTTCTAGTTGCATGAAAAAACTTTTTTTTTGTTTATGAACATCTGTTTTTAAAACTTTGAGTTCCAAATTCTCTCCGCTCTTCCCTTCCCACCCACCCTCCCTAAGAAATCAAGCAATTCAACATAGGCCACATGTGAATCATTATGTATAACCTTTCCACAATACTCATGTTGTGAAAGACTCACTATATTTTGCTCCTTCCTAACCTATCCCCCTTTATTGAATTTTCTTTCTTGACCCTGTCCCCTTTTGAAAGTGTTTGTTTTTCATTAGTTCCACCCCCATCTGCCCTCCCTTCTATCATCCCCCTTTTTTATCTTCTTCCTCCTTTTTTCCTGTGGGGTAAGATACCCAATTGAGTATGTATGGTATTCCCTCGTCAGGTCAAATCTGATGAGAGCAAGATTCACTCATTCCCCCTCACCTGCCTTGTCTTTACTTCCTACAGAACTGCTTTTTCTTGCCACTTTTATGTGAGATAATTTACCCCATTCTATCTCTCACTTTCTCCCTCTCTCAATATATTACTCTCTCATCCCTTAATTTGATTTTATTTCTTTTAGATATCTTCCCTTTATCTTCAACTCACCCTGTGCCTGCTCGTGCTCGCTCTCTCTCTCCCTCTCTCTCTCTCTCTCTCTCTCTCTCTCTCTCTCTCTCTCTCTCTCTCTCTCCCCTTCAGCATATTGCCTTCAGCTACCCTAATACTGAGGTCTCATGAATCATACACATCATCTTTTCCATGTAGGAATGTAAACAAAACAGTTCAACTTTAGTAAGTCCCTTGCAATATCTTTTTCTTGTTCTTTTTCTTGATTACCTTTTCATGCTTCTCTTGATTCTGGTGTTTGAAAGTCAAATTTCTTATTTATCTCTGGTCTTTTCACTGAGAAAGCTTGAAAGTCCTCTATTTTATTGAAAATCCATATTTTGCCTTGGAGCATGATACTCAGTTTTCCTGGGTAGGTGATTCTTGGTTTTAATCCTCGCTCCTTGGGCTGTTCTGATTGCGTTTCCACAATACTCAAATTGTTTCTTTCTGGCTGCTTGCAGTATTTTCTCCTTGATCTGGGAGCTCTGGAATTTGGAGACAATATTCCTAGGAGATTTCTTTTTGGGATCTATTTGAGGAGGCAATCAGTGGATTCTTTCAATTTCTATTTTGCCCTGTGGCTCTAGAATATCAGGGCAGTTCTCCTTGATAATTTCTTGAAAGATGATATCTAGCCTCTTTTCTTGATCATGGCTTTCAGGTAGTCCAATAGTTTTTAAATTATCTCTCCTGGATCTATTTCCAGGTCAGTGGTTTTTCCAAAGAGATATTTCACATTGTCTTCCATTTTTTCATTCCTTTGGTTCTGTTTTATAATATCTTGATTTCTGATAAAGTCACTAGCTTCCACTTGCTCCAATCTAATTTTTAGGGTAGTATTTTCTTCAGTGGTCTTTTGGACCTCCTTTTCCATTTGGCTAATTCTGCCTTTCAAGGAATTCTTCTCCTCATTGGCTTTCTGGAGCTCTTTTGCCATTTGAGTTAGTCTATTTTTCAAGGTGTTGTTTTCTTCAGTGTATTTTTCAGTATTTTTTTTGGGTCTCCTTTAGCAAGTCATTGACTTGTTTTTCATGGTTTTCTCGCATCCTTCTCATTTCTCTTCCCAATTTTTTCTCTATTTCTCTAACTTGCTTTTCCAAATCCTTTTTGAGCTCTTCCATGGCCTGAGACCAGTTCATGTTTTTCTTGGAGGCTTTTGTTGTAGGCTCTTTGACTTTGTTGACTTCTTCTGGCTGTATGTTTTGGTCTTCTTTGTCACCAAAGAAAGATTCCAAAGTCTGAGACTGAATCTGGGTGTGTTTTCGCTGCCTGGCCATGTTCCCAGCCAACTAACCTGACCCTTGAGTTTTTCAGCGGGGTATGAGTGCTTGTAGAGTTAAGAGAACTATGTTCCAAGCTTGGGGGGATGTGCTAGCTCTGCCACACCAGCACTCCTCCTTCCCCAAGAACCCCCAACCTGGACTGGACTTAGATATTCAGCAGGCTCTTCACTCCTGCTCTGATCCACCACTTAATTCCTCCCACCAGGTGGGCCTGGGGCCAGAAGCAACTGCAGCTGCAGTTCCGTAGCTGCCCCACCTCCGCTGCCCTGGGGGTGGTGGCTGAACCCCAAACTCCTTCCACTCTCGCAGTTTTTCCCACTAACCTTCTCTGTTGTCTTTGGTGTTTGTGGGTTGAGAAGTCTGGTAACTGCTGCAGCTCACTGATTCAGGGTGCTAGGGCACACTCCGCCCCGCTCCTGTTCTGGTTGGTCCATACCGCCCACGCTGGGCTCTGCCCCGCTCCACTCCCAGCTCCCTGTGAGATAGACCTCACCCAGAGACCATCCAGGCTGTCCTGGGCTAGAGCCCTGCTTCCCTCTGCTATTTTGTGGGTTCTGCATTTCTAGAATTGGTTCAGAGCCATTTTTTTATAGGTTTTTGGAGGGACTCGGCGGGGAGCTCAAGCTAGTCCCTGCTTTCCAGCCGCCATCTTGGCTCCACCAGATAGGCAGAAGTTAATGGACAAAGAAAAGAATGAGCCTTTTTGGCCCAGTATTCACAAAACTTAACCAAATAAAGGACAGTATGCTGGATCACAAAGAAGGCACAGTCAAATATAGACGAGATTCTCTATATTACATCATACCATAACACTAAAAAAACTGTTAGTGAATATATAACAAATTAAAGGTATTACTCCCCCTGGGAACTAAAAAAAAAGTGGCATTACATAATCTGTGGATAAGTGAGGAAATTAGAAATATATAAATTATAAAATACAGCAGGTTGTCTCAAAGATAATGAAAACACAGATGGTACAGAAAAAATATATGAAATTCAACCAGAGCAATGCAAAAGTTTTATAACATAATTAACCAAAAGTGTAGCCAATATAAGAATCTAATGTACTTTTAGTTGACTATAGAAAAGTATTTGATTCAGTGGAGAAAAATGTTTCCATGACAGCTTGTTCAATTTCTTTTTCTAAGACAGAATAATTTAAACATTCTATTTCCTCTTCTGGTAACCTGGGCAATTTTATGCTTTTGTAAATATTCAAGTATTTTACTTAGATTGTCAGATTTATTAGCATACAATTGGCAAAAGAACTCCTAACTATTGCTTTAATTTCCTCTTCACTTGATTTTTGATACTGGTAACTTGGTTTTCTTCTTTCCCTTTTCAATGAAATTTACCAATAGTTCATGTATTTTTTGGCCTTTTCCCCACAAAATCACCTTCCAGTTTTACTTATTAGTTCAATGGTTTTCTTATTTTCAATTTTAATTAATATCTCCTTTGATTTTCAATTTGTTTTTTAGTTGTGGATTTTAACTTGTTTGTTTTCTAGTTACTTTTTCTAGTTGCATGCCCAATTCATTGACCTGTTCTTTTTTCTATTTTATTGATGTAAGCATTTAGAAATATGAATTATCTCTTAAATACTGCTTTGGCTATATCCCATAAATTTTGTTGTTGGTTCATTGTTGTCATTCTCTTTCATAAAATTCTTGATTTTTTTATGACTTATTCCTTGAAAAACTCATTCATTAGGATTAGATTACTTTATTTTCCATTAATTTATTGAACATAATTTCTATTGAATCATTATGACCTGAAAAGGGTGCCTTTAATATTTCTGTTTTTCTGTATTTTATTGTGAGGTTTTTATGCTCTAAAGCATGGTCAATTATTTGTACATGCCATGTGCTGCTGAGAAAAAGGTATAGAACTTTTCTATTCCTTTTGATTTTCTCCAAAGTCTATCATATTTAACTTTTCTAGAATTTTATTCACCTCCTTAACTTTTTTCTTAGTTATTTTATGGTTAGATTTATCTAGCCCTGAGAGGGAAAAATTGAAGTTTCCCAGCAGGACTGTTTTACTATCTATTTCCTCCTGTAACTCATTTAACTTTTCCTTTAGCAATTTGAATGCCAAACAATTTGGTGCATGTTTATTATTGATATCAGCCCATTGTCTATGGTACCTTTGCTTCCCTGGAGGGTAAGATAGATTTCTTTACTCAACTGAGTGTATAAGTTATTCCCTCTTTGAACCAATTCTAATGAGTAAGTTTTAAGCATTGCTTGCCACTTCCCATCTTTCTCTCCACTATAAAATCTCTTTCATACCTCTTTTATGTGAGATAATTTACCCCATTCTACCTCTCCCCCTTTCCCAGTGAATCCCTGTTTTTCCTCCTTATTTTTTTAATATCATTCCACCATAGCCTAGTCACACCCATGCCCTCTGTCAATATATACTCCTAATTGCTCTAATATTGATAAAGTTCTTAGGGATTGTAAGTATCTTCCCATGTAGAAATGTAAACAGGCTAACCTTATTGAATACCTTATGATTTCTCTTTCCTGTTTACCTTCTATGCATCTTCTGATTCTTGTTTTTGAAAGTCAAATTTTCTTTTCCATTTCTGGTTTCTTCATAAGTCCTCTATTTCAAAAAATACCCATTTCCCCCCTAAAGCATGATACTCAGGTGTGCTGAGTAGGTAATTCTTGGTTGCAATCCTACATCCTTTTCCCTCAGGAATATCATATTCTAAGCCATTTAGCAGCTGATAAATCTTATATGATCATGACTGTGATTCCATGATACTTAAGTTGTGCCTTTCTGGCTGCTTGTGATATTTTCTCCTTGACCTATAAGCTCTGGAATTTGGCTATAACATTCCTGTGAATGTTCATTTTGAGATCTCTTTTGGGAAGTGATTGGTGGATTCTTTCAATTTTTATTTTACCCTCCAGTACTAGAATATTGTGGTAGTTTTCCTTGAAATTTATTGAAATTTGATGTCTAGGCCTTTTTTTCTCATGGCTTTTGGGTAATCCAATAATTCTTAAATGATCTCTCCTCAATTTATTTTCCAGGCCATTTTTTTCCAGGTCATTATTTTCTAATGAGATATTTGACATTTTATTCCATTTTTCATTCTTTTGATTTTGTTTGATTGTTTCTTGATGTCTCATGGAGTCATTAGTTTCCACTTGGACAATTCTAATGGTTGAGGAATTATTTTCTACAGTGAGCTTCTGTACCTCCTTTTACATTTAGCCAATTCCATTTTAAGGGACTCTTTTCTTCTGTGCATTTTGCACTTCTTTTTCATGTAGCCAATTCTACTTTTTAAAGAATTCTTCTCTTCAGTGGATATTGTCTGCCTTTTTCCATTTGGCCAGTTTTGCTTTTGAAGGCATTCTCTTCCATCGATTTTTGTGCCTCTTTTATTGTTTGGCCTATTCTATTTTTTAAGGTATTATTTTCTTCAATATTTTTGTCCCTCTTTTACCAAGCTGTTGACTCTTTTTTCATTATTTTCTTGCATTATTCTTATTTCTTTTCCCATTTTCTCCTCTACCTCTTTTGTTTGACTTTTTACAATTTCTTTTGAATGCTACTAGGAATCTTTTTGGACCTGAGACCAATTTACATTTTTCTTTGAGAAATTACATGTAGATATTTCAACATTGTTGTATTCTTCTGAGCTTGTGTTTTGATCTTCCCTGTCACCATAGTGCCTTTCTATGCTCAGGTTCCTTTTTGTTCTTTGCTCATTTTTCCAGTCTGTTTTTTTACCTTTACCTTTATATTAAAGTTGGGCTCTGCTTCCAAGGTAGAAGAGGCATTGTCCCAGACTTCACATTTTTGGTGCTATTATTTTCAAAGCTAGTTCTAGGAGTCTGCAACTTTTTACTTCTTCCAAGTTGTATGATTTAAGGAGAGGTGTAGTCACTGCTCTCTTGGTTTATGCTGTGGTCTGTGAGTGACCACAAGTACTCTTTTCTGCTGTGCAACTGTGACCAAGGTTTCCACTCCTGATAGTAGTCCACCTCACCCTAGGATTGTGACCCAGAACTATGTATGGATTATGCAACAGAGTCCTTCACCCAACACAAGTAAAAGATCCTCTGCAATCTCCTGAAAAGTTGTCTGAGCTCTTTACTCCCTGTGGGCCGAGAGCCCCAGAAGACACTGCCAATTCAGTTGCTCCCAAAGCCTGATGTTTGCTTGTTTGGCTGGGCTGTACTGCACATCCCTCTCAATGCAGTGAGAAAGACCTTTCATGCTTGCCTTCTAAGTTGTCTTGGACTGTAAAATTGTTTTTCCACATTCTTTTGTTGGTTCAGCCATTCCAGAATTTGCATTGAGGTGTTATTTTAATGTTGTTTCTAGGGAATTGTGGAAGAGCTCAGTCAAATCCCTGCCTTTGCTCTGTCATCTTGGCTCTGCCTCACTGTCAATAAGCTTAATCCTCAAAAAGATGCAATTAATTACAAAAAATAAGCTAAGAAAATAAAATTTAAGATCACTTAAATTTATCTCACATCATTAAAGAACCGCCTTGCTAAAAAGATAATAGAGCGGATGATTTTACAAATGAATTCCACCAAACTTTTTTTTAAAAACATCTCATATTCTATATACTGTTCCAAAATCTGAAAAACAACCCACCTCATCCCTCCCCTGCTATAGGGTACCCAAGATTCTATGGGACATCTGGTAATAATCCTGTCTTTATAAATTTCCTGGAAAGCCCCAGCCAAAGCTGGTATCAAGTAGGAACTCCCTTCTTGCCCCACCCCCTACCCTCCACCATAGACTAACTACTCCAGACCCTACAGGATTTGGTGGGCCACAGTCAAAGTTGGTGCCACATAAGACCAGTCTCCTCTTTCCTGGTTCCTGGCTATATGTGAATCTTACATTCACTTATTTGGAATACTCAGTTTCTTTAAAATATGCATCCATTAAATTTCAGAATTATTTTTTTACAAAATGAATTTATCTTTACTTAACCATGAAAAATGGAAATCTCTTCTTTTAACAGTATTCCAAGCACTTGGCAGAAGAAATCTAGTATGTTTTGCAAATATATAGATATGTCCTATACTCTGTCCCCATGCTATCACATTGTTTTACCAAAGGTCTTCCTTTTAATGGACTGATTTTTATAATGAAGTCGATTACTCCTAACAATTTTTAAAATTATATGCATCCCCTCATATATCTTGATGAAACTGATTGTGAAGTATGCAATGTATCCAAATTGTATAATTTAATTTAAACTATGTACATATATATTATATATAATTTAAACTAGTGCTTTTAGCCCTGTTATTCTTCTTGATATTGATTGAACTTTTTCAATTTAACACAACTCCCTAGCATTATATTCTTTTTATTAAAAATAAATTATTATGAATTTTTCTTAATATGGAATTGCTACATTATGCTTAATAACAAATCTTCCCTGGCATCATTTCCAACAATATATCCTACATGTGTAATGAACAGGATGTCTTTAACTATATCTGTAGTTTTTTCCATGTGCAATGCAAAATAGGAAGATTTTAGTTTCTCAATTTATTAAATTCAAAAATCTTCTAACTTGTGGGCATTTTCCTCCTCACTATATAATCTGAAAGTGGAACCATTTGAAGCTACTTTACATATGATTCACTAAGTGTTGTTTTAATTATATCAATAGCTGCAGGTTACACCAATGTTTCTCTAAATTTTTACATTTAGTAATACCATGAAAAGCTTTGCCTAGTACTTCAAATACACTTGATTTCATAGATAGATTTTTGCAAAAAGTTTGAACTCTAGTTTTTTTTTAAATTTAAACTATTTTTCTCTGGGAAAAAAAATTTTTTCTTTGTATACTTCATGTTCACTTTAAATATATTTCAATTTATTCATTCTACTATAGCTAAAATTTTAGTACTAAGCAAACACAGGATTTTCCCAAGAAAATATCATTTTTGAACATAACATTCTGTCCATTCTGTCTCCCACCTGTCTCTCTCTCTCTCTCTCTCTCTCTCCTCTCTCTCTCTCTCTCCTCCCTCCTCCTCTCTCTCTCCCTTTTATTTGTTAACATCGTTTTTTTCCTATTTTTGTATTATATCCTCAGTGCCCACAAAAATGCCTTGCACATAAAAGAGTAGGCTCTTAATAAGTGGTTATTGCATTATTTTTATTTGCAATTGTTCAAATTGTTTGAAAGTCAAGATGTTTCCATCTACAAATATTTTATTTTTAGATAATTCATTTAAACCTTCTTTAATTTAGAAAGAATGTTTTACTCTTGTCAAGAAGCATAAATGCAATCACATATGCAACACTGTCATTTCTTCAAGGATCTAAATATTTATGACTACTCTACTCATGCTACGTTTAATAAACTTGTTTAAAAACAAATAACAGAGTTGTTATTTAACCTTACTTGCATATACAGGACATTTGACCAAAATGAAAGAATAGACCATTTCATAATTAATCAAAACAATTCTGTCTGTTATACTAAGCAATCTTTACCCACTGGATATGGAAAATGTCTGCTTTACTAGTCATATTTTCCATTCCAGTTCACATTTAAATTTGTCATGGAAATACTGAATAATTCCTTGAAATTAATTAGATATGATGCCCTTTAAACTGTTATTCAAGTGAAATTAAAATCAGGAGAAATAAGAAAACTGGAAAGCATTTCAATTAAACAAATATTTCAATGAGGAGGAGGATAAATGGAAAGCATGCTGGACTGAAAATCAGGAGAGTCTGGCATTCAAATCCCACTTCTGACTCATATTACCTGTGAGACCAAGTCAGGTCAAAAAGCAAGAATTTCTTGGATCAACTATGTTATAGTTTTAAAAAATCACAACCTTTCTAAACCTTTTTTTTCATCTGTAAAACTGAGATAACCATACCCATAGTACTTACTTGAGGGGGTTGTTGTGAAGCTTAAATGAGATGACATATTTACAATGCTTCACACATCTTAAAAGGCAGCTGGTGTAGCAGTAAATAGAGTTCTGGGCCTAGAGTTAGGAAGACCTGAGTCCAAAACCAGTCTCAGACACTAATTGTAAAACCCTACAGAAGGCATTAACATCTGCCTCAGTTTCTACAACTGTAAAATGAGTGCAATAATAGTACCTACTTCCAAGGATTGTTGTGAGGATCAGAGGAGATAATATTTGCAAAATGCTTTGCAAATCTTAAAGTGCCATATAAATATCAGCAATTGTTATTATTATTTGTTATATAGTATAAAAAGAAGCTAATAATGCTCTTAGCAACATTTGGTTAGAACACAAAATACTCAAATCATTTGTGATCTCATCAATTCAGGAGTTTCCATCAATAATGATGATCACAAAGTATCCTTAACTATTCCACTTACATGAATCTTCTCTATATCCTCTCAAACTTTACCACTGGGAGTCTATTCCACAAGATGGAGAACTTACTTGGTGTCTATCAACATTGCAAGGAGATTGGTGGAACACAGTAGTTGGCTTCCAGTCATCCTCTTACCATCTTCTGTAACCAGTCATTCCTTGGTTATGTTCTTTACTCATGATCTTCTTTAGAGTTCCTCATCTGTTATATGTTTGTCCTACTCACACTTGCCATGTGCTTTACTATAGCTCTCTTTGTGAAAGGCATTTTTAATTCTTTAGAGAATACTGTGCCTCCAAATCTCCCTGCCATATTGCAACACTGATAAAATGTTGGTATTGAAAAGTTGGGCCTTTGCTTCCAAGAGAAGCTTGGCATGAGAAAAAAATATTTCCCATAAGCAATCTGGCCTGTTCTCCTCATTTTAACTCTGGGCCCAGCTCATTTTTCCATCTGTACTGTCTGTCCCAGATGTACATATTGTTGGACAAGCTTTATAGGGTATCTATTGAAAAGCATGTTGAAATGTGGGTAATAACATTTTTCATTCCCTTGGTCTTTGCTGTTAAGGATGGGCAGGCCAGACTCCTTTGAGTAATTATGGATATCTTCCAGGAGGCTCTGCAGTTCCTTTAAGACAGACGCAATCAGCACAATATCATCCACAAAAGAGAGTCTGGAAGACCTTAGCATCCACAGGGTGCTCAGCCTAGTCTCTGTAATGGATTTCTTCCACTAGAGTGGCCAATGTCTTCAATGAGGATACATCTTTCTATTTCATGTTTTGACTTATGTTGTTGTTTTTTATCAGAGTTTAATTAAACAGTGGTATTTCTGTTATTCCATTTTCCAAGGAATACTGAACATTTTTGATGTAATGGTGAGAGAAATCTGGTTGTAAAAAACTGTAAGATAACATTCTGTTTTACTGAGTTGAATGACTTTTCATAGTCAACAAATAATAACAATAGTGTTAAATATAACTTGTTAAAAGTTGTTAATGTTAAATATAGTTTGTTAAAAGTACATATTAAACATGGTAGTTTCAACATAGCTGTACTTGTATGTCTCCCTTTCTAAACTTTCTTTTGATGCTTTTTATGAATTATTTTAATGATTAATTGGCATTTCTTTCTCTGCTTCCCTCCCCCTCATTATAAGTACCCGCCCACAGTGTTTCATGATTTGGGGTTGTAAATGCTTTCCAGAATGAATGCACCAATTTACAGCTGAACTACCAAAAGGGCATGAGCATGCTTGTCTTCCCACAATCAACCAACAAGCATTTAGGAAGTACCCAATATGTGCCACACTGTGCTTGGTTTTGGAGATATAAGCACAAAGGAGGAAACAATCACTACTTTAAAGGAACTTGTGTTCTAAGAGGGAATAAACAGTTTGACATATAAGTATATCCACAATAATAAAAAGAATAAATGTAAATAAATACAAAGTAAGTTGTGGTAGAGGATAGTAGCACTTGGGTAGAACAGAAAAAAAGGCTTCATCTAGAAGTTTTTTTTGAGCTGGCCTTCCATGAGGGATTCTATGAAGTGAAAATGAGGGGAAAGTGCATGTTAGGCCTGGGAAATAGCTAGAAGTAAAACAAAGAGAAGGGAGATGAAGTGCTCTGTCTGAGAAACAGAAAAAGCCAAATTGTCTGCATCAGAGGGAACAATGTCCAATGTGGTTGGAAGGATATTTTGGGGCCAGGATTGCTTTCCAGTTTTCTCTAGCAATTTTTGTTACACTAGAGGTTATTATACTTGGGTTTATAAACTCTAGGCTGTTTAGTGTGCTTTCTTTTGTATGTTGTGTCCCTAATCTTTTCCATTGATCAAATTTTTTATTTTCCAACCAGTACCAAATTATTTTGACGATTACTAAATATTAGTACAGTTCTGGTACTGGTACTACTAGGCTCCCATCTTTTACACTTTTTTTCATTATTTACCTTGGAGTTCTTAACAGTCCTCATCTTTCTTGGTCTCTCTGTAAACTTTGACACTGACAATCACTCTCTTCTCCTTGATAGTCTCTTCCAAGTTTTCATGATACTACTCTTTCCTAGCTCTCTTCATACCGCCCTGACCATTCAATTCTTCTAGTCTTCTTTGTTGAATTTTTTTTCAGGGCATACCTACTACACATGACCCCCCAAGTGCAGTATCCTGGGCTCTTCTCTTTTATCTGTTTGTACCATTTCATTTTTTCAGCTCATCACCTCCCATTGATTCAATTTCAATAGATCAATACACAAATGATTCTTAAATCTGCTTATCTAGTCCTAATCATAGAGTAGCAGAGTGGAGTCTCAGTAGAGACTGAGAGACTCAAATCTCCAACTGCCTACTTGATGTTTCAAAACAAATGTCCTGCAAACATTTCAAACTGAACATGTCCAAAAATAAACTCGTTATCTTGCATCCTAAACCTTTCCCTCTTCCCAACTTCTTTATTACTGCCAAAGGTACCCTTATTCTCCTATTCACCCAAATTTGAAACCTAGGCCTCTTCTTTAATTCCTCACTTTCCATATCTAATCCATTGCCAATTCCTGTCATTTTGTGTCACTTCTCTGATATGCTCCCCTTCTCTCCTCTGACACTGCTACCACTCTGGTACAATCTCTCAGAATCTCATACCAGGACTATTGCAGTAGACTGCTGGTTGGTTTCCATGACACAGATCTCTCCCACTCCAGTCTACTTTGATCAATTGTCAAAAAGGATCTTCTTAATGCACAGGTCTGACCATGTCACCCCAGCCCTACTCATTACACATTAGTGACTCACTATCACCCACAGGATCAAACATAAAATCCTCTTATTGGAATTTAAAACTCTGTGCAACCTGCTCCCTATTTCCAATCTTCTTACACCTTACTCACCTCCACATATTTTGTAATCCAGTGTTACAGATCTCCTTGCTATTCCTCATCCAGATATTCCATCTCCTGGAACTAAAGTTTTCACTCACTGTTCTCCATGCTTGGAATGCTCTACCTCCTCATCTCTGCCTCCTTGCTTCCTTCAAGTCCAAGCAAGTACCCTATATTCTTTAAGAAGGGTACTGTGTCTGTCTCTCCATAGTTCCTCCAAGATTGACCTTTCCGTCTTTTGTCCTTCTTTCTCCACCATACTGTTTGTGTTTTGAAATACCAGAGTTGTTTTCATTTGCATCTCTCTTACTATTAATTATCTGGAGCAGTTTTTCATAGTGTTGTTAAAAGTTTATAATTCTTTTGAGTACAGGATGTTCATATCAAATGAAAATTTATTTGTTGGGGAGAGATTGTGGTCTGTTTTAATCTAAGAGAATGTAAGTTCCTTGATGGAAAAAAAAATCCTTAATTGTACCTTTTATATACTTAGAAACTAGCATAGTGCCCTTCACTTTGTAGATGTTCAATAAATCCTACCTGACTGATAGACTCCCAGAATATCTTTGATGACAGATTTTTAACAAATATTTTTCTCAATCAATATGTTTAGTGGGAACAATTTAAGATATTAATAAATGTAAGCACAACATATATGCAGTTGCTAGTTGTAACAACAATGCTACTTGCCTCTACTGTAGCTGTGTAAGACCAACAACACCAGTACACAGGAGGGCTGCTAGCACAGGTTCTTAGATCTGCTTTTCTAAGGAAAGCAACTTTAAAGGGTTAACAATCTCACTTTAATTAAACATACATATATCATTCACTTAGTTCAGGGGAAAAAGGCAGCACCCTGAACTTCAGAGCAAATACAGTTAGAAACTATATAAACAGAGCAAAATAACACAAATCAGCAGAGAGCCTTCTATCTGTCCATAGCAATACATACACAGTTACTAGAGAGAAAAGCACTAACATCTGTGTTTTCAAAGCCTGGGTGGGGGGCTCCTACCCAGAGTCTTGTCTGGCCAAATCACCAACATGCTTCCAGTGAGTGTACCCACAAAACAAACCACCAACCTCAGAGCTCATATGCCCTGTTCAGGCCTCTGAGGGTTCAGTGCCTACTTAGCAAAAGGGGTGTGAGAAAGATCTTTAATCACTAGCACCACATCATATACAATGTTTCCAATCAATGACTCTTGATTCGTACAAAGACAAGACTCAAAGACATCAGAATGCCTCAGTGCTGAGAAGCAGTCCAAGACAACAAAAGGTCCCACTTTACTTGCCATTACATTTGTAAGACAAGACTCATCAAAGGTACTTGATTACCTCAGTGCTGAGAAGTACTCCAAAACAAAAGACCAAAGGTCCCACTTTACCTACCTGATTCAAAGGAAGGTAAGATTCATGAAAGGCATTTGATTGCTTTAGCATTCCAAAAGAGAAAACAGTAAAAAGTCCCACCCTTCTTACCATTACACTAGTATGATAATGAGCATTAAAACTATGCTATATATGGGATGATTGAGGGAACTTAGGAAATTCAACTTGGGAAAAATAAGCCTTAGTGAACATATGATGTCTGTCTTCAAATATTTAAATGCATAGTGGAGAATAGATTGTACCCATAAACATATAAATGACAAATGGGGGGTGGGATAATTAAATGGAGCTAGCTATTGGCTCAATAAAGGAGATATACTCTAACAATTGAGCTACCCCCAAATAGGCAACCATATGAGGTAGGAAGCTTCATGCCACTAGAATTGTTCAAGGAGACATTTGATGATAATGTGAAAAGAAGGGTCCTACATTGAGTGGGAGGGTAATTTCCAATGTCCTGTTTAACTACATGATTATATGATTGGATAAACTCTTAATAATATTGAGATAAACCAGACAAAGCCAAAGAATGGTTTTAGATTTTTTAAATCTGCAATTTTAAAGATCAAAGTGATTAGTATGAATCTTATTGTACTTTTCTTGAAATGAGAAAATAAAAAGATTAACCATAATAACCCTTATTGAATAATTCTTATATTAGCTTTTAGAAATGTTCCATATTCTGGTTCATCCACAGAATGTCTTTCTTGATAAGACTCCTGTGGGGAAAGAAATTGATTAGGATCACTAACTTCTACTTAGTATCACTCACAGTAGGAATTGGAGGTAAAAGCTCTTCCATGTTGGAGTCTTGACCCAGGTGTTCTTCAGCTGTTGGATTAAATGTTTTCGTTACTTTGGTTTTCTTTTTAAAATAGCAAATAAATCACTTTCCTAGCATTCAGAGCAAAATTCTTTAGCTGACTGGCTGTTTTCCCTTTTAAGGTGAAGTGTTTGTTTCTCTTTGATTGTTAGAATTAAGTTGAGGTGTATGGGGTGCTCAGGGAGCACTAGTATCTTTGGTGTGAGGTCTGCTGAGCCCTTTTCAGGGCTGCTCATCCACCTTTGTTGTCCATCTGCCACTCAGCTATCACCTGTGGCTCCAAGAAACTATAGCAGCACAGTGGCCACACCCGGTCTCTTGGCAGACTGGCTAAACTAGGTTGAGGTAATCTAGAGGCTTCAAATCCCTAGGTGAGTTGGGGGATATCTACCATGTATTTGTGAAGACTTCTGCAGTGGAATAGGTAGATGTGAATTTTTTGATTCAATGGGCCATGGAGGCAATGGAAGCAGGCTCTGTGGAACAATTAGAGTTTGGTCAGACACCAAAGATGCTAAGATCATCCACTGCATCCAAAACCATCACCAGTCATTTTGACTTTTGTCTTGTCACTACACTCCAATGACCTCTGTCTCACTCAACTTAAATCCAATTTATGGGTGAGTAAAAAGGTGTCACCCATATCATTTTACATGTCATTATTTTACTTGACAGTAGTTTTACAGTTTTATTATTTTACTATCCAACTACTTTACTATTTCATTATTTATTATTTTACTATATTACTATTTTACCTACCTTGAAGTCATATGGTTACAAACTAGTGAAAAAACAGCGGGTGTGGACACACTGTCGTCACAACCCTGCACATAGATGGCCCATGATATAGGATTGTCTTCTCGCTGGACTGAAGTTGAAGTGGGATTTGTCAGGCCCTGGGTATCTGAGCAGCTTTTTTTTTTGAATCATACCACTCACTTCCTGGTTTGAGGAAGGGACTAGAAAAGATGCCCTAAAAATTGTCTGCTTCACATAATCTTAGTTTGCTTATCCAGCAGGTAAGGATTCCACCCCATAGTTAAGACACAAAAATATGTACAAAAACTTTTGTGAACATGATTAGACTCAACATTGGTACATGAAATGTGTGATGTTTATGGACAGCAAGAAATCCAGTAGACTTGAAAGACGAACAGCTCATGTTGCAAGAGAACTCAACCAGTATTGTATCCAAACAGCAGCAATGAGTTAAACAAGGCTGGCAAGTGAAGGCCAGCTTACCAAAGTCAGAGCTGGGTACACATTGTTTTGGAGTGGCTGCAGTGATGGGGAGTGCCATGAAGCCAGTGGGTGTTTCACAATTAAATCTAATTTAGTCAACAAGCTTCTATACCTCCCAAAAGCAATGAACAATAGGCTTGTGACAATGTGATTGCTGTTTTCAGGAAAGCTCCATGCCACAATCATCAGTGCATATATTCCTACCATAATGAACCCTGATGAGGTCAAAGGAAAATTTTATGAAGATCTTCATCATCAATGTGCTAAAAGAGGATAAGATTATAATTCTAGGTGACTTTAATGCCAGAGTAGGCACAGATCATCAGATGTGGCAAGAGTCCTTGGGAGGAATGGAGACAGAAATAGCAACAGCAATAATCACTTACTACTGAAGACTTGTGTGTCCCATGACCTCATCACTAACATTTTGTTCCATTTACCTAAACACAGTAAAACTTCATTGATGCACCCTTACAATAAACATTGTCATTTAATAGACTATTTAATTGTAAGGAAAAGAGACAGGAGAGAGAGATGTGAGAGTGATGAAGGTGCTGTGTGGGGCAGAGTGTTGGACCAGTCACAGACTTATCCTATCCAAGCTAAACATTCACATTCAACAAAAGCAGCAGCCCCAAGGCATAATAACTAACAGAAGACTCATGACCAGCAGATTAGAACTCTTCTCAGTGTGAACAGTTTGTTATTGACTTGGACTAAAAATCTGAGCCAACCCATTGTTCGTAAAAGTAGAACAGAAAAGAAGGATGCAGTTTTCAGTGAATTGGTATAGAGCACTGCATTTACTCATCTGGGTCAGAACACTAGAAAACTTCAAGGGTTGGTTTGATGAAAATGAGGAGGAAATTCAGAAGCTACTAAATCAAGAATGATAACTCTAAAGGTTCCACCAACAGGATAGTTCATCTATCTCTAAAAAGACAGTGTTTAATTTTTTCAAAAGTAAAGTACAAGCAAAGCTTAGAGAGATGCAGGATTCTTGGCTCAGTAAGAAGGCAGATGAAATTCAGTTTTATGCTGATAGTAACAGTCTAAAAGCATCTTTATGATGCCCCAAAGGCTGTTTATAGACCAAATATCTTTGGTTCATCTCAACTACTCAGTGCTGATGGAGACACATTGATCAGTGATAAGGACACGATCCTGGAGAGGTGGGCTGAACACTTCCATAGTGTTCTCAAAAGACCATCGTCAACCAATGCTGAAGCCATTGACCATTTACTTTAGGTTCAAGTCAATCCCTCTCTAGCCAAACTTCCAACCACAGAAGAGGTTTTGAATGTCATTAGTCTCCTCTTATGTTGCAAAGCACCTCGTGCTAATTATATTCTAGCAGAGATTTACCAGGAAGGGGGTCCATTATTCATACAAAGGCTGATGGAAATCTTCCAGGTTACATGGCAAGATGAGGTTATCCACCAGGCAATCATGGATGTGTCTTTTGTCCATCCATATAATGGAAAAGAAAATAGGTTGTCCTGTGGGGTTTCTCTCTTTAGTCATTGCCAGCAAGATTCTTGTCAGAGATCTCCTTAATTGGCTAATCCTTCACATGGAAGATGGTCATCTACCCAAGAGCCAATGTGGGTTCAGAAAGGGCTGAAGAATGGTCAACATGACATTTTCTGCCAAGCAACTCCAGGAGAAATGCCAGGAGCAAAACAGAGGGCTATATACAATATTCCTTAGTTTAACCAAATCAATCGCCAGTTTGATATTTTCAGTAATGAGGGCCCATGGAAGGTTATGGTGAAATCTGATTGCCTGAAGTTCATCAGTATTGTATGCCAATTTCATGATGGCATGCTTGCATGAGTTTTGAATAATGGACAATGCTTGTGTCCTTTCCCAGTCACCAATGGAGTGAAGCAGGGCTGTATGTTTGCTCCCATGCTTCTTAGCATAATATTTTCAGTGATATTGTTGGATGCTTTCAATGAGGATGAAAACAGCATCAAAGTCAACTACCACACTAATGGTAAATTATTTAACTTGCCAATGCTAAAGTGGAGGGAAAGATGGTATGTGATTCTGTTCACAGGTGATTGTGCACTCAATGCAGCTTCTCAGGCTGAAATGCAACAAAGTACATATTAATTCTCTGCCACTTGTGCTAATTTTGGCCTAAGAATTAGCACCAAGAAAACAGGTTCTCCACTAGTCAGCACAACTATCCAGACATGGAACCATCTATTACAGCAAATGGAAAAATTTTGAATGCTGTGAATAGGTTCACTTACCTTGGCGGTAATATTTTCTATGGATATACACATAGATGATAAGGTTGACACATGTATTGCCAATGCCAAAAGAATGTAGGGGAGAGAAGAGGTATTAGACTCCTTACCATGTTGGAGGTCTACAGAGCCATTAAGCTGACCTCATTGTTGTATAACTATGAAACCTGGACAGTCTAATAATGCCATGCCAGAAAATTGAAGCATTTACATTTGAATTGCCTTAGGAAGATTCTGAAGATCACCTGGCAATATAAGGTACTGAACACTGAGGTCCTTTCTTGAGCTTAACTGTTAAGCATTCAAACTCTACTGCACACAGTACAACTCTGATGGGCTGGTCCCATTGTTCAAATATCAAATGTATGTTTGCCAAATAGACTATTTTATGGAAAACTCGCACAAGACTGGCACTGACATGGTGGTCAGAAGAAGCAATACAAGGACACACTCAAGGTCTTTCTGAAGAACTTTGGTATAGAATGTGAGATATGGGAGACAATGACATAGGATTGTCCAGCATGACATGTCTGCATCAAAAAAGATGCTGTGTTCTATGAGCAAAGCAGAATTGCAGAAACTCAAAAGAAACACGAGATGCACAAATTTAGGGAAATCTCCATCCTGTATGGTCATATGGATTATTTGTGCCCAATCCATGGTAGAGTCTTCTGATCTTGTATGTGTACAATCAGCCACAGCTGGATATATTGTACATTGACCATGACATCGTGCTGACATTTTGGTCTTCTTCAAGAACAAAGTACAAGCAAGTATTAAGTGAATTCTTCCTTATGCTTTACTACTTGTTTGAATTCAGACATGATCGTATCCCTTGTCTTGTATTTAAGCTTACACATTTGATGGCTTAGAAATCCCTGACTGGTTATTAGGACACTGATAACTGTGGGAAAATTATAAAAAGTCATGTCTACTGCCTCCTGACCTATAAGTGAGATATCTTTGCTAAGGCAAAGAGCGTCAGGGAGAAATATTTTCATCTGATTCACAATATATTCTTAAGTAGGGCTTCCCAGATTGGTCTCTAAAATAAATGATGCTTAGAATATCACTCTTTTGCTTAGTATTTAAAATTTTGTCTAAATTATCCAGGAACTAGGGCCCAATCATTTAATCATATTCATCCTATAATTGCCCTTATGAATAAACAAAACAAAATAAAACTAGAGCCTATCCAGAAGTTCCTGCCTTATAATTTCTTTGAGGCTGTCTGATATGAACCTGTTACTCATAATAATGTATGTTTCATGCCTTAGTTTATTCTGTGTCTCCTCTCTCATATCCTGTGCTCTCTTCTCAAGGCAGATTTAGGAGGCCCAGAAGAAGCTTTATTCAAAATGAGTGACACAAAACCAAATATGGTTAATATCTTCTCAAAAATGCTTTTTGAAGCTCATATAAATATTATGTGGGGGAAAGAAAGAGACCAGGAATCTCACACATAGTTGTTTTGGGATTATTACGTAAAAAGAATGTACTAGCTGTGCAGTTGATCTAACACTCTTCAACTGCCTCAGTATCCATCACGTGTACACACTAGAGTAATCCTCTCACCCAGAATTCATTCTCTACCTGGACTTTCAAGATCCCTCAAGCACTGCTTTGCCATACTTACTGAGTTGCTCTCAGGCAAAATTGCCTTTCATTCACAGCATTGTCCTTTCACTCCATTTACCAACTCAGTCATTCTAATCACTACACCCAGGACTATTTCTAATGAACCATGGCAGGATTTAGCCTACTTCCTGGTACCCTTAAGTCAGCCTGGGAAATAACTGTCATCTGAAAACTCTTTAGCCCTTGTACATACATTTTGCCAGACTCCCAACTTTGCCTCTTCCCTGGCATTCCCATCACATAAGCAATCATTTGTTAAGCCGTATTCCTTTCTTCACTGTCTCCCCTATTCATTCTCTTCTTTCTGTGCCCAAAATGAGTGCAAGCCTGCATCATCTCGTACTTGAAGCATTGTGATAGCCTCCTTTTTTTTCTCCCTGCTGCAACTCTCTACCTACTCTAATCTGACCTATACTCAGGTATGAGACTGATTTTCCTTAAATGTAATTCTGATCATGTCAAATCCTTACTACTCAATAACTTGAGTGGCTCCCTATTACCTCAATGATTGAATACAAAATGTTTTGTTTAGTATTTAGTATTCCTCCCCTCCACATACTTTATATTCAACAATATTGGTCTATTTGCTCTTCTGGCAAAATATTCCACCTCCAAATCGTGTTATTTTTCAATGACTGTTTACCATTCCTGTAATGACCTCCCCCCTCATCCCCTTTTCTTAGATTACCTTGTTTCCATCAAGACTCAGATCATATCCCATATTTGTAGGAGTTTTTTCCTGGTCCTCCCCACTGCCAATGTTTTCCCTCTGAAACTACCTTTTATCTACACTGTCTCTTTCTTACATGCACTTAGTTATTTTCATGTTGTCTCCCCATTATAATGTGATCTCATTGAGGGTAATTATCATGTTTTGACCCTTCTTTGTAGCTTCATTGCTTAGCATAGTGCTTTACTCATAGTAAATGCTTTATAAATATTTTTTGACGACTGGTTTTTCTACTATCCTCAACATTTGCCTATGTGAAAAATAGGGACACTATTGGACAGTTTGCCCAGTAGCCTGTGGGGGGGTGGGGTTGTTAACCAGCGTTTATTTTTTTTTCTCAGAGAGGGTATGAAGGAAGCAAGAGTAACCTGTTTCTTTGAAAAGCTATCACTAGTGGCAAACTCTCCAAAGTATTAATGTTTCAAAAAGTACCTGAAAGTTCAATCTGCACTTATAAATAAATGATACCATATTTTATGACATTTAAACTTTTGAGTGGCCCACAGATATATCATCATATGGCAACATTTTCAAAATAATTTTTTTAATAGCTAGCCATCAGATACCATGGCAGAAATGCCAAAAATTGATGGAATACAAATGATAAGTGTGTCATAACTATGTACTTCCAATAACTGGCAGAGTGCTTTTCAAACAAAAGGAGCTCAATAAATGTAGTTGATTAGGATAACAATATAATTGTAAAAATAGCTTTTTTCTGCCCTGTTCTTCCAAGGTCAAAGAGTGTTTTTTAGCTACACTCTATGAGTATATATAATTATTTAAGTCAATTATTCCCCCTGCTGCTGCTGCTGTTGGCAATATTAATACAAAAGGTAGAGGGTACATTAGGTAGTTATCTGGGACAATGGAACAGAATATCATCATTTGTTTCATTCATTTAACCATTCCTATAAGGCCTACCCATTCAAGCCACAAAGCCATAGCCAAGACATCACTGTTCACCAGTATTTATCTAGATTGTACACTTTTACAGAAGGAGGAAAAAAAATTTACAGTGTGTGACTGAGATTAGAATACCACAGTAGTTTCTCTGGACATTCCTCTGTTTCCATTCAGCTCCAACATCTGATGAGATCTCTGGATCTCTAAAATTGACAGTGTTTTTGCTAGTAACCTCACTTTCTAAATTCTACCCTCCATCTAAAACTTCCCTTTCCCCTTTTCCCTCTATCCCTACCAGTTTCCCCACTGAATTTAATGTACATAAAATGCTTAGTATTGATGTATTCAATTTGTTTTTTTCTGGTTTCACATATGAATGAAGTTCATAAGTTGCTTGGTCCAGCCATCCTTTCCTTTGTATTTGTATGGCCTTATTTTAGGTAGAACCTAACTATTAAAAATTGTAAGTTCTTATCCCTTCTTGATCATTTCTTTTTTAGTGTACTCCTTTGAGCCTTGTTCCTTTCCATTCTTAAAACCAGCAAAATAAAATTACCCCAAGGTACATATGTGTGTGTATGTGTGTGTGTATCTGTATGTATATGTATATATAACGTATATATGTATATGTGCATATACATACATATGTGTGTATATACGCATGTGTATGTATATAAAATTCCCTTTGTTACTCCACAAAACAGTGGAATTCTTGCCACATTCCTTATACTTGACAAGGCCTTATTTTTGGAGGATATACCAAAAGAGTCAACCATTGATGCCATCCTTTCATGATACTCCTCTCCTCCATATCTATATTAATGTGAAGCAATCCTCACTTGCCAGTGTTGTATATCTTTTAAGTTTCCAACAGTAAAAACACAACAAAGCAATGAAACAAGACTATGCTCACAAATACCCCCTGTACCAACAAGCAGCTTATCAAGTTGAACACATTTGTCAGGCAGTGATGGGCAGAATACAGCACAACTCTATTTGCACGTCTGCTTGCAGACATGCCACTTATATATTATTTTTATGAATAAAAGAAGAGTGTTATGTTTTTATGACCTGCCACCCTCTCAGTGGAATATTCAATGGCAATGAATCTATTCCAGTGTTAAGAGTTTTCTTCCATTAACAGGTCTTCAGGAATTATATGACAACAGTAAAATACTAGGGAAAACTGATATAAACCATGTGAAGGGTCAGCAAGCTCACAGTGGAGATAAAATTGGATTAAATTCAGCACACATTATTAAATGTGTATTATGTGCAAGGCACCAGAGATACAAAAGGAAACATAAAACGGTCCATGACCTCAAGGAGCTTCCTTTTGACTTCATTCTAGTGAGGGGTACAATATACATGTACATAGATAAACACATAAAATAATTTGAGGCAGGAGAGAGCACTAACAACTTAGGGAAGAAGAAAGAAGATGCCCTAGGAATGCTCACCTAGGAAGAAGTATTAGAGGTGAGACAGAAAAAGGCAAGAATTCTAAAAGCAAGAAGTAAGAAATAAGTTTCTTTTAAGCTTAGAAAGCAGACTTGTGGCAGCACAGAGACAGAAGGTGCAATTTCAAGTTTTGGGAATAGCTAATAGGCCACTTGGCTGAAACACAGGCAAGGATTATTTTATCACAGGACCAATAGGGTATCTGAAGATTTCTGATTAGGGGAATGATATGATCAGAACTACGTCGTGGAAAAACTTATTTGGCAGTTTTGTGGAGGATGAATTGGAGAAAGGAAAACTGATAGCAGGGAAATAAATTAGGAATACACCATAACATTCTAGGCAAGATATAATGAAGACCTGAACAAGAATGGTAGCTACTTGAGTGGTTAAAAAGAAAGATAGAAACAAGAATTTATTAAATATCTTACTATGTGCCAGACCCTATGCTAAGTGTTTTATCTCATTTGTTCCCCACAATAACTTTTGGAAGTATGTGTTATTATTATATTTTATTTATTTATTTACTTATATTTTATAGCATAGGAAGCTAAGGCAAATAGAGGTTAAATGACTTGCTTAGGGCCACACTGATTCTCTGAGGTTGAATTTGAACTCAGGGCTTCCTATCTCCATGCCTAGGACAATATTGATTGGGAGACTGATATGAGAGGTGCTGTGGATCTTGAATGGAGAAGAATTGATAGTTAATGGCATTAAGCAGGTGAGGGAGTGGCCTAAGAAGGCTAAGGATGATGCAAACACTGTAAAAACTGATAGTAAAGTAGGTATGAAGACAATTAGTACTGATGACCTCTGAATTATCTTCACTTCAAAATTTTTGGAATAATTGCATCTGTGATTTTTCCCCATTTTTTATTTCCCATTCCCTTTGGAATATACTGAAAATCAGTTGCTAATTTTTTTAAAGTTACATTACTTCGAGGGTAGATTTCTTCAGATATATTCATTGTTCCCGATTTCACCTTTGTGGGGAAAAATGTTATTATAAACTTCATGAACATTATCATGAACATTTTAATATTAAAAGAAACAAAAAGAGAATTTTATATGAAAAAACAATTCTACATTAAATAAAACTTGTTTTCATTACAGTATATTTGAGTATACTAAATTCACCATGTGAGACCCAAACATACCCTGTTTAATGATGTTTACTTATGAAGCTTCTATTATATTCTAATCCCCTGCCTCCCCCAATTTTAAGTCTTCAAAAATATTCCTTGTAAAAAGCTTGTAGGGCTAAGCAAAACAAATCCACATAACATAGGCAAATATTTAAATCTGTTTCTATATATCTATCCCATTACACCTCTCTGTCAAGAGATTGGTCGTTGCAGACTTTATTGCTGATTCTCTGGAATTGTGGCTAATCATTGAATCAATAAGAGTTCTTAAATCTTTTTCCCCTTAAAATGTCATAATCATCATACAAATATTCTCCTAATTATGTTCACTTTACTCTTCATCAGTTTTTAAAAGTTTTCTTGTACTTCTCTTAAGTATATCCCTTTTATCCTTTCTCAAGATATGTTAATATTCCATTATTTCCATATGCCATTATTTATTCATTCATCACCCAATTTGTGTGAATATATTTAATTTTGACTCCTTCGTTACAAAAAGCTGTTCCTAGGAACATTTTTCCTGACTTAATCTTCTTAAATACCATTTCTGTTTGCTCATATAGCATACTAAGGATTTAAGAGAGTCCAAATATGGTAGCTAATAATAAGTTACAATTATGTGACACATTGAAGTTTGCAAATATTTTTTATGTTTACTCATTTTGTCCTCACAACAACTGTTAGGTATACACTCTAGGAATTAGTATTATAATTTTGTGGATGGGGAGGGCAGAATCAAGATAGTGGAGTAAAGGTTCACAACTGACAAACTTTCCCTGAAACCTCTTCCACTAAATAACCACAGAAGATGCCAAATCTAATTATAAGCTTAAAAGTCAACAAAAAGTCACAGAGTCATTTTTTCTAGCACAGGGTAGCATAGGAAGACAAAAAGAGAAGTCTGTGGACAGTGTGGTGAGGGCTGGCTGGTAGCACAGTGACATGAAATTGGAACTTGGCTGTGAACCTTGAAGGTAGAGGAGGAATCAGTGGTGGCACTGGGCATACCCAACACAGAGGGAAAGTGAAGTGACTGAATACATGGTGAGAGAGAGAGAGAGCGCACTCAAGGGACTTTGAGCTAGCAATGGGTGCAGGATAAGGAGCATTTAGCAGCTCTGTCATCAATTACCTAGTTCCCAGTCAAGTTCCAGGGCAGAAAATCATTTGATTGAGATGTTGGTCATGAGAGAGCTTTGATTGACTCAGAACATGAAATACTGAGTCTCAGGTGGGAAATCCCCTGTATCAAGGTGAAGAGAGCTCAACTGTAACATAAAGTCAAAAGCTAAAATATAAGCTGGAAAAATTCACAAACAATAACAATAAAGAACTTCACCATAAAAAACCTTCTATTGTGATAGAGCTCAAAACACAAAAGAAGAAAATGACTTAAAAAATAACTACAAGAGAGCTTTGTGAGAAAATTATGAAAAAAAGTAAAAGCCTGGTAAAAGAGGCACAAAAATACAAAAGAAAATATTTCCTTAAATATCAGAACCAGCCAAATGACAAAGGAGATGCAAAATCTCACTGAGGAAATTAAGTTATTAAAAATTAAAATTGATCAAGTGAAGCTGATTACCAATGAAACATCAAAAACGATGAAATGAAGTCAAGACAAAAAAGAAGAAATTTGAAAATATTTGAAAAAAATTGAGAATATAGGAAAAACAATTAACCTTGTAAATAAATTGAAGAGAGACAATTTAAGAGTTGTTAGACTACCTTAAAGTTATAATCAAAGAAAGGATCTAGATATTATATTTCAAGAAATTATAAAAGAAAACTTCCCAGATATCCTAGAACTAGAAGGCAATATAGAGATTGAAAGTATCACTTGTCATCACCTGAAAAAAATCCCCAAATGAAAACTTAGGGATATTTAGCCAACATCTAAAGCTTGAAGGTCAAGGAGAAAATACTGAAAGCAGTGAGAAAGAAATAATTCAAATACCATAGATCCACAGTCAGCATTACACAAGAATTAGTAGCTACCTGTTTCAACAATCTGGCTAGCAGCTGTTGTGGGGGTGAAAGACCAATACAAGCCCAATAACAAGCACTACCAGAACACTGCAAAAGCCCAGGTTCTTTTGATCTGCTTAACTAAGGAAAGCAATGTTAAGGGGTTGACAAGCTTACTTTAATTCAGCATACAAACATCATTCACTTAGTTCAGGGGAAAAAGCCAGTACCCTGAACTTCAGCGCAAAATACAAACAAATTACAAACGTCAACAGACAGACCTTGTCTGATTCAAATCCCAATTCATAGTTACCAGAATTTAACAAAGTCCCAACATCCGGGTTTATGAGCTGGAGGGCTCTTAGCTACAGCTGCCCGAAGTCTCCATGCCACCAAGAGTGAGAGCCCTGCGCAAATAACTCTGTTTGCTCTTCTTATACCATTTTAGACGTCATCAAACATCATCTGAATGACCAGAACTTAGGCTCCTATGATTGGCTCTTGAGTTAGCATCTCCCCTTAGTACCCCAGGAGCTTCACACCCACATAGGCTTAGCACCTAACAGGGGTTTGGGCCTGGGAACTCAGTGGAATACACTGAGTTAATCAAAGGAAACAAAAGCCAAACTCTTCAAGGGCACTTGGTTGAACTGAGTGCTAAGAGCCCATTTTGCTTACCAACATACTACCACGACAGAGGAGTGAAGGGTTTGGAATATGATTTTCTGGAAAGCAAAGGAGCTAGGATTACAACCAAGAATAACCTATCCAGCAAAACTAAGTCTAATCCTACAGTGGAAAATGGGTATTTAATGAAATAAAGAACTTTTAAGCATACTTGATAAAAATACCAGAGTTGACTAGAACATTTGACATTTAAACATTAGACACAAGAGAAACATAAAACAGTAAACATGGGTGAGAAATTATAATAGATTTAGCAGGGTTAAACCTTGTATTCCCACATGAGAAGAGAATACATATGAGTCCTGATAACATTATCATCACTACAGCAATTAGAAGGAGTCCATTTGAACAGAGACCATGGGTACGAATCTGTCATGTTGGGAAAATCTCAAAAGAAGTGAGGAAGAGTGAGAATGAGGGATGCATTTGGGAGAAACAGGAAGGGAGAAGATGAATGGGGGAAATGATCAAACATTTAAAAATGTAAAAAATAGAATTTTTATGACTGGGGGATTAAGGGTGGTTGAAGCAGATTACAATTTGACCCTCATCTGAAATTTATCTTAATCACCAGGGAAATAGGAAGGGATGAGTCTAAAGGAAAGGCAGAATAATAAGAGGGAGGGCAGATTAAGGGAAGTAATATTCAGAAGCAAAACAGACTTTTGAGGGATAGACAGGGTAAAAAAGTAAAGGAAAAAGAGAAGAAAATAGGAATGGAGGAAAATATACAATTAACAATAATAACTATAATTTGAATGGGGTGGATTCACTCATTAAAGAGAAGAGGATAGTAGAATAGATTTAAAACCAGAATCCAAAAATATATTGCTTAAAAGAAGTACACTTGAAGCAGAAAGACATGCACTGTTAAAATAAGGAGTTGGAGTAGAATCTATTCTGCTTTAGCTGAAGTAAATAAGGCAGAAGTAGCAAACATTATCTTGGAAAAAGCAAAAATAAGCCTAATTAAAAGTGATATTCAAGAAAACTCCATTTTACTAAAAGGTACCATCCACAATGAAGTAATATCAATACTGAATATAGATGTACCAAAGGGCATAGCATACAAATTCTTGAAGAAAAAGTTAAATGAATTACAGGAGAAAATGGATAGTAAGATGGAATTAGTGGAGTCCTCAATTTACCTCTATCAAAGATAGATAAATCTAATCATAAAATAATTACAAAAGAAGTTAATATCAATAGAATTTTAGAAAAGTTAAATATGATAGATCTCTATAGAATGTTAAATGAAAATAGAAAAAAGTACATTTTGTCTTCAGCAGTGTTTGGCACCTTCACAAACACTGACAATGTATTGGGACATAATAACCACAAAAACAAATACAGAAAAGCATAGATATTAAATACTAACTTTTAAGAATAAAAATTACATCCAATAAAGGATTTTTGAAGTATAGATAAAAACATAATTGAAAACTTCATAATCTAATCCTAAATAATGAGTGAATCAAATAACAAATCATAGACACAATCAATAATTTTATTAAAAATGATGAAAATGAGACACCATAACAAAATTTTTGTGATGCAAAGTACTACTTATGAGAAAATTTATATCTCTAAATGATTGCATTAATAAACGAGAGAAAGGACATATCAACAAATTGGGTACACAACTAAAATAATCTAGAGAAACAAGTTAAAAATTGCAAATTAAAAATTGAAATAGAAATCCTAATAATCAAATCAAAGATTAATAGAACTGAAAGCAAAAGAGTTGTTGAAATAATAAATAAAACTGTAACCTTGTTTTATGAAAAAAAAATCCCAATAAAATACTTAAACAATTGACTAACTTGATTTATAAAAAAAAGAAGAGAACTACATTACCAGTATCAAAAATGATAAGCATGGGGGAGTGGAGCCAAGACAGTTGATTAGAGGCAGGAACTCACCTGAACTCTTCCAAATTCCCCTCCAAACAACTTTAAAATAACACTTCAAATTTAATTCTGGAGTGGCAGAGCCAACAAAAATTTGAGGTGAAAAAATTTTCCAGCCCAAGACAGCTTGGTAGGTCAGCAGGAAATAGTCTGTCACACTAGGGTAGTGGTTGGGCCTAGCGCTCAGCACAGGCCACACCTTAGCAACTCTAGCAGCAAACCTTGGAGGCAACTCTAACAACAGCAGAAGTAAATTTGAGAGCTCTCACAGATGGTAAGGGGTCAGAAACCTGGTTGGAAAGAATATACAGGGGACCTTTTGTTGGTGTTAGGAGCAGGACCCTGTTGCATAACCCACACACAGTTCTAGGTCATAGTTCCAGTATAAAGAGGAACACTAGCACTCCTAGCCTCAGGGGTCAAGGGTCCCTGGTCATAGCTCCAAGCAGGAAAAGATTGCTTGTGGTCACTCACAAGAGAGTAGGATCCTAGTCTTATTTCCATGGCAGAAAAGAGCACCAGTGGTTTTGGCTGCAGGAAAGCAAGGGACCTGTTCACAGTTTCAGGGCCAAGAGGAATGCTAGCACATTGCAGCCACAGGGAATCAAAATGTCATAGTTTCAGAATTCATGAAGGAAAAATTAACTGAATTGTAGGAAGAAATAAATAATAATATAGTGATACTAAGTGACTTCAATGTTCTTCTCTTAAAACTTAAGAAATCTAACATAAAGCTGAAAGAGAAAACAAAGAATTGAATAAATTGCTGGAGAAACTAGAGCTAAGAAATTTATGAATCTGAATAGGACTTCTAAAAAGGCAGGAAAGAGAAGGGAGGGGAAAAAGCATTACAAATATTATTTCATTTGATCCTCACAACAACCTTGAGAGATAGGTACTATTATTCTCCCCATTTTACAGCTGAGAAAACTGAGATAGACAGAGGTTAAATGAGTTGCCCCAGGTAACATAACTAATAAGTGTCTCAGGTCACATTTGAACTCAAGTCTTCATGACTTCAGGCCCGGCGTGCTAGCCACTGTGCCATCATTGCCTTCTCAAAAATATACATATTTCTCAATATCATTCTTAATTTACAAAAATTGACCTTATATTCTGGCACAGAGATATTGGAAGTAAGCATAAAAAGGCACAAAGATTAAATATATTCTTTATAGATCATAATGCAAAAAAAAAAATTAGTTCAGTGAGCACAAAAAAAACCAGATATAAAGATAGGCTTTATGAATGAAATCCTAAATAATGGATGGGTCAAGAACACATGATAGAAACAGTTTATCAGTTAGTTAACAAGCATTTGCTAAGCACCTACTATATGCCAGGCGCTGTGCTAAATATAGGAATACAAAGAAATGTAAAAGACAAGAGCTAATAATATAATGAAGAGGACAATAAATAACTATTTACAAAGAAGTTATGGATAAATAGGAAATTAACAGCCAGAAGGCACTACAATTAAAAAATGTTGGTAAAAAAAATTCTGTAGAAGGTGAGATGGAACTTGAAAAAAAATGGAAGCTAGGAGGTTGATGTGAAGAAGGAAAGCATTTCAGGCATAGGTGATAGCCAGTAAATGATCTTGGAGCTGAGAAATGGAGTGTCTTGTGGGGGTAAGGTATAAAATAACTGGAAAAACTAATAATAGTTGTTGTCCTTCATTCTTGAAGAGGACCAAAATGCCATTACTATGTCAGAGACAAGTGACAGTGTATCCAGTGTGAACATACCAATATGAGCTCGGAATGCTCTACCACAAGTTGAGCCCAAACGGTCCGTGTGAACATTTTCAGTGGATTCTCTGAATTTGCGCATCTCGCATTTTTTAAAACTACTTCAATTCTGCTTTGCTTATAGAGCACAGCACCTTCTCTGATGAGTGCCCACCCTGCTGGGTGACCCTGTGCCAGTGTTTCCTATATCACAAATCAACTCCAAAGTTCTTCAGAGAGACCTGGAGAGTGTCCTTGTATCGCTTTTTCTGACCACCATGTGAACACTTTCCTTGTGTGAGTGTTCCATAAAATCGTCCTTTTAGCAAGCATATGTTTGGCATTTGAACAACATGGCCAACTCATTGGAGTTGTGCTCTCTGCAGTATAGTTTGAATGCTTGGTAGTTTAGTTTGAGAAAGGACCTCATTGTCTGGAATCTAATCCTGTCTTGTGATCTTCAGAATCTTCCTAAGACAATTCAAATGGAAGTGTTTCAGTTTCCTGGCATAGTGCTGGTAGACTGTCCAGGTTTCATGGACATACAACAATGAAGTCAGCACAAGGTCTCTCTAGACCTTCAGTTTGCTAGTCAGTCCAATATCTCTTCTCTCCCAGACTTTCCTTCAGAGCCTCTCAAACACTGAGCTAGCTCTGCCAATGTGTATGTCAACCTCATCATCCATGTGTACATCCTTGGAAAGTATACTGCCAAGGTAAGTGAACTTAACCACATTGTTCAGAACTTCTCCATTTTCTGTAACTGATGGTTCCACATATGGATGGTGCGGTGCAGGCTGATAGAGCACCTGTGTTTTCTTCATGCTAATTGTTAGGCCAAAATTAGTACAAGCTTCAGAGGCTGCACTGAGTGCACAATCATCTGCAAACAAAAAAAAAGTCATGCACCAAGACTCCCTCCACTTTAGTCTTGGCTTGTAGACCTTTCAAGTTGAAGAATTCACCATCAGTGTGGTAGCTGTCCTTGATGCCATGTTCGTCCTCACTGAAGGTGTTTGACAATATGGTTGAAAACATCATGCTAAAAATAAAAAGCACAGGAACAAGCACAGAGTCTTCTTTCACTCCTGCAAAGTGCAAGAGCATCATCCATTATCTAAAACCAAGGCAAACATGCCGTTATGTAATTGAAGTAGAATCTGATGAAATGAGTCTGATGAACTTCTCCAGGCACACAAATTTTGATGTAATTTCCCTTAAGCCCTCATGACTGACAGCATCTAAGGTTTTGGTCAGATCTACAGACATATATGGACCTCTGTTATGGTCCTGGCATTTCTCCTGGAGTTGTCAGGGAGGAAACACCATATCAACCACTCCTCAGCCCTTTAGAAGCCACACTGACTCTCAGGTAGATGCCCATCTTCCAAAGGGTCTCCATAATCTCTTTCTGTCCAGTTGTCCAACTCTCTTGCTGTATGTGGTCTAAGAGATCCTGAAGATGCTGCTGCTACTGTCACAGCTGCCTCCAAGGTCTGCTGGTGCTGGCATTGCCATGGTAGTATTGCAATGGCCTGGACTGCACCCCGGACCAACCACAACCCTATTGTCACAGACCTCTCCTGTTGATCTCCTAAGCTGTTTCAGCATGGAAATGCTCTACCACTTGAGAATTCAATTTAAGGCATTATTTTAAAGGTGTTTAGAGGGGAATGTTGGAAGACTTCGGCTGAGTTCTGCTTCTTCTCTGCTATCTTGCTCCCATGGTGTTGATGTATATAGAAATCCACTAAATTTCATATTATTGGAAAATTTGAGACACAAGAATTACATGCGTAAGGGCTGCCCCCATCCTGTTAAGGCAAATCATTGACAATCAATTTTTAGCGGAAAGACAAAACAAGCCATTGGCTCATTTTCATGTGGTTGAAGTTTATACCCAGAATCCCTCCCTTTCCTTGATATTCAGCTTTTTTACTGACTACTCTATCCTTATCATCTTCATAGTGCCCTCATATACTCCATTCCCTTTCAAGCCCATTCTCTGACCCTTCATTTACCCTAAAAGGTAAATGACTAATAAATAGCTTTGCACGTCATCATCCCTCATAGGAACAAAATCCCGTGGAATCTTGGAGATCACTCAATGGTCAGAGGAGGATTTTAAATGGCATTGGATTCTTCTCCATATCACTAAATTCACCCCATTGTGGACTATCACATACTGAGCCTATCTAAATGTAATGCCTACTATGGGTAGGAGCACTATTTTACTTATTCTAAAATTCTTACTCTTTGCTTTGTCACAATTCCCTTTGACAACTGAAATAAAGTGGATGTGTTAAAGCGTTCCAAACTAAATAATGCTGTATAATTCAAAAGGCTTCTCTTAAATGGTCTAAATATTTATTATGCAAAAATTATTAGCAATGCAAATTGGATATGAGCATATATTTAAATAAGCATGCAAAATTGTTGCAAGGATGCATATTTTTCATCTGATAAATTATAATTTATTCAATGTGGAAATATATCATTGTATATTAAAATATTTCCTAGTAATGGAAATGACACTTAAAAATACATAGAATTCTAGAAGATGTACTAATTAATGTAAGACCAAGAAGAAAGAAAAGTATTTCTTTGAACTTCGCAAAGTACGTGGAAAGGAATTTGATATATTTAATTATATTTTTATATTTTATGTAGTTTGATCATTTGTAATTTGGTATTTTTAATTATAACTAATTATTAATCATAGATTTTAAAATCAGAACAATCATCATAGTATTATTGTTTTTCTGCATACTATTCTGTCATATTTACAACTGGACAGCAAAAATCTGGCAATAAATCTTTTTTTCAAATATGTAGTACAGAGTCATACATGATCATTTGAATTACTTTATCAAGGAAATAGCCTTTTGGTCATTTTGGAACAATATTTTGAATTTACTAGGATATTTCACATCATAGTAAAAATATTGTAGGCATCCCACAGATAATAACAGCAAAGGCAATCAAAATAGTTTTAGATACATTGTCAAAATCCTATTTAAGAAATTTCAGAGGCACTTACAATTGTAAATAGCTAGAAAGAAATATCTATTGGATAAGGATAGAGTGGAAATGTATAAATTACAATAATTTAACTATTCATAAGAAAATAATATGCTTTACTTCTTTGAACAACTACAAATAGCTAAGAAATTTCCTGAAATTCATTCCCTCTATTATTCATAAATGAGACATCAAGTAGGAATGAGCTTCACTAGATAAAGCAAATAAGAAAGCCAGTCCAAATACTTAAAGTTAATATTTAGAAAATCTGATAGATACTCAGAATACATAATTCGCACATACACGCACACACGCACAATGCATTTTATAAGTGGGTATGTGTCAATTAGCTCGTGCAGTTACAAAGTATAACACTTGCATCATTCTGAAATTAATAATGGTGCTTACAACATCTTCATTTACTGTCTACATATTAATATTTATTTTGTATATGAAAATACCCATGAGATCTAAGTCAGACAGTAGATTTTTAGCGTCCTGATAATTCTTAGTATTCTAGGAAATTCTCTAAGACTATAAATTACAAAAGGGTTGCCTATCTGTCTGACCTAGTAAAGGAAGTTTCCTCACAAGGGTTTTCCTATACCACTAGAATTACAGGTATCAGCAAAAGAAAAAAAGATAAGTATGCATTTATGGCTGCTAACATATATTTGGAACACTTCTTGGACTCCTTCATAACCTAGTTCCCTCCTAACTTTCCAGCATTCTTCCTTCTTACCACGCCACCCCCCCCCACACACATACTCTTCAATCCAGTGATACTGGTTTCCTGTCTTTTGCACAAACAAGACACTATTTCTTGGCTGTGGCATTTTCTCTGGCTATCCCCAATGTGTGTAATACTCTCTGTGTGCCACTCCAGCTACTGATCTCTCTGGCTTTCTTTAAGTCCCAACTAAAATTTCACCTTGTACAGGAAGCTTTCCTTAGCCCCTCTTAATCCCAGTGCTTTCCCTCTTTTAATTATTTCTGGTTTATTCTATCTATCCACACACATTTATGCACATATATATGTATGTATATGCATGTATACATACATCTCTATCTACATCTACATCTATATCTATACTTATATCTGTATCTATATATCTATATCTAGCTTGCTTTGTAGGTATTTGCTTGCATGTTGTCTCCCCCATTAGATTGTAAGCTCCTTGAGGTCAAACTGTCCTTTGTCTCTTTTGTATCCTCAGAGCTTAGCAGTTAATAGTAGGCACACAGTAGGCACTTAATAAATGTTTGTTGATTGGATAAGTAAACTCAATTTATACAGGTTATCTTTATGACTCAAAAAGGTAATTGCCCTTTCCCAAAGTACGAAGCTTACACAAGAGAAATAAAGATGCATAAAGAGAACCAGACTTTTTACAGGCATGAGACTCATGCTGCTTCTGGTTGTACCATTTTTTTATGCAAGCAAATGCAGTTGAAAAGACAAGTGTTGGACCACCATCCATAAACATCATCTAATTCATATCTTCCCAATGAGAAAAAGCATATTTGTCCTCAAAGAGTTATTTCTAATTAAAATTTAGTTATTTTTGCAACCCCAAAGAAAATAGAGGGTAAAAAACCATATAAGTAGATACAGCAGTCGTCGTGGGAAGAAATCATTTTTAGCAAGGTTGATTAGCAGGCATGTGTAGATTGCAGCCTCTGCAGTTAAAACCTAACTGGCCAAACAAATGAAAGAACTTTCCAGGCTGGGAGCAGTCTATTAAAAGGATGATATAAAGACAGATCATGTAGTCAGTATATTAACAGGTAAGCTTGGACTACCTCTAAATTGAAGCACAGTGAAGTGTTGAAAAAGATTGGGTATTTCAAGATTGGGCTTTATTAACAATGAGCTTGTGACCTTGGGCAAGTCATTTGACCTCTGGGCTTCAGTTTTTCCTCTTAAAAATTGAGATATTAGATTAAAAGGGCTCTTTCCGTGAATTTATAGTAGGTTCTGAAAATTCTCATTATACCAACTTCCTTGGAACAATTTTAAAGGGCAACCTTATTGGGAAACTAGTAATGGCCTAATTTATATAAATAGAGGAACTGGAAAGAGCGGCCCATGGCAAACTTATGAAATTCATGTTGTCTTCTATAACCCCTTAGCTTCCCTATCTTAATTCCTCTTCCTCCTTATGGACCCATTCCTTATATCCTAGTTATTCAATGTTCTTCAATTTCCCAGAGCCCCTTGTTGAAGTCATGTATTCAAGTTTACCCTGTCCAGAAGCCATTTTAATATTTAAAAAAATTATCCCTTCTTCATTATCCTTCAAAATTACCAGTCTGCAATCTCCTTTCTTCTGGCCAGAAGTCATAGAAAAAAACAACATAATGAACTAATTCACAACAATTTATCAGTGACTAATAACAGATTAACATATCACTACGCCAAAAAAATTCTCAAGTTTTAAAAAGAAGCTAAGTGTTGATGGCAATATATTTACTACTCCTGATGCCAAAGAAAAGGCTTCTAATGGCATAATTCCTTGCTTAGTGACCAATGGGTAAAGGATGAACTTTGGTGGAGGAGAATGTTCTTGGAGTTAATTATATCATATCACTTAGGCAAGTGAATGATAACAGAAATTGAACTTGTAAATTATTTCTAGGGAACATGGTATGCTAGCTTTTCAAAATGATTTCATCAACATTTATAATATTGTTTTTGCTTAGTATTGCAGTATTATCAACATTTATGGCAAATATTAAGAAATAAAAAATACTGAGCAATGCTTCAAACAAAACCCTAATTTTAAAATGATTTATGTTTCAACAAAAATAATTATTATATTGTATTATAAAACTTCCTACCCTAGCAATCTACTCTTGTGGCCCATAGGGATCTGGAAAAGACCTTGAATGCCTCTGGCAGTTCTAACCAAGCCAGAAAGATTTCACATATGGACCAGGTAGCAGTGGCTAATCTCACTAAGCATGGAGAGTCTCATAACCATATTGGCTATTTGGTGATGATTTTTTTCCAGCCAAGTCAGCTTGAAAACCATCAATAAATCCATAAGAGGGCCCTGAACTCTGTAAGTGAGGTAGCAACGCACAGAGTTGATATTAGAGAAATTATTAGTGTCGTAAAGGAAGGAAGGAAAGAAGGAAGGAAGGAAGGAGAGAAGGAAAGAAGGAAGTAATGAAAGAAAAAAGAGGAGCAAGAGGAAAAACAACAATGACGACAACAACAGATAGCATACATTTCAGAATGTGAAATTGCAGATGTGGAAGAGATCTCAGAAACCCATACCATACCTAAGAGTCCCCTCTACAACACATCCAACAAGTATGTTCCTTACAGACTTCTAGTGGAAGGGATATCTGCCTGGTGACTAGTTTGATAAGTCACACTTCTCAGGACAAGTTGATGTTAACCACTGGCCTCTCAAGTCCTCAGCATAGCCTCAAGGTTAACCTTATTGTTGGATGAGTAGGGGTGAGGGAATTAAGTTGATTGGGACAGCAAGTTGTTAATCGTGGTAACTGAGTGAACCACACTGACTCCATCTTGTGACTCAATTCTGGACCTAGTTCAACTCCCTTTTTATTCAATTATGAGGTTAGTCTAACTTTAGGCTTGTGAGAAAACTATTCAATTGTGGGAATTGGAAGACTTTGTTAAATTTCCACCTAGTTCCTAGTTCTGCCATGTTAGACCAGGCAGAAAAAGTCTAAATTCTTTTACAAATGAAAACTCTTCAAAGAAAGCTCCTGACTCTTGATTTCTGATCCAATTCTTCATCTGCCATTCCATGATTCCACTGGATTTACTAAAGACATAATGTGGAAAGGATCTTTGATTTGAGAGAATTGTTGCAGGGAAAGTGCTTTGTAAATGTTATCTATCACTATTATACATTATGGATAGAAATATTTACATACATACACGTGTATACACATAGGTATATATGAATATATAACCAATATGATTATCACACACATGCACATATATTTGCAATCTGAGGCCCTCAGTGTTCAGAAGAAAAAAAATCTTCAATCAAAATTGATTGATTTTGATACCCATCTAAATATGACTAATCTTGAGGCTATGTACCAGAGGAGATAAGAGGCCAGCTGTTAAGACTGAGGGCTCCTGAGAAGTGTGGCTCATTGACACAGTGACCAAACACATATTTCAATTTCTCAGTTTCCAGGATTATCCTGAACCCAAGGTAATGTACCTTGAACACTAGGAATGAATATCATTTCAGAATCCATGGAATCCTTGATTCTTGTCTCTGTGTCACTTTTCTTCCTGTTTCCTTGAAGCCAATAATAAGCAGTACATATTGAGATGTACCACTATTCCATATTATAATCTATAATTATTTTTTCATTAACTGAAATTACTCATGGATTATGGCTTTACCTATAAAATGTGGAAAATAATACCTGAGTAAACTATGTCACAAGGTTGCTATGAGACACAAATGAGATCATGTATTCAACAAACTTTGGAAACTTTGAAGTACTATGTAAATGTCAGCCTGTGATTGTGATTATTGAAATACTTTTATGATTATTAAAATAGTGCGCAAACTTATTAACATTGTATAGATGAATTTTGTATATATATATATATGTATACATACATACATACATATATAACACCATCTATCATACCAGTCCATCATTTTCAGATGATCATAAAGTAAAAACATTTTTTTAAATTTTTTCACAACCAAACTACTTACACAAATGCCACACTCTTAATGGAATTTCCCAATGCAATAAAATTTTAAGATAACAAATCATCATGTTCACTCCATATATTCCTAATATTGGTTTAGGTCTCATTAAAAACCTGGGAACTAACATTTACAGAGAGAGAAAAGGTGGAAAATTAGAGAAAGTATGAGTTGGATACAAGGAAAAGTGACTGGCAGTGGCAGGACTTTGGTCGTGATCTACTTGTTAGTAATGGATGTTACCATGGACACCAGTGCAGTACGACAAATCGTGAGTGGGAGACAAGGAAAATTATGAGAACTAAGAATAGTTTCTCTATATACAGCCTTCATGTAGCAGGTAATTATTTACTTGGGATGTATTTGCTGAAAGCTATCCTTTCAGTAGTGGACGATTCTTCTGTTATAATGTCACAGTTCCTTGGCTTATATTGAAAGGAATACAGAGAAAACTTTGAATTAAATATTGTTAATAGCTCAGGTTAGGCTGGCATTTCCATTTCAGTTTGTTGTTTGCAGGATTTAATATCCTGGTCACTTCAAATTATAAAACCTTATGACATTTGCACAGAAAGTCTGTCATTTTCTCTAGAAAAAGCATACACCATACATGAAGATCTGATGGATAGTTCCCTGTTTAAAATGACAGTAAACACTTGTTATTTTAGTTATTTCATCCCTCAGAGGATGAACTTTGAAGAATAATTATTCATTTAGTAAAAATCTAGTTCTGCTTCAGTATAGTTTATTGACATTTTTGAGCTAATTATATCACTAAATGTTTCCTGGACCACAGAGCTCACTGTGTGGCCATATGAGAAAGAGACTTAAATTATGCTATCATCATCTTGGGACACATGTCCGGTTTCCTGTGTATGGCCTGTGCTCAACAGAAGACCCATGAAGTACCAAGATAACATTAAAATATGACAATGATTCAGACATGTAACATGTGGCAACATAATTCACTATGACATCACAGTTTCATAAGATTGATTCCATGTTATGAATGGAGCATTTTTAGAATCCTGGAAAAAATCATTTTCTATGCTGACACTATTGTGTAAAATATGCAAATGGGTGTTGCAATAAAGGTCTACAAAAATTATCTTAAGGTAAACTTTTAGGCAGGTAATACTATGTTCAATGATGGTATCCATTTTAAAATACGTGTGCCATGTATCACAATTTTGCTTATTGAATATTATCAGGTAAATAGTAACAGTGCTGACAACCTAAGATTTTATTGGCAGGCATATGTCGACAGACTTTATACGTTGCATTGAGCTCTGGAGTTTTGTTTTCATTTTCATGATCCATGATCTATTCATCAAGGTCATATTTCATTAGTAATCCTTAAAAATTGTTAACTCTCCCAAGATTACTTATTCAGTATCTACTGAATACAATCTATAGTGCACAATCATCCTTGCTTAGCACTCTGAGGCGAGGAGAGTAGTGATATGCTGACTAAACCACATGCCAGTGGTGGGGAGGGACACTGCCCTCTGAGAGAAGATCCAAAAGGATCTGAATCAGAAACCAAGTAATAGAAATTGAAAGGTCAAAGAATATGTTCTTTTAGGGATTTTTTTGGCCACGCAACAATTCAAAGGATTGAGAAAGAAGTAAAAATTGGTTATAGGAGTAGAGATTCAGATTAGGGAGGTTACAAACAGATTAGGAGGCAAGATAAAAAGACTGTTTTATAATTTTTTGGTTCAACCTGTCTCTCCCCAGCTTTGGTCTTTTGCATTAACTGCATCATTTCCCTTTCCATGCCCTACCTTAGTATGTTCTCTTGATCAGACTCTGTGTCCATTGTGTTCCCTTCAGACTTAACCACATGAATAAGACTGTGGGCTCTGGTGTCACTGCTCCTCATGTAATGCCTGCATAGATCTTGAGGACATAAAATCTCTACATGGTCCCTTTGTTCTCTTAGAACAAAGATTATGTAAAGATGGTCAGATCTAGCTACGATGCTCTTGCAAAGTTTTTCAACGAATCCTCAAACCTCTCATGGATGCTCCTTCCCACCCTTTTTCAGCTGAGAACTTTGCCTTATATTTTGCTGGGGAAAAATGAGGCCATTTCTCACAATTTTCCACTTTTCCTTTCCTCTTTATCTTATATTCCCCCAGATGCCTTTTGCCATTCTCTTCTTTTGCCCCTGTCTCACATGAAAAAGTGCTCCTCCTCCTTGCCAAAGCAAATCCATCTACACACACAATTTATCTTATTCCATTCAGTCTTCAGAAGATTGCCCCTCTATCACTCCTACACTCTCATTCATTTTTAATCATTCCCAGTATTGGCTATTTCTTGACTATCTATAAACATGTCCATGTCTCCTCTATATTCAAAAATGCCCTCACTTAATCCATCCATCCCTGTTAGATATCATCCCATATCTCTCCTCTTTTTTGTAGCTAAACTGCTTAAAAAGATGGTTTCCAATAATTGTCTCTAATTCCTTTCCTTTCACTCTCTTCTTAACTCTCTTCAGTCCAGCATCCAAACTAATTTTTCAATGAAAGCCTCTGGTTCAAAATTTACTCTTACTCAACTAGCAAGTCTAATGTCTTTTCTCATTCCTCATCCTTTTTGAACTCTCTGCAGCCTTTGACACTGTCAGTATACTCTTCTTCTTGATACTATCTTCACTCTAGGTTTTTGGCACATTACTCTACCTGACTCTCTTCCTTTCTGACTGCTTTGTCTCAGATTTCTTGGGATCTTTATCCAGATCATGTTCACAAACCATGGCTGTTCCTTAGCACTCTAATTTGGTCCATTTTCTCTTCTCCCTCTATACTATTTCATGTGGCTATCTGATCAGATCATATAGATGCAATTGTCATCTCTCTATACTGATGATTCTCGAATCTATGTATCCATCCCTAACCTCTCTGTTGACCTCCATCTTCACATTTCCACTTGCCTATTGTAAACCTCAAACTAGATGTCTACAGACATCTTAAACTGAATATGCCCAAACATAACTCATTATGTTTTCCCCAAACCTAGCCCATTCTAAACTTCATGAGGTTATCACCATCCTCCCAGTTACCCAGGCTTACAACCTAAGTGTTGTCTTCAACTCATCATTCTCTTTTACCCATTCCATATCCAATCTGCTGCTAAGGCCTATTCATTTTACCTTCATAATAACTCTCTTCTGTCTCCCCTTGCCCCCATATCCTCTGTTGGGGTAGGCCCTCATCACCTCATGCTTAGACTAATGCAATAGGCTGCTTATTGGTATCTCTGCCTCAAGTTTACCCCCCACCCCAGCCCATCTTCCACTTCACTATCAAAGTGATCTTCCAAAAACATAGGTATAATCATGGTAGCCTTTCTCAAAGAATTCCAGTGAATCCCTATTACCTATGGAATTAAATATAAGCTCCTCTGTTTGGCATTCAAGGTCTTTTGTAACCTGGTTCCTCTCTACCTTTTCAGTCTTCTTATATCTTGCACTCTCCAATATACATTGAAATTCAGTCACACTGGCCTCCTTAATGTTCCATGTACAAGAAACTCCTATTCCTGACTGGGAGTTTTTGTTGGCTGTCTCCCATCCCCAGAATATTCTCCCTCCTCATTTCTTCTTCCTGGCTTCCCTGGCTTCATTTCATATCCCAGGTAAAACCTGAACTTCCACAGGAATCCTTTCCTGATTCCTCTTATGTCTAGCCCCTTCCCTCTCTTGATTATTTACAATTTATTTTGTATATATCTTTTTTGTACATAGTTGCTTACATGTTGCCTCTATTAGACTGTGAGCTCATTGAGGGCTCATTGAGACATCCCCAGAACTTAGCACAATACCTGGTACATACTAAATGTTTAATAAATGTTTATCGACTGCCTGACTATGCTCAAGTACTACTAGAAATACTTGAAATGACTGATGATAGTCAATGCCTTTTTGTATGCTTTTTTACTGCTTGTACAGTGCACTACCAGACAGTCTGTGCGGCCTTCAGCTCCATAGAAATCACTGACTATGGAAACTTGTACATAGGTGGTGCAGTGACAGACATATAGTTCAAGGGCTTGAATAATTTTTGTTCTATAGACCCAAAGCCCTGGGGGGGTTGCTACAGCATCGAAAAGTGAATCTTTACGAGAAGGTCCATGAATACTATAGTCAAGACATCTCAGAGAAACTGGGGATCCATGCTGAAATTACAGGAGAGGTCATTGAAAAAAATCAAACAATCAAGAAATGTTGGGCAACAACTAGTAGTGCTCAATTGTAACAGGTGGTCTAGTACAAGGTGGGAGGGAGGGAGATAGTAATTAATCATTTTAATTAGTAATAGCCACAAAGATAACATGATACCCCTGGGTCAAGAGGCAGGTCAGTGATGACATTTACCATTACTACAATTTTAAAAATGGAGGGGGATTGATAAATGTTGTAATAAGCCTTCTGGTTATTTCACTGAATCCCTAATCTGGGAATACGGTTAATATAATTAGATCATAGAATTATAGATTAGAGATGAAGGGAACCATATGGATCACCTAGTTTAGGCCTCAATTCACAAATGAGAAACCTGAAGTACTGAGGAGATAAATGAATTAACCAGATAGTGCAAGGAAGAGAGCAGGGAATGGAAATCAGGTTCTCCTACCCCAAATCTAATGTTCTCTCCTCTATATTAAACTACTTCTAAGAAAACATTATCTTAAAGAAAATGGAAGAACAACTTAGTCTTATCTAACAGTTTATTCTGTATGCTTTCAATATTGGAACATGGGTGAACTTGAGTCACAACTGATAAAGAAAGGTAGTGGGGCCTAGGATCCAAGATGTGATGATGGAGCCAAATATTTATGAGAATCACAGGTTGGTCAAAGAGAGGACATAAGTAGTATATGGAAGCTAAGTCAGTGGCCCAAGGTCAGTACTTTGAGTTTGAAGTCAGTAAAGTAGTACAGTTTAAAAACATGCAATCAGAATTGATGGATCAAGTCAGTCTCCAGAGGTCCAAACCGATCAAAACCGAACAAGAAGCCACAGAGGAGAGCAAATAAAAAACACCTGTTGGCTCTCTAAAATCAAGTGGGGGATGAAGAAATAGATAGTGAAAAGGGGTTGTCATGGGGAACTTGGAAGAGCTTATCAAGAACTGAAATAAGCAGAATTTATACAGAGCAGTATAATTCATGTATGGCTGTTGATCACAGACCAGGGCCTAACTGTCCTTTTTTTCTGAATTGAAGGATGCTTTCTTCCATTCATTGATGCATTCTAGCAGTTGCTCTCTAGTGAGAAGAAAAAAAAATCAAGTCTGAGTACCTCAACTTTGCTGTTGTTTAGTAAATGGCTCCCATGATTCACCACACCATGGTTGCTCTAAGCATAACTATTCAGCTTTTCTTTCATTGACCATATTGGACAATTTACCTTCAGGTTTACAATTTAGCCAATTCTTTTAAAATCCCAAACGCGGACAGGTGTTATCCACAGATTTTTTCAACAAGTAGAATCCAAAATCACATTTCTTCTTTTCTCATGCTCTTTGTTCTCACTGCACAGAAACTTCCTTCCATAATGCAACATTGATTCACCTCAATTCAACAAGTATTTTTGAGCTCTCCATTCAAGCTTCACCTTGTGTCCCTAGTTCCTAAAAAGTTATCTGGCCCTTGATAGCTGCTCTGGTCACAGTGCCTTCTGTCTGATGGAGCATGAATGAAAAGATTAGGCTGAGTTGGTGTTAGTTTTCTTCAATGTCAAAATCCAAGGCACTCTTGAAATCAGTAACCTATTTTATAAAAAGGAAGATTCAAACAGAGGTAGTCAATTGATACCAGATTCAAAGGGAGAAGAGAGATGGGAACCTACTTTTTTAGTTGATTTAACCCTCTACAAATTTGGAGTTTTATGATACCTACATGCCTTACCCTCTACAGCTCTACAATCAGCATGACCATTGCATAGACTTATTCCATGTGTCCTGTCCTGACTGAGCCATACCAGTAAGGCCATGGTGTAGGGAAGCATAACATACAAAAACTGAAAAAAATGAGATCTTTGTACAATGGAGATTATGAGATTAAAGTAGGTGTGATTATTGCTGATTATTACAGAATTTTCCAGAGAAATCAACTTTCAACTTAGTTATGTCATTTCTAAAAAAGCAGCTGTTTTCTTACAAATATTTAAACTACTTCAGCATTTTGTATGTCATCCTTTGCAAACACTTGGACTAGCTAGTTTACATATTTTAAAAAATTATTAACAGGATAAAAATAAATATCTCACCTTGGGAAGACAGTTTCAGGAAGTAATACACATTTTTACTTTTCATCTTAGGTAATTATTATATTAATATAAAAACCCCAAAGAGTTTCAAGGAGGTTTAAAAATTTTATTTGTTGGGGGAAAGAAAGGAGGGAGAAGAACAGTGTTTGAACTTTACTGTCATCAAGTTTGGTTCAAGAAGGGAATAACATACCTAATAAGTATAGAAATCTAACTTGTCCTACAGGCAATAGGAGGGGAAAGGGGAAAAAAGTGAGGGCGGGTGGTCAGAAGGGAGGGAAGAAGTAGCAAGGGGAAAATGGTAAGATAAGAAAGGGGAATCAAGAGGGAGGATAAAATGAGGAAGGCAGCAGTGAAAAGCAAAACTCTGTTGAGGAATGGCAGGGGAAAGGGAGAAACAAAAGCATAAATAGGGGGGAAATAGGATGGAGCAAAATACACAGATAGTAATCATAACTGTGAATGGGATGAACTCTGCCATGAAATGGAGGCAGCTAACAGAATGGTTTAAAAACAATAATCCTACAATAGATGTTTACAAGAAACACATCTGAAACAGGGAGATACACACAGGGTAAAGGTAAAAGGCTGGAGTAGAATATATTGTGCTTCAGCTAAAGTAAAAAAAAAAAGCAGGGGTAGCAATCCTAATCTCAGTCAAAGAAAAGCAAAGATAGATCTAATTAAAAGAGATAAGGAAGGACAGTATATCCTGCTAAAAGGTACCATAGACAATGAAGCAATATCATTACTTAACATATATGTACCAAGTGGTATAACATAAAAATTCTGAACTTGATAAATCTAACCTCTAAATAAAGAAGAAAGAAGTTAAGGAGGTGAAAAGAATTTTAGAAAAGGCAGATATGATAGACCTCTGGAGAAAACTGAATGGGAATAAAAAGGAATATATTTTTTTCTCAGTGGTACATGGCACATACTCAAAAACTGACCATGTACTAGGGCATAAAAACCTCACAGTCCATTGCAGAAAGGCAGAAGTAGTCAAAGCATCCTTTTCAGATCATGATGCAAACAAAATTATTTGTAACAAAGAACCATGGAAAAATAAGCTAAAAACTAATTGGAAACTAAATAATCTAACTCTAAAGAATGAGTGGGCCAAAGAACAAATCATAGAAACAATTAATAACTTCATTCGAGAGAATGACAATAATGAGACAACATATGAAAACTTATGGGATGCAGGAAAAGCATTTCTTACGGGAAGTTTTATATCTCTAAATGCTTACATGAATAAAATAGAGAAAAGGGAAATCAATGAATTGGGCACGCAACTGAAAAAGCTAGAAAAAGAACAAATTGAAAATCCCCAACTAAATACCAAATTAGAAATACTGAAAACCAAAGGGGAGATTAATAAAATTGAAATCAAGAAAACTATTAAATTAATAAATAAAATCAAGAGCTGGTCTTGTGAAAAAACCAATAAAATTGATAAACCTTTGGTCATTTTGATTAAAAAAAAAGAAAGAAGAAAATCAAATCACCAGTATCAAAAATGAAAAGGGTGAATTCACCTCCAATGAAGAGAAAATTAAAACAATAATTAAGAATTATTTTACCCAATTGTATGTCCATAAATTTGACAACCTTGGGGATATGGGTGAATATCTACAAAAATATAAATAGCCCAGGTTAACAGAAGAGGAAGTAAAATACATTAATAACCCCATCTCAGAAAAAGAAATTGAGCAAGCCATCAATGAACTCCCTAGGAAAAAATCTCCAGGGCCAGATGGTTTTACATGTGCGTTTTATCAAACATTCAAAAACAATAAATTGTTATACTTTATAGACTATTTGGGAAAATAGATGAAGAAGAAGTCCTACCAAATTCTTTTTATGACACAAATTTGGTACTAATACCTAAACCAGGAAGAGTCAAAACAGAGAAAAAAAGATATAGACCAATTGCCCTAGTGAATGTTGATGCAAAAATTTTAAATAAAATATTAGCAAAAAGATTGCAGCAATTTATTATGAGAATAATACACTATGACCAGGTAAGGGTTTATTCCAGGAATGGAAGGCTGGTTCAATATTAGGAAAACTATGAGCACAATTGATCATATCAACAACAAAACTAGCAGAAACCGTATGATCATATCAATAGATACAGGAAAAGCCTTTGACAAAATACAACATCCATTCCTATTAAAAGCACTAAAAAGCGTAGGAATAGATGGAGCCCTCCTTCAAATTATATATAGCATCTACCTAAAACCATCAACAAGCATTACTTGTAACAGGCATAAGCTAGATGCATTCCCAATAAGATCAGGGGTGAAACAAGGATGTCCATTATCACCCCTATTATTCAATTTGGTACTAGAAATGTTAGCTTTAGCAACAAGAAAAGAAAAAGAAATTGAAGGAATTAGAATAGGCAAAGAAGAAACTAAATTATCACTTTTTGCAGAAGACATGATGATTTACTTAGAGAATCCTAGACAATCAAGTAAAAAACTACTTGAAATAATAAACAACTTTAGCAAAATTGCAGGATATAAAATAAACCCACATAAATCCTCGGCAATGGGGATGATGCAGACTTCATAACAACCTGGAAAAACCTACACGACATAATGCTGAGTGAGCGGAGCAGAGCCAGGAAAACGTTGTGCACAGCCACAGATATATGGATTCTGTGAGGACCAACCCTGACAAACTGCACTTTTCTCAGCAACCTAAGGGGCAAGGACAACTCCAGGGGACTCACGATGGAGAATGCTATCTTCATCGAGACAAAGAACTGCGAAGTTTGAATACAGACTGAGGCACACTACATGCTCGCCTTTTCTGCTTCTCTTTGGTTTTTGTTTTTGGGGTTTTTTTTTTTGGTTCTGTTTCTTCTTTCTCATGATTCATTCCATTGGTCAAAATTCTTCTCCACGACTTGACTAGTGCATAAATTAATTCAATGCGAAGTTATACATGACAGTTATATGAGACTTCATGCCGTCTTGGGGAGGGAGGGGGGAGGGAGGGGAGAAAAACTGGAACTCAAAACTATGTAGAACCATGCGTGGTAAACTAAAAATAAATAAAGAAATTTATAAAAAACCAAAACAAAACAAAAAAAACAAAGCCCAACAGCAAGACATAGAAAGAGAAATTCCATTCAAAGTTACTATAGACACTATAAAATATTTGAGAGTCTATCTGCCAAGACAAACCCAGGGCCTATATGAACATAATCATGAAACACTTTTCATACAAATAAAGTCAGATCTAAACAAATGGAAAAATATCAGTTGCTCATGGTTAGGCCGAGCTAATATAATAAAAATGACAATTTTACCTAAATTAATTTATTTATTCAGCACCCTACCCATCGAACTACCAAAAAATTATTTTACAGAGCTTGACAAAATAATAACAAAATTCATCTGGAAGAACAAGAGGTCTAGAATATCTAGGGAATTAATGAAAAGAAATGCTAGGGAAGGTGGCCTAGCCATACCAGATATTAAACTGTACTATAAAGCAGCAGTCATCAAAACTACCTAGTACTGGCTAAGAAACAGAGTCATGGATCAATGGAATAGGATAGGTACGCAAGATGGAGAAGTCAACGACTATAGCAATCTACTCTTTGATAAACCCAAACAATCCAGCTTCTGGGCTAAGAATTCACTATTTCACAAAGACTGCTGGGAAAATTGGAAAGTGGTAGGGCAGAAACTGGGCCTAGACCAATATCTTACACCATATACCAAAATAAAGTCAAAATGAGTTCATGATTTAGGAATAAAGGCTGATAGTATAAGCAATTTGGGAGAGCAAGGAATAGTTTACCTATCAGATTTATGGAAAAGCAAAGAATTCATGACACAACAAGGGATAGAGAGCATTACAAAATGCAAAATGGATAATTTTGATTATGTTAAATTGAAAAGTTTTTGTGTTAACAAAGCCAATGCAACAAAGATTAGGAGGGAAGCAGAAAATTGGGAAAAAATCTTTACAACTAGTGTCTCTGATTAAGGCCTCATATCTAAAATATACAGGGAGCTGAGCCAAACTTATAGGAATGCAAGTCATTGCCTAATTGAGAAATGGTCAAAGGATGTGAACAGGCAGTTTTCAGAGGAAGAAATTAAAGCTATCTATAGACTTATGAAAAAAATGCTCTAAATCACTACTGATTAGAGAAATGCAAATCAAAACAACTCTTAGGTACCACCTCTATCCTGTCAGATTGGTTAAAATGACAAAATAGAAAAATGATAAATGCTGGAGAGGATGTGGGAAAATTGGAACACTGTTACACTGTTGGTGGAGTTGTGAACTGATCCAGCCATTCTGGAGATCAATTTGGAACTATGCCCAAAGAGCTATAAAAATGTTCGTACCCTTTGACTCAGCAATACCACTTCTAGGGTTGTATCCCAAAGAGATCAAACAAGTGGGAAAAGGACCCATATGTATAAAAATATTTCTAGAGGCTCTTTTTGTAGTAGCAAAGAATTGGAAATCAAGGGGATGCCCATCATTTGGGGAATAGCTGAACAAGTTTTGGTATATAAATGTAATGGAATACTATTGTGCTATAAGAAATGGGGAAGATACGGACTTCATAATAACCTGGAAAAATCTACATGACATAATGCTGAGTAGGCGGAGCAGAGCTAGGAGAACATTATTCACAACCACAGATATATTTATTCTGTGATTACTAACCTTGATAGACTTAACTCTTCTCAGCAATACAAGGTTCAAAGACAACTCCAAAGGACTCATGAAGAGAAAGATATCTACATCCAGAGAAAGAACTATGGAGACTATGGCAGATTGTGGCAAACTGTTTGCTTTCCTTTTTTTTCTTTTGTTTTTTTTTTTTTGGTTTTGTTTCTTCTTTCTTATGATTCATTCCATTGGTAATGATTCTTCTTTATAACTTGACTATTGTGTAAATAAGTTCAATGTGAAGTTATATGTAGAAGATACATTGGATTCCATGCCATCTTGGGGAGGGAGGAAATAACATCTGGAACTCAGGTTCATGTAGAACTGAGTGTTGTAAACTAAAAATAAAAAATCTTAACAAAAATGAAATTAAAAAATTTCATTTGTTGTTGTGGTTCAGTCATGTCCAACTCTTTTTGACCTCATTTCAGGTTTTCTTGGCAAAGATACTCGAGTGGTTTGCCATTTCCTTCTCTAGTTTATTTTATATATGAGGAAACTGAGACAAACAGGGTTTAGTGACTTGCCCACAGCCACACAGCTAGTAAGTATCTGAGACTAGATTTGAACTCAGGAAGATGAGTCTTCCTGACTCCAGGCTCGGTGCTCTATCTACTGTGCCACCTAGTTTATCTAATAATCCCCATCAATTCTAGTGTGCCAAACTCCTTTCATTATATATGCATCATAAATTTCAGGCTCATTACACTTTACAGTGACTTGTTCAAAGTTATTATCATAATCACCTTAGCTAGAGTAACTATGTCAGGCATTGGTGAAGTACTAATAAGGAGGTCAATTGTTTCCATATCCTGCCACCCAAGCCCCACCCAAAACCAAAAAAAAAAAAACCACCTTGGTGATGAGAAGATGTTAAAAAAAATTAAATTAATTAATAATTAATAAAAATTTCTACAAGAAAGAAAGAGATTTCCATGATACGATAGAATTCGGTCAAATGACTCTAGGCAATAATATGGAACAGAATCTTGGAATGTGATGTCATCAGCCCTAATTTTAAATTGAGCATTTAAGAACATTGCTGACACCAAAGATCAACAGTATTAATTATAAAGTAAATGACATTAAGTTAAAAAAAAGCTCAAAAAAGTTTTTTTTTTAATCAATGAAAACTAAGGCCTGATTCTAACCATATTAGAGTTCAGATTTCTATTCATAGCATTTAAGAAATGCAAAATGTAAAAATATCAATTCTCAGCATTTAGTTTCAGAGCAATAAGATAATGTTTTCTAGTTATTTATTGAACTAGGATATAAAGAAGGTACAATATATTCATTTAGAACACTGGAAATTTTTAGTGGGGAGTGGGATATGAATACTTTGTATCTTCTTTCTTTCTGGTTAGATGTACTCTGGCCTGAGTAAAGTAATTTTTGTATAATCTATTACACTTGTATATTTTACATAAAATTATACAATTAATAATTGCTTCTGGGTCAAAAGAAAGACTGATTCAGCTTTTGCTATGGGCATGCTTGTACAGATACATATACTCATGTCAGATGCTAGTTCCATTTTTACTGGGGCATGGGAGGAACACGCAATAGATATAGGGAATAGTGATGTGTGTGCTACTAGGTCCTGCAACTCAACCATTCTCAGTTGCATGTGACAGATGAGCCTTAGGTCAATCTGGAGTTGGACAAGCTACTGTGCTTCTGGCACAAAGGCAGCCCAAAATAGCCTGCCTAGATTCAGTATAATCACTGTCAGCATATCAGTTTACAGATAATTCATAGTAAATAAATGCCTTTAAATTTGTACTGAAATAAGTAGAGTAAATTATAAAGTTCTTTGATGATTCCATTCACTACATGTCATTTATTATGGTTCTTCCATGGAGTTTGGAACCCTGAAGGTTGCCTTTCAAATTAAAATAATTATTTTGGGTCACATTAAGTGACCCAAAGAAGTTATAAATCATAGTTATGGAATCTAAGTGTATGATAAACCTCAGAGGTCATCATTGTACATAAACAGAAATCCCTGATGCAATGTTCCTAATAAATGGGCATTAAGTCTCTGCTTGAGAATACCTATTCCAATTTTAGACAGTTCTAGTTTTAAGGAAGTTTTTTTCCTTACAATGATCCAAAAAATCTTCTGTTTTATAATTTCCACCCATTGTTTCTCATATTTCACTCTAGGTTAAAGCAGAATGATTCGAATCCTATTTGCACAGAATATTCTTTCAAATAACTGGACAACCCCTCTAAATCACTTTTCTTCCAAGCAAAAAAGTTTCCTTTAACTTATCCTTATATGACAGTGTCCAGGTGTCTAATAGTTTTGTTTTACCTGCTATAATGTTTCAGTTTATAACACTTTCTAAAAACATGGTCAACAGAATCATCCTCAATATTCCAGATGTGGAGTAATTAATGGAGAGTCAGATAATAGTAATAATAATGCAGATTTATTTAGGAAAAATAGAGGGGTCTGTGATAGCATTTCAGGACCACATCATCACCACCAGGAATTTCACAAATGTTACAGATTAAGGTAGTATATGCCAAGAAACAGTAAAAACTATGTAACATATTACCATAGTCTGCAAAAAGTTAGCGCCTCCTGAATATCTAGTAAGACAAGACCTGATAGCTAGAATAACACATCATAATCTTTCATGGACTGACAGATGACAAATACCTACACTAAAAATATAGTCCTCAAAATATTCTGGAAAACTCAACCACTAGATTGAATTGAAAATGGAATACATATTATCACAGATCATACTGATGCCTCAAATCATCATACATAACAACGATCAATAAAAACTCAAGAATAACATTGTAATGGATGCCACCAATGCCTAATGCTCATATTCTGCAGGCTACATGGATGAAAAAATTCAAAATATAAAGACCTAACAGGAAGAAAAAATCAAAGTCATAAATAACATGTCGGAGCGTATGCCATCCCTCTTGTCCTGTCTATCAGAGTTGTACTGAGGATGCTTTCTGCAAGCCTACAGTAAGCTTGCATTCTAATATTTTTATTCACCTACAAAAAGTTATTTTTTATCCACCTATGCAATAGGACATTGAAGATTACCTTTTAAAAGAATTGTATGGTAGTGAATTGTCCTGGGACCATTTCTATATGAACTTCATTGAATAAGATAAGAAAAATATTTTTTCAGCAACAACATGTTTTGGCATGCTGGAATGCATGATAATATATCTAGAAAGGTTTTGAATGGAAACCTGTACAATATTAATAATGTACAAGACTCAATTCCTTAAGCTAGCTTGGAGAAGAAAAGGATTGATAGATATCTCAAAGAACACAATAAACAGGTTAAAACTTTATAGAAATATTTTTTGAATAAGAAACTCAATTCATAAAACAAAATAAGGGCTTATTTCCCATGTAATAATAGAAAACATAAAAAGAGGAGCAAAATTAAGAAATGCTAATAGGAGCCAAGATGGTGGCAGAGAAGAATTCAGATGAGCTCTCCCAAATTCCCCTCCAAACAATTCTAAAAGACTGCATCACACTGAAGAAGAAAAGTTTGGGAGAAACAATTTTCCAACCCAAGACAACTTAGGAGGTTGGCAGGAAAGGTCTGTTGCACCAGGGCTGTGGTGGCCCCCAGAAGTGCAGTAAAGGCAGTTCAGGCCTGCATCTTGGGAGTAGCTGCATTTGGGATGCGGGTGAGGGTTGAACAACTGGGCTGAAGGAGATTTCAGTGGGGTCCTTTGCTGCCACTGTGTTCAGGATGAGGTCACATTGCCCATACACAATTCCAGGTCATGATCTTAGGGTCAACAGGATCAATAGTACTTGCAGAGTGGAGGGTGCAGGGGCTCAGGTCCCCATTCCAGGGCAGAGAAGAGTGCTTGTCATTGCTCACAGGGGAATAGCATTCCTGATCTCAAAAGTAAGACAGGGACAAGCATTAACAATAGTAACTTCAGGGGGTGGGGTGGGGTAGACTGGTCACAGCTCAGAGCCAGGAGGAGTGCTAGCACTGGTGGCTACAAGAAAACAAGGTCTCTCCCTGGGTAAAAACAGAGCACAGGCAAAGAGAGAAGTGACCACACTTCTTCTTAAATCATATCACCTTGGAAGAACCAAAAACCTACAGACCTCCAGAGCTACCTCTGAAAACAGCAGCAAGAAGGCCTGGCTTAGAAAAGTAAATTGACCAAGGTATCAGTGAGCTCCCTAAGAAAAAAATTCACAAGACCAGATAGATTCACAAGTGAATACTACCAAACATTTAAAGAATAATTAATTTCAATACTATATAAACTATTTGGAAAAATAGGCAAAGAAGGAATCCTATTTAATTCTTTTACAACACAAATATGGTGCCAATATCTAAATCAGGAAGAGCAGCAACAGTAAAGGAAAACCATAGATAAGTTTCCCTAATGAATATTGAGGCAAAATTTTTAAATAAAATACTAGCAAAGAGATTATAGCAATATGTCATAAAGATCATACACTATGACCATATAGGATTTATACTAGGAATGCAGGGCTGGTTCAATGCTAGGAAAATTATCAGTATAATTGATCATATCAATAACAAAACCAACAAAAATCATATAATTATCTGAACAGATGCAGAAAAATCTTTTGACAAAAAACACACTCATTCCTATTAAAAGAAAGCACAGGAATAAAATGAGCTTTCCTTACAATGATAAGTAACATCTATCTAAAACCATCAATAAGCATGCTGTAATGGGGATAAGCTGAAAGCCTTTCCAATAAGATCAGGGGGGATACAGGGATGCCCATTATCACCACTTTTATTATTCAATATTTTTTCTAGAAATGATAGTGATAGCAATGAGATGGAAAAAAGAAGAAATTAGAACAGGCAATAAAGAAAAAATATCACTCTTTGCATATGACATGATTGTATACTTGAAAAATTCTAGAGAATCAAATAAAATGTTAGTTGAAATAGTTAATAACTTCATCAAAATTTCAGAATATAAAATAAACCGACATAAATCATCAGCATTTCTATATACTAACAACAAAATTCAGTAGCAAGAAATAGAAAGAGAAATTCCATATTAAATAACTGCAGTCAATACAAAATACTTGGGAGTCTACCTGAAAGACAAACCCAGGAACTATATGAATACAATTACAAAACACTTTTCTCACAAATAAAGTCAGATTTAAACAATTAAAGAAATAAAATTGCTCAAAGACAGACTGAACCAATATAACAAAAATGACAATTCTACCTAAATTAGTTTACTTATTTAGTACAAAACCAATCGAATTGCAAAAAACTATTTTATAGATCTAGAAAAAAATAATAACAAAATTCATCTGGAAGGAAAAAAAAGTCAATAATATCAAGGTAATCAATGAAAAATGTGAAAGAAGGTGGTTTAGCAATATGAGATCTCTAACAATATTTTTACGCAGTTGTAATCCTCAAAACGATTTGGTACTGGCTAAGAAATAGAGTGATGATTCAGTGGAATAGTTCCGGTACACAATATACAGTAGTAAATGACCATAGTAGTCTAGTGTTTGACAAATCCAAAGATCCAAGAATTTGGGACAAAAAAATCACTATTTGACAAACATTGCTGGGGAAACTAAAAAGCAGTTTAGCAGAAACTAGGTATATACCAACATCTCACATTGTGTACCAAAATACTGTCAAAATGGATACATGATTTATATCTAAAAGGAGATCTTATAAGCAAATTAGGGGAGCATGAAATAATTTACCATGTAAAATACATAATTTTAATGACATTAAATTTAAAAAGTTTTGCACAAAAAAACCAATGTGGTCAAGATTAAAAGGATAGCAGGAAACTGGAAAAAACATTTTACATGATAATTTACTGATAAAGGCCTCATTTCAGAGAACTAGAGAACTGAATCAAATTTATAGAAATACATATCATTCCCCAATTGACAAATGGTTGAAGGATAGGAATAGGCAGTTTTCAGACAGAGAAATTAAAACTGTCTATCATCATATGAAAAAATGTTCTAACTCACTATTGTTTGGAGAAATATAAATTAAAACAACTCTGAGGTACCACCTCACACCTATCACATTGGCTACTATGACAGAAAAGGAAAACTGATTAATGTTGGGGGTCATGTGGGAAAAATGGTGGAGATATGAACTGATTCAACCATTCTGGAGAGCATTTGGGAACTGTGCCCAAAGGTATATAAAACTATGCCAACCCATTGACCCAGTAATAGTGCTACTAGGTCTATATCCCACAAAGATCAAAGAAAAAGGAAAATAACCTCTATGTACAAAAATATTTAGAGCAGCTCTATTTGTGGTGGCAAAAAAAAGGAAATTGAGGGGATGCCCATTAATTGGGAATGGCTGAACAAGTTGTGGTATATGATTATGATGAATACTATTGTACTATAAAAAATAGTGAGCAATATGATTTCAGACTTATATGAACTTATGCAAAGTGAAATGAGCATTACCAGGAGAACATTGAACAAAGTGATAGTAATATTGTACAATGATCAACTGTGAGTGACTTAGCTAGTCTGCTCAATACAATAATTCTAATCTTAAAGGACTTATGATGTAAAATGTTATCCAATGTATATGAATGCAGATTGAAGCAAGCTGTTTTTTTAAAAAAAAACTTTATTATTCTTTTTTAATATATTTTCTTTTGCAACATGGCTAACATGGAAATTTTTTAAATGATTATCCATGTATAATCTATATAAAATTGCTTGCTTTCCCATATACAGGGGAGAGTAAATAGGATGAAGAGAATTTGGAACTCAAATTTTTTTTTAAAAAACTAATTAAAAGTTTTTTACATGTAATTGGAAAAAAATAAAAATTAAATTAAAAATAAAAATAAACAAAAAGAAAGAAGCATAAACATTACATTACCACTGAGTCAGAGGTAAGGAATAATTAACTAATTTGATAAAAAAATTATGAGGTGAAATCAAATTACTAAAATCAAAATTAAGGAGGAAAATGTCATAGTATATAGAGAATAATAAAAGAAATTATCAGAAACTGTTTTTAATTGTGTTAAATAATATTAAACAAATAAAAAGCTTAATTTCTATTAAAAACTTAACAAAACAGAAACTAGAAAAGCTATATAACCCAAACTAAGGAAATTATAAACAAACTCTTATTAGAAGTGTAGCTTTGTTTGGGGGGAAGAAAAAAAGGCTAATAGTAAAACCAAAATTGTATTAGTGATTTCTATCACACATTCGCACCTGTGAAATTGTACTTTTTTTAGCGTATACTAAATACCATCCTAGTACCTCAGCACTTATCACATTAATATATCCTCCCCCTTTTTACCCTATTCCTCCTAAAATACTCAATGCTTACATCCGTGATACCAGAGTTACTTCCTTTTCCCTTATTACTAAGACCTGTTTATCATTTTGGCAGGAAGGTTACTACTACTACACTGCAAAGTAGGCTTATTCAGACCAAGGTGGCATAGTAGAGGGAGGAACTCTACACAATGGTCTTCCAAACAACTTTAAAATAATGCCTTAAATTGAATTCTGAAGGGACAGAGCCAACAAAAGGCCAGAATGCAATAATCTAGCCCAGATCAACTTCAGGGGTTAGCAGGAAAGTCTATCACACAAGGGTGGTTATCAGGCTTAGAGTGCAGTGCAGGCCACATCATGGCAATGACAGCAGCAGGCCTTGGAGGCAGATGCAATAGTAGCTTTGGGAGCTCTCAGCCCAAAAAAGATAATGGGGTTGGACAGCTGATCAGAAAGAGATTACAGGGGACTCTTTGCTGACACTGGGAGCAAGACCCCATTGCATTGCCTCTATATAGTTCCTGGTCATAGTTCCAGGGTAAAGAGAAACATGAGGACTTGTGGCCATTTTCATTTCATCCTGGCAGAGATGCAGGAGGCCCTGGTCATAATTCCAAGGTGGAGAAGAGTGTTTGTGGTCACTCACAAGGGAACAGGGGCCCTGGTCTCTGTTCCAAAGCAGAAAGGGGCACTAGAACTAGTGGCTTCAGGAGAAAAGGGGACCTAGTCACAGTTCCATGGCCAAGAGGAGCACTAGCACTTGCAGATATTGGGAATTAATTTCCCTTCCTGGGTAAAGACCAAATCACAGGCCAGGAGAATAGTGACCACATCTCTTAGATGATACCACCTTGCAAACACCAACAAATTACAGACTCCCAGAGCTCTGAAAATAGCAGTATGAAAAACATAAAACTTGGAACAGGGCCTCCTCTAACCTGCGAGCAGAGCCCAATTTTAATATAAAGTTAAAAGTCAATAAATAGGCTAGAAAAATAAGGGAAAAAACAATAACAAAAAGAATGTGGCATAAAAATCTACTATGGTGACAGAGAAGATCAAGACACAAACTCAGAAGAAGACAATGATGTCAAAACAGCTACAAGTTAAGCCTCAAAGAAAAAAATGTGAATTGGACACAATAAAAATTCTTGGAAGAGCTCAAAAAGAATTATAGAAATCAAATAAAAGAGGCAGAAAAAATTGGGAAAAGAAATGGAAGTGATGCAAGAAAATTATGAGTCAACAGCTTGGTAAAAGAGGCACAAAATACTGAAGACAATGACAGTTAAAAAAAAAAAACAATTCTTCTTTCTCATGATTCACCCCATTGGTCATAATTCTTTTCCACAACTTGACTAGTGTATAAATTAATTCAATGCGAAGTTATACATGGTAGTTATATGAGATTCCATGCCATCTTGGGGAGGGAGGGGGAAGGGAGGGGAGAAAATCTGGATCTCAAAATTATGTAGAACCGTATGTTGTAAACTAAAAATAAAGAAAAATTAATAAAAAAAATAAAATTAAATTAAAAAAAATAATAAAAATACCAATCCTTAAAAAAAAACAATTGGCTAAATGGTAAAAGAGGTACCACAGTTCATTGCAGGGTAGGCTTAATCAACTGTCTCATGTCCTCCATTATGGTAAGGATCAGGTAGATAAAACCTGACTCCATTATCCCCCCTTTATCCACTATATAATTAATATTGGATAATATAATATATATTGGACAATATAATTATTAGCTCCACCCCCAAACTCTACACAAAACAACCTTTATTAAAAGGATCTTGGGGGAGACCAGGAAATCTCCTAGAAGTGGAAGAAAAGAGTTGCGGTATCATGACACTAGAAATACTATCTCGCAAAAGAAATAATGAATAGCTGAAGACCATATCTTCATAGATTTATGAATCTTTATATGCAGCCACATTTCTCAACCTAACCTCTGGATAAGGGGCCTTTTTCTATTTTCAAATTTTTTCCTATCCTCTAAGTAAGATATGTCTTCCAACAAAAACAGCAACATGAATGGTTCTAGACAAGGCTAGCTCCTTTAAAAACTGCCTCTGTAACTTGAGAAATGATTTCAAGTGAAGCAGAGTTTAAATATGATGAAAGAAAAGCCCCAGTGATGAAACTGAATCCTTCTAGAAAAAAAAGGTTGTGAGAAGGGCTTGTTTTCTTTAAGGGGAGAAGGAAGAAGAAAAGTGCAAATGTGGAGCCTGGGTAAGGATTTTCTGTTTCCTTCTATTCTAAAGAGTAAAGAGGAGGTGGGGGAGTGGTAGATAAAAGGAATAGAATAAGGATGCAATGAGATAGAAAGGAACATAGAATGAAATATCTCATAACTGGGGAATGACAGTAGATGATTTTATAACTATGATGGTAGGAATAGGAACAGACTGCATTTCATGAAGCTTGCTTTTATCTGAGCAAGGAAGAAAGCTAGGTGGTGCAGTGGATAGAGTTCAGGACACCTAAGTTCACATCCTGGGATAGACAGTTACTTTGTGATACAATTAAGCTCTCTGTGCCTCAGTTTCCTCTTCTATGCAATAGTGATAATAGTAGCACAATCTTCCTAGGATTACTGTGAGAAGGAAATAAGTTCACATAGGTAAAGTGGTTTGCAAACCTAAAAACATCATATAAACGCTAGTTATTATTATGATGTTTTCTTGATAGTCGATGCAATGCATTGAACACTAGATTTGTAATCAGGCAGACCTGAGTTTAAATCTCTCATAAAATACTCCCTAGCTGTGTAACCCTTAATCTTATTTAATGTCTTTTAGCCTGTTTCCTCATCTGTAAAAATAGGGATAGCAATAGCACCTGTTTCATAGAGTCATTTTGAAGATCCAAGGAAAGAACACATGTAAAGTACTGCAAACTCTAAAGTGCCAAATAAATGCTAGTTGTTATCGTTATTATTGGAAAAATACAATAAAGTAAACAAAACTGGACAGTGAGAGGGAGAGGGAAGAAGGGACATTAAGATGAAAGATAAGATTAAGGAGTTAGTAGTCTTAAGAAAAACCACCTTCAACTAAGAAGGGAAAAATAAAAAGAGACAGAGAAAAGGCAAAACCCAATCTGGGCTTCAAGAAGTATAGTGGAAGGGTGGAATCAGAACATTTCATTTATACATTACTAGTGTTGATTAAATTTCCTTTCTTTTTCCACCTTCTTGCGTGTGTGTTTTTAATTTATTTTTTGTTTTTAGTTTATAACACTCAGTTCCACAAGTTTTTGAGTTCCAAATTTTCGCTCCCTCCCTTGCCACTCCCCTTTCCCCCAAGAGAGCACGGAATCTGATATAGGTTCTACATATACCTTCACATTAAACTTATTTATGTAATGGTCAAGTTCTAAAGAATTATAACCAACGCAATGAATCATGACAAAGAAGAAATGAAACCAAAAAAGAAAGGAAAAAAAGAAAGAGCAAATAGTTTGCCTCAATCTGCATTCAGACTCTGTAATTCTTTCTCTGGATATGCATAGCTTTTTCCATCCTGAGTCTTTTGGAGCTGTCTTTGAATCTTGCATTGATGAGAAAAGCCAAGTCTATCAAAGTCAGTCCTTACAGATACTGTGTGTCTATAATCATGTATAATATTCTCCTGGTTCTGCTTCCCTCACTCGGCATCAGTTCATATAAGTCTTTCCAGGTTATAATGAAGTCCATCTGCTCTTCATTTCTTTTTTTTTGATTCAACTAAAATAACATTTATTAATTTGCTATTTTATACCAAGTCCTGTACTACATGAGGAAACAAGGACAAAAAATAAAATATTCTTTGCCATTAATTAGCTTACATTTTTTTTACATTTTTTTAAAATTTATCTAATATATTCAGTTTTCAGCATTGATTTTCACAAGAGTTTGAATTACAAATTTTCTCCCCATTTCTACCCTCCCGCCCAATCCAAGATGGCATATATTCTGGTTGCCCTGATCCCCAGTCAGCCCTCCCTTCTGTCACCCCACTTCCCCTCCCACCCCCCTATCCCTTCTTCTCTTGTAGGACAAGATAATTCTCTATGCCCCATTGCCTGTGTATCTTATTTCCTAGTTGCATGCAAAAACGTTTTTTTTGTTTTTGAACATCTATTTTTAAAACTTTGAGTTCCAAATTCTCTCCCCTCTTCCCTCCCTGCTCACCCTTCCTAAGGAGGCAAGCAATTCAACATAGGCCACATGTGTATCATTATGTAAAACTCTTCTACAATACTCATGTTGTGAAAGATTAACTGTGTTTTGCTCCTTCCTAACCTGTCCCCCTTTATTGAATTTTCTCCCTTGACTCTGTCCCTTTTTGAAAGTGTTTGTCTTTGATTACCTCCTCCCCCTACCTGCCCTCCTTTATATTGTCCCCCCTTTTTTATCTTTTTCCTCCTTCTTTCCTGTGGGGTAAGATACCCAACTGAGTGTGTATGGTATTCCCTCCTCAGGTCAAATCCAATGAGAGCAAGATTTACTCATTCTTCCTCACCTGCCCCCTCTTCCCTTCCTACAGAACCACTTTTTCTTGCCTTTTATGCAATATAATTTACCCCATTCTATATCTCCCTATCTCCCTCTCTCAATATATTCCTCTCTTAGCCCTTAAATTGATTTTATTTTTTTAGATATCATCCCTTCATATTCAACTCACTCTGTGCCCTCTGTGTGTATGTGTGTGTATACACACACCTACATATATACATCCATTGACACACACATATGTGTACATATATACATATACATATATGCATATTCCTTTCAGCTACTATGATACTGAGGTCTCATGAATCATACACATCATCTTTCCATGTAGGAATGTAAACAAAACAGTTCAACTTTAGTAAGTCCCTTATGATTTCTCTTTCTTGTTTACCTTGTAACCCCATTGTGGGTTGGGAGGCCCGGGGGTCACCACCAGCATTCTCCCACCCTGGATTGCTGGCTGAGTTCCACAGCTGCTTCAGCTTTGGTGTGGTCTGGTGCAGCTCCATGCACTGAGTACTCTCCCAGTCTACAGATCAGTCCTGTCGACCCTGTGGACTCTCCTGACTTGGAAATTAGCCACACTCAGTCCACTAGTGGCTTCTAACTCTCTCAAGTCTGCTCAGATTCACTTTTTAGAGGTATCTGACAGGATTTGTGAGAGAGCTCTGGTAAGATGCCGTTTACATGTGACCATCTTGGCTCCCAAGGTTTCTCCATTCTGATTTTTAAGGAATTCTTCTCTTCAGTGAGCTTTTGTGCCTCCTTTTCCACTTAGACAATTCTGCTTTTTAAGGCATTCTTCTTCTTGCTGGCTTTTTAGGCTTTTTTTTTTTACCATTTGGCTTAGTCTGTTTTTAAGGTTTTATTTTCTTGAGTATATTTTTGTGTCTCCTTTACCAAGCTGTTGACTAATTTTTTCATGATTTTCTGGCATCACTCTCATTTCTCTTCCCAATTTTTCCTCTACCTCTCTTATTTGATTTTCAAAATCCTCTTTGAGCTCTTCCACACCCTAGGATCAATTTATATTTTTCCTGGAGGTTTTGGATGTAGGAGCTTTGACTTGCTATCTTCTTCTGAGTGTGTGTTTTGCTTTTGCTGGTCACCATAGTAACTTTCTATAGTCAGAATTTTTTCTAATGTTTATGCATTTTCCCAGCCTATTTTTGACTTCTAACTCTTTGCTAAAGTAGGGCTCCACTCCCAGGATGGAGAGTACATTGTCCCAAGCTTCAGGGTTTTTGTGCAGCTGTTTTCAGAGATGCTTCTAGGGATCTGTAAGTTTTAAGTTCTTCTATGATCTAAGCAAAGATGTATTTACTACTCTCCTGGCCTGTGCTCTGGTCTGGGACTGACCACATGCACTCTTTTCTGCCTTGGAACCGTGATGAGCACCCCCTCTCTACTGTGGCCACAAGCTCTAGTGTCCTTGCCCTGGGATATCCACCCAGGACTGCAACTAAGATCCACTGCAACAGTCTTGCCTGAGTGCTAGCAAAGAGACTCCTGAAATCTCCTTCTGACCAGTTGCTCCATGCCCTTACTGTCTGTGGGCTGAGAGCTCCAGAAGCAGCTGCTGCCACTGCTGACCCAGTGGTACCAAGGCCTACTCCTGGATATGTGCTGACTGGGTCTGTGCTGAACTATCCTCTACTCTCACCCAGGTGTGACAGACCTTTCCTGCTAAACTTCTAAGTTGTGTTTGGTTGGAAAATTACTTCACCCCGTCATTTTGTGGGTTCTTCTGCTCCAGGAACTGTTTTATGGGCACTGTTTAAAGGTGTTCAGAGGGGTTTGAGGGTGAGCTCAGGCAAATCTCTGCCTTTTCTCCACCATCTTGTCTCTGCCCTCTCCTGGCATTCTTTCTTACTGTCCACCATGCCTGGAATACTCTAACTCCTCCATTCTGATTATTGACCTTCCTGACTTTCTTTAAGTCCTCACTAAAATCTCACCTTCTACAGACAGCTTCTCCCATCCCGGTTAATCTCAGTGTTTTCCCTCTGTGAATTATTCCTATTTAGTCTGTATAAAGTTTTCTTCAGATATATTTATTCGCATATTGTTGCATCTATTAGACAGTAAGCTCCTTAAGGGCAGGGTCTGCCTTTTGCCTCTTTTTGTATCTGCAGTGCTTAGTACAGTGCCTGGCATATAGTAGGCACTTGGTGGAATTTACCTGTACATCATCATACGCATGTAATGTGCATATGCATACATAATATACGTATACAAAATAAGTCTCTGAAAAATATTCTATTACAATGTACCTTCCTTCAGGGCTGTAATTGCTTCATTTGTCTCTTTGTGTCCCCCTAGGCTTGTGCAATGCCTTGCAAATATTATCTAACTACATTGAATTTAGACAGTTTCACAATTGTTTCAAATTGTACAGGAACCCAAATCTACTCTTCCTTCTCCTTAAATCCACATTTTACTATTTGTCACAATCTCCTAACCTCTTCCCTTGCACAAAAATACACACACATGTGGGCCCATCAGGCTAATACAATTCAGTGCAGCTAGGTGTAACCAGCTCTATCCTTTGCAACTGCTTTGCAGGTCATGATGGCACTTAGCTTTCCCCATTGACCTTGCCCGGAGTGCTGACATAGAAAGCTTATTGAGATCATTACTTTTTAAATGTGGTAGCAAAGAAATATAACTCTTCTTATAATTTTGACAAAGAAATCAAATCCATATATGATAAAGTGACTTCTTGGAGGCACAAGAGAGTGAATAAAACTATTAGTTCTCAAATAAATTAGAACAGCATGAGGCATCAACAGCCAGATTTAAATCATCTCAGCTCCTCTGTTTTCATAGGCTCAACCCACTAGTAACTTAGAAGAGATGTGGGAGGTTTCAAGCAGAACTGTCGGAGATCTCTAGGGCCAACTTCTAAAAGAGCCATTTTCTTCCCAAGAAGAAAGCCAAATTTGAGCTCAGGTCTTCCTGATTTTAGATCCAGGGCCCTATCCACTCTGCCACTCAGCTGACCTCAGTTGTGTGACCCTGGGCAAGCCACTTAACCTCTGTTTGCCTCAGTTTCTTCATCTGTAAAATGAGGATAATACACCTATTTCCCAGAATTGCTGTGAGGGGTAAGTGAGACAGTATTTGTAAGCACTATATAAATGTTAGTTGCTATTACCGCTGCTGCTACTACCACCACCTGCATTTAGACTCAGATCTTCCTCTTTTCAGGCCTAGACATCTATTCATTAGCCACCTATCACTAGAACATATCTTCTTTAAGACTAGTAAGGGTATTGCTTTAGTATTCAGCATACCATTTTTGCCCTAGTATCAATATGAAAAAAAAAAAGAGTCTGATGCCAAAAAAATTAAGTGCAGGAGTCCTGACTTTCTAGACATTGTTCTAACATTCACTTACCCATTCTTCCTTCCTTTCTTCCATCCATCCAACCAATATTTATTATAGTCTTACTATGTGCAGAGCACTATCCTAGGCCGTGTGGTAGCCAGAACATATAAATAAGAGATATTTCCTGTCCTGAGAACTTTCCAGTCACACAGATGACCATTATACATCAAAAGGGATTTAGAAAGTTTCAAAGCACAGTACTTTGCGAGATGAAAGGGGGAAAGTCACTTCTGACGAGATTCACTAAAGAGGGTTCTATGAAGGAGAAGTAATTTAAATTAAGCTTTAAAGGGTGGGTAAGATTCCTAACAATCTTATTCACAGCTATACTTATGTATTTTCTTATCCTGAACCTTATGATATAGCAGTATAAGAAATTATGAATTTAAATTAGTTTAATTTTATTTTAATTAATTTTATCCTTCAAAGTTCATTTACTCTACTATATTTATATTTAATGTTTTTTAAAATACATAGAACTCTGCATTTTCTTATTTAGGGTACAGGTAGTTAATTTCTTTCTCAAAAATGAAATGCTAATATTAGGGATAATCACATGAGTATTAAATTTCATAGACAGTTGCCCTACTTATGGAAAGGAAGAATGGGCTGATCTCAAAGTCAGGCATGAGGGTAAATTTGGTTCCCTCCTGCCTCATTAATTATCACTTCTTTAACAATGGGATCAGAGGTGTTTTATCTTTTTGTCTTTTTTGAATTTTGTGTTTTTTGTATTTTTGTATTTGTGTAGTTTTGTATTTTTGAAATTTATTTCCTGGAGTGTTTAGCATTCATCAATATTTTTCATGTCATGAAACCAAAAATTATAAAAAGCTGTTTCTGTTCAGATTCTTAAAGTTATAGATTTTCCTTCTTCAATAAAAAAGTATTCTCACTGTTGGGATAGAACCAGAAGAGTCACTTTAAGAGTTACCTGAAGTACTTGTTCTTCCCTATGGACTTATGCTACTGTGCTGAAGTTCACTTAGAAATGATTTTGATATTTTGTACATAAAACATTGAAGCACATCTTACTTCTCATTTACAATTCATTTTATTACAAGTTATTATAATTAGGATAAACAGTATTGAACATCCAATTTGGTTCCCTCATTTACAGAGTGAGGAGTGTACAAAGTACAATTTTCTTATAGAGATAAAGAAACTGAACCCCAAAGGGATAAATGACTTGCCCAATGTATAGATAGACACGTAGATATTTAATAGCAGGACTAAAACCAAAATTTTCAGATTTTCAGTGCCATGTTCCTTCCCATTGCTCCCCCTCCCCACCACATTTTATAACATCTCTTTTCTATGGTTGTTTACTAGAAGAAGGGTTTGGGAGGCACAGTACCTTCCTTTGGTGACAGTTGCCACAGGGGAAAGTATAGAAATCAAATTTGTCCTACAGGCAGTAGAGGGGAAAGGGGAAAGAAAAGGGAAGGTAGATAGAAGGGAGGGAAGAAGTAGCAAGGGGAAAGGGTAAGCTAAGGGAGGGTGGATGGAAGGGAGAGAAGAAGTAGCAAGGGGGATAGGGTAAGATAAGATAAGCAAAATTCTTTTGAGGAGTGGAAGGGAGAAGGGAGAAATAAAAACATATATGGGGGGGAGGAGAATAGGATGGAAAAAAAGACACAGATAGTAATGTTAACTGTGAGTGTGAATGGGATGAACTCTCCCATAAAACAGAGGCACATAGCACAATGGATTAAAAACCATAATCCTAGAATATGTTGTTTACAAGAAACACATTTGAAACAGAGGGATACATGAAGGGTAAAGGTAAAAGGCTGGAGGAGAATATATTATGTGTCAGTCAAAGTAAAAAGAAGCAGGGGTAGCAATCCTAATCTCAAAAAAAGCAAAGATTGATCTAATTAAAAGAGATAAGGAAGGAAGCCATATCCTGCTAAGAGGTACCATAAACAATGAAGTAATATCATTACTTAATATATATACACCAAGTGGTATAGCATACAATTTCTTAGAGGAGAAGTTAAGGGTGTTAGAGAAAGAAATAGATAGCAAAACTATACTAGTGGAGGAACTCAGACTCCCCCTCTCTGAACTTTATAAATCTAACCTCAAAGTTAACAAGAAAGAAGTTAAGTAGGTGAATAGAATTTTAGAAAATGTTGATATGATAGACCTCTGGAGAAAACTGAATGGGAATAAAAAGAAATATACCTTTTTCTCAGTGGTACATGGCACATACTCAAAAATTCACCATGTGCTAGGGCATAAAAACTTCACAGTCCAGTGCAGAAAGGCAGAAATAGTCAATGCATACTTTACAGATCATGATGCAATTAAACTTATTTGTAATAAAGAACCATGGAATGATAAACTAAAAATTAATTGGAAACTGAATAACCTAACCCTAAAGAATGAGTGGGTCAAACAACAAATCATAGAAACAATTAATGGCTTCATTCAAGAGAATGACAATAATGAGACTAAATACCAAAACTTATCAGATGCAGCAAAACATGCTGTTCTTAGGAGAAGCTTTATATCTCTAAATGCTTACATGAATAAAATAGAGGAAAAAAAAAGGAGATCAATGAATTGGGCACGCAGCTGAAAAAGCTAGAAAAAGAACAAATTGAAAATCCTTATTTAAATACCAAATTAGAAATACTGAAAACCAAAAGAAAGATTAATAAAATTGAAATCAAGAAAACTATTGAACTAATAAATAAAACTAGGAGCTACTTTTATGAAAAAAAAAATAAAATCAAGACACCTTTGGTCAATTTGATTTAAAAAAAAGAAAGAAAACCAAATGACCAGTATCAAAATTGAAAAGGGTGAATTCACCTCTAATGAACAGGAAATCAAAACAATAATTAGGAATTATTTTGCCCAGCTGTATGCCCATAAAGGTGACAAACTGAGGGAAATGGATGAATATTTACAAAAATATAAATTTCTCAGGTTAACAGAAGAGGAAGTCAAATACCTAAATAACCCCACCTCAGAAGAAGAAATTGAGCAAGCCATCAATGAAATCCCTAGGAAAAAAATCTCCAGAGCCAGATGGTTTTACATGTGAATTCTATCAAACATTTAAAGAACAATTAACTCCCATACTTTATACACTACTTGGGAAAATTGGCGAAGAAGTACTCTTACCAAATTCAATTTATGTAATGAAAACCATATTCAGTAGCACCATACATTCCAAAGGTATATCTTATTTACCATTAGTATTATTTACCAAGAGTATTTTAGATCTACAGGACTCTCACATCAAACATACGAAAGCTGAATTAATGCTATACTGCCAGTCAGTCAGTATTTACACACCTACTGTGCGCCAGATACTGTGATAAGTGCTAGGGATTCAAAGAAAGGTAAAATATACTCCCTACTTTTAAGGACCTCACAGTCTAATGGGAAAGACAACATTCAAATAAATGTGCACAAATAAGCTATATATTGAATAAACTGGAAATAATCAACAGAAGGAAGGTAATAAATTGAGAGAGACTGGCAAATGCTCCCAGTAGATTGTGAGAGTTTGTATTATAAATAACAAAAATAATAATTTTCTCCATGGAATTTTAGAAATGTATGTATGTGTATGTATGTGTGTGTGTGTGTGTATATTGTATATATAGATGAATGTATGTGCATATGTGTGTATATGTATGTTGTAACCAGAATGGCCTTTGTTTTCTTTGAATGACTCAGCTTACCTCATTGAGCTTCCCTGGACGCTGGGGCTTGCTCTTCCGGGGCAGGACCAGAACTTCCTGTGTGATGAGTCATGGGGCTGGCTGAGGGGAGGTGTTAACCTCTACCCTAGGGGGAGGGGCCAACTCAAGAACCAATCAGCCCTGGTCATTCAGGCGGAGCTTGATGATGTCAAAAAAACTCTATAAGAGGGGAGAGGACAGCTTGAAGATCCTCTTTTCCTTTTCCGGTTGGAGCCAGAGACAGTTACAGCAACAGTTACAGCGACAGTTACAGCGACAGTTACAGCTACTGTTACAGCGACAGTTACAGTTACAGCCACAGCTGAAGCAGGAGCTGCCAGTAACGGAGCTGACCTACGGGAGGAAGCTGAACAAAGACTTCAGGCCATTACAGCGACAGTTACAGCGACAGTTACAGTTACAGTTACAGCCACAGCCACAGCTGAAGCAGGAGCTGCCAGTAGCAGAGCTGACCTACGGGAGGAAGCTGAACAAAGACTTCAGGCCAGTGGGTAATCTTATTACCATCGAGGGGGAAGCATGATTTTGCTTTACGCAATCATGCTTCTCTGTAGCCTCCTGGTTACTCTTTCAAGGCGTACTTATTGGGCCTGGAAGCTTTTGATCAATATATCAAAATGGGGTTGCTGGTTCATGGGTTGGTTACTGTGGAGCCTAAATAAATGTTTTGATTCTTCTGCCTTCTACTTTGAGAGTTTCTTATATCCGGCGATTCCGAACGTTTCAGACATGTTTATGATCCTCTTTGAGATTATAAACTCTGCCCTCCTAATACATATGTATGTATGTATAATATTTCAGGATTGTTTAAAATATCCTAACATAACTTTCCCTTCCATATATTCTTCTTTGAAGACTATTCAATTATTTCAAGTCACCAATTCTTTCATTTTCAATAAAACTGGCTTATTGTGGAGATAGAAAGAGGGGAAGGAAGGAAGAAAGGAAGAAGGGAAGGAAGGAAGGGAAGGAAGGAAGAAAGGAAGGAAGGAAGGAGGCAAGGAAAGAAGGAAGGAAGGTGGGAAGGAGGAGAAAGAAGGAAGGAAGGGAGAAAAGGGAGGAAGGAAGGGAGAAAAGGGAGGAAGAAAGGGAGAAAAGGGAGGAAGGAAGGAGAAAGGAGGGAGTGAGGGAAAGAAAGCTGAAAGAAAACAAACATATAAGTTGAAGGTATGATTACCTCAATATTAATTTTAGGAAAACTGGTGAGTGGGGACCTAAATTTAAAATTTAGTGATGTATTTAAGATAACAGATATTTAATCACAAAATACTGCAATAGTTATCATACAGTCCCAATTTGTGATTTTATCACTATATGGTACTCCTGGGAAGTTTGCAACACATCATCTTAGAGTACTTCCTGGGATAATGAAATGTTCTGTGAATATATTGTAAAACGATAAAGGTGAATCACTTGACTAACCATGTTCACAGAGCTTCAAAATTTTACAGAAATAGGACTTGAACCCAGATCTTTCTAATTCCCTCCCTGGCTCTCTTATATAGGGTCGCTCCATTCCTCATTGTAACAGGAGGGCAGAGTTTATAATTTCAAAGAGGATCGTATATATGTCTGAAAGGTTCGGAACCGCTGGATATAAGAAATTCTCAAGATAAGAGGCAGAAGAATCAAAGCATATATTTAGGCTCCACAGTAACCAACCCATGAACCAGCATCCCCATTTTGATATATTGATCAAAAGCTTCCAGGCCCAATAAGTACGCCTCACAAGAGTAACCAGGAGGCCACAGAGAAGCATGATGGTGTACAGCAAAATCATATACATGCTTCGCCTCTATGGTAAAAAGATTACCCACTGGCCTCAAGTCCTTGTTCAGCTTCCTCCCGTAGGTCAGCTCTGCTACTGGCAGCTCCTGCTTCATCTTTGGCTGTGGCTGTAGCTGTAGCAGCCTCTGGCTCCAACGGAAGCTGTTTTTAACCATCCGGCTTCTGCGGGGGTGTAAGGTACGCCGGTGAAAGCACAGGTTCTTTCAATCTGCTTAAGCAAGGGAAGCAAGGTGAAGGGGCTGACAAGCTTACTCCAATCCAACATACAAACAGCATTCAGTTCAGGGGAAAAAGCCAAACTAGTTAAGGGCCCTTGTTGACTAAGTGCTAAGGAGCCCATTTTTGGTTACCAACACACTCACCAGCTCCTGAGCCGGGGTTTTGAACTGCTGCTGGAATATTTTGTGCTTTCTGATAAACAGGAAAACTTCCTTGTTTTCTTCAATCAGTTGATCATATGGATAAGGACTTTTACCTTACCCAGGCACACATTTCTAGTCAGAGTTAGAATGAAGATATCTTTGGATACAAGTGTATTGAAATTAGTAAGCATGCATAAACATTTGTTGTTTATGAAGATGATAATACAGTTTTAATTGGACCCAAACCTTGTGAGCGATAGAAAAAAATACCCTTTATCTCAGATAAAGCTAAAATGCATTAAAAACAGACTATTATGATGCCCTTTACTGTTTTACTTAGAATTCTTTAAAGTCCCTAACAGACACATGTTAATACATGTTTACTGCACTTACTGACTAAAGAATTAAAGAAAATTATAAAATTTCTCTCAGGTTGCCTAATATTTCCTTGATATAACAATAATTGTGTGAGACTAGGGAGGAGAAAGGGGAAAAGACGATTCTAATTCATTTTCAAAAATAGCTTTAAGGTTTTATGTGAAATCAACCTAATTTGAAAAGTGATCTCAAATCACTTCTCTTGCATGAGCTAACTTCACATATATTCCACTCACATTTGCTACTCTGGGGTTATGGAGGATAATACATAATAGACAATGACAGGCTTTTGGAAGGCCCTTTGGAAGCAAATGTAAGAGCACACCTACATGTATTTAAGAGGAATCTCTTCAGAGGCAGTATTCTGAGATTCCTGTGTACTCACAGTCTTGTAACTGCTCTAAGCAAATTCTGGTATATGAGAAATCTAAGGAACTAACAGAAAAGGGAAATGCATGGAACTCTCTCTCTCTCTCTCTCTCTCTCTCTCTCTCTCTCTCTCTCTCTCTCTCTCTCTCTCTCTCTCTCTCCCTCTCTCTCTGTCTCTCTCTCTCTCTCTCTCTCTCTGTGTGTGTGTGTGTGTGTGTGTGTGTTTATGTATTTAACTACAGATCTTGTAGTTAAAAGACTTGGCCCTGGGTACCATGACCTCAGCAAGTCATTTAATCTGAGTCTCAGCTCTTTTATTTGTGAAGTGGGTATAAAAATATTTGGGCAACCTACTACACAAGAGTCTCCTGAGAAAAGCACAATTTTAAACCCAAAAAAGCTATATTAATATGAATTATTAATATAATTAACAGGAAACATAAGACTTTGTACAGAGAGAATACTTTTCTTTCAAATTTTTCAAACAAAACTCTTTTTCAGAAGAAATCAAAAGAGAATCAAAATTGCTCACTAACTATGCACTTTTAGCAAATACTCATTTTCTGAAAAAAAAATTGACATTTAAATTGCTAATACAAAGAAATGGAAAAGTCAAGTAATGGCACCAATTTGCTATTAAAAGAATTATATAAAGCTGCAAAGATTCAAAGATTTAAAAAAATTAATGTTTTATTGATGCTTTTTGAAACATCACTGCCACTTCCCGATGACATCATTGCCAGTAGAACTTTCCTTGCAAAAAAGAAGTATAGCCAAGCAAAATAAATCATCTTCTTCTGTACCTACAGTTCAACACCTCTCTTCCAAGACAAAAGAGGCATGTTCTATCAACAATTCACTGAAGTCATAGTTAGTTACTTGGTTGATCTGAGGATTTTTGATGTTTTATGTTATAATAATTGTGGAAATTGTTCTCCTGATTCTGACCACTCTGTATCAATTCATACAAGTCTCCCCAAGATTCTTAATTCTTCATAGAATCAACATTTTTATGGTAAAATGAATTCCATCTGGCTCATTTTTTTTCATTCCCCAGTCAATGGTTACTCAGCTTGTTTCTAGGTCTTTGTTAAAAAACAAACAAAACAATACTGCTATAAATAGTTTTATGCATTCAATTCTTTTTCTTAGATTATGTGTTCTGTAGTGATATCACTGGGTCAAAAGGTATATACAATTAATTGCATTTTTGAGTAAATTCCAATTTTTTTTTATTAAAATGGTTTCATGAATTCATGATTCCATGAATGGAATATTAATGTGCCTTTATTTCCATAGCCCTTTGAACACTAGCCACTTTCATGTTTCATCATTTTTACTAATCAGATGTTTACAAATTGAAAACAGAATTGTTTTAATTTATATTGTTCCTGCTATTAATAGGGATTTGCAGGGTTCATTCCTATGGTTGTTGACAGTTTGTATTTCTTCTTTTAAAAATTTTCTGTTTATATCCTTTGACAATTTACTAATTGGAAAATGACACTTGTTCTAATATTTTGAAAAGTTGCCTTTCCTTGTTGTATATGCTTATCAACCCTTTGTTTTAAATCTTTTTTATAATTAAGATTTTTAATTTTTAGTTTACAACACTTAGTTCCACATAATTTTGAGTTCCATATTTTCTTCCCTCTCTTTCCCCCTCCCACCCCAAGATGGCATGGAATCCGATATATTCTATGTATAACTTTGCATTGAACTTATTTACACACTAGTCAAGTTGTAAAGAAGAATTATGACCAATGGAATGAATCATGAGAAAGAAGAAACAGAACCAAAAAAAAAAAAACAAAAAAAAGACAAAAACAAAAACAAAAGAGAAAAAAAAAGGAAAAAAAGTGAGCAAATAGTTTTCCTCAATCTGCATTCAGACTCCGTAGTTCTTTCTCTGGATGTAGATAGCTCTCTCCCTCATGAGTCCTTTGGCATTGTCTTTACATCTTGTATTGCTGAGAGAGCTAAGTCTATCAGGGTTAGTCATCACAGAATCCACATATCTGTGATTGTGCATAATGTTCTCCTGGTTTTGCTCCACTCGCTCACCATTATATCGTGTAGGTTTTTCCAGATTATTATTATCCATATCTCCCCCATTTCTTATAGCACAATAGTATTCCATTACATTCATATACCACAGCTTGTTCAGCCATTCCCCGATTGATGGGTATCCCCTTGATTCCCAATTCTTAGCTACCACAAAAAGAGCTGCTATAAATACTTTTGTACATATGGGTCCTTTTCCCACTTGTGTGATCTCTTTGGGATACAACCCTAGAAGTGGTATTGCTGGGTCAAAGGGTATGAACATTTTTATAACCCTTTGGGCATAGTTCCAAATTGCTCTCCAGAATGGCTGGATCAGTTCACAACTCCACCAGCAATGTAACAGTGTTCAAATTTTCCCACATCCTCTCCAACATTTATCATTTTCCTGTTTTTGTCATTTTAGCCAATCTGACAGGGGAGATGTGGTACTTAAGAGCTGTTTTGATTTGCATTTCTCTCATCAATAGTGATTTAGAGCGTTTTTTCATATGCCTATACATATCTTTAATTTCTTCCTCTGAAAATTGCCTGTTCATATCCTTTGACCATTTATCAATTGCGGAATGACTTGTATTCCTATAAATTTGTTTTTAATCTTATCACTCAACTGAAATGGTAATCTGAAATTTTACCTTTGGTCCCTTAATCACCAAATCTAATATCCTTTTCTCAATTTTTTTTTATCATCTTGATCTCTCTGGAGTATTCAATATTGTTGACCATCCCCTTCACCTGGATATACTCTCCTCTGGGTTATAGTAACACTGTTTATTCTTGTATCCCTCCACCCCACACTTGAATGACTGTTCTTTCTCAGTCTCCTCTCCTGGATCATCATTCTTATCTCATCAACTATTTGTGGATTATAATCTAAGACTGTCATAGGCACTCTTCTCTTTCTACTCTCTTTTGGTAACTTTACCATTTCCTTGAGTTCAAGTCTCTTCTTCATGAAGCTGACTCCCTAATCTCCTCAGTTTTGGTCCCACATTACAAACTTTCTGTTGGATATTTTAAGCTGCTCATCTTACAGATAACTCAAACTCCACCTGAATGAAACAGAATTAATTTTCCCCCAAATCCACCCTTCCCCTTTGAACATCAATTCATTTTGAAGGTTTGTAATAACAATTTGGCTAGCAGCTGTTGCGGGGTGTAAGACCAAACAAGACCGGCAGCAAGAGCTGCCAGCACAGGTTCTTTGATCTGCTTTACTAAGGAAAGCAATGTTAAGAGGTTAACAATATTACTTAAATCCAACATACAAATATCATTCACTTAGTTCAGGAGTAAAAGCCAGCAATATGAGCTTCAGAGCAAATACAAACAAATTACAAACATACACAATATAAACAGACCAAATCACAATTCACAGTTACCACAAAAGTATCAACATCTGGGTTTACAAGCGGGGGGGGCAGGGGTGCTCTTAAAGCAGCTGCCTAGAGTCCCACTCCACTCTTCCAGTGACTGAGAACACCAGCCTCTGGGTTTATATATCCTATTCAGGGTCAAAGGGCATTAAAACATTCGTCTCAAACCCACATGACCTAAAAGCATCACAAACATTCAACTCAAATGCACATGGCCTAAAAAGCCTCTGGTGTCAAAAACACATGACTCAAAACCCATGCAAATCAGGCTCTCCCTTGAGGCAAGGAGGTCATCAAAGACTTCTGATCAATGAAAGAAATAAAGACCAGACTCTTCAAGGACACTTGACTAAATAAGTGCTGAAACAGAAAACAGTAAAAGAAAGTTCCACCTTGATTACTGATACAAGGTGCCACTAAGATTACAGTCACCTAGTATCATTTACGTGGAGACTAAACTCCTCATCAGTTTTCAACTGACATATCCAATGAAATGACAACTTGATGCCTACATCTCTAGCACATGGCCCCTTTTCTCCATTCACACCTCCCCAGTAAGTCTTCATCACTTCAAGCCTAGACTATTGTAATAACTAATTGTCCCCACTGACTCTATTCTCTTCACGTTCCAATACATCCTCCACACAGCAAAATTCATATTGATGAAGCATTTTTCTGACTATGTTATTCCCCAGCTCGATAAACTCAAGAGACTCCCTATTGCATCTAAGATCAAATCCAAACTCCTTTTTTGGCATTTTCAGTGGTTACAACTTGCATTTCAAGCTAATATTATTTTTCATGATATATTTTAGAAAACCTGGGCCAGCAGATGCTCCTTGTACACAGCATTCCATCTCCCATTTCTGTATCTTGGCATAAGTTTTCTCTCTTATCTGAAATGTACTCCCTTCTCATCCCCATCTCTTAGAATCTCTAAACCTACAAACGGCTTTCAGTGGGTCTTCCAACCTGGCTTATAATCCTTGTAGCCAATTCATTTTCTCCTCCCTCCCAACTCCTAATATATTATTTGAAATTACTGCTGAGCTCTTAATTTCTCTTAAAGTTTATTCTGGGGTTCTCTTAACCAAAAGGATGCCTTTATTGTATTAGGGGGTTTCTTAAGTTTGTTAATTTCTTCAGTCTCTTCCATAGTGGTGGCTAATAATGGCCTGCCTCCACCCCTTATTCTTTCTTCTGTTCTCTTAACTTTATTGCTATCATTACTGACAAACTGATCTCTCTGACCAGGGTTTGGGGTGAAAAGAAAGGGCTTATACTTCTATAGACATCTCAGTCTTCAACCAAGAATGGGGCAACAGGTAAATCCACCCAACAATAACTTCTTGATCACCTTTATGAGTTCCCTTTTGGAGTCTTGGTGGGTCTTGGACCTGGGGCCAAGGTCCATATTGGTGGTCTGCTCTTCCCCCTTGGTGATTATTTTAAATAGTCTTGGTGAGAACCAAGGTATAGATCACACTTGTCTTTCCCTTTGGCACTGGCCAAGTCATTGGTCATCCAGGCCTAGCTTGATCCTTTGTTGTTATGCTTCCTCCACACCTCCTTTAAGGATCACTTTAATGTAGGATCAACTTTGTTTTGATCTCTTGTTTAATATCACGTATATATCACTGTAAAGGGAGCATGGTAACTTTCATGTCACCATTTCTAGTAGAAGTCTTCGAAGACAGCATTTTTAATATTTACTTTCACCTTTGGGTCTAGTAAGATATGTTAGACACTATTCCACAGGGAGAGAGGAGAAATATTTTACTGTGTATTAGGAGATTCAGTCTTAGCGCCAGAGACCTAGGAAGCCATTCTCAATATACTGACTCTTAGTTTCAAAAAGACGAATGTGCCTGAGGAGACAGATCGCTTAAGCGCCTTGGAAGAGGGGTGAAATGTAACATAACGAGCCTTTAGGCGCTCCTAAACTAGTAATGCTGTTTATGAGCCCTCCACTGATGTCATAGATTGTCATCCAGATTTAATTACCTTTAAAAAGGCTATTTACTAAGCAGGAATAGCAAGGACAGAGAATATAAACATTTCACCAAAATCTGAATCAAACTCATTCCTTATATATACCAGGTCTTTGGGGAGAGTGGGTTCAAATTTAAAGGGTATAAGTGTCTACAAGGTAAATTCACAGTCCCTGCTCAATTAAAGGCCCTCAATGTCACCAACTGGGATTTCTGTGATTACATTAATGGAGGTGGGGTACAGTTTCCACCTCACTCTTAAAGTATTAGGGTGCATGCAAAACTTCCATATCATCTTTGCATCGACACCTTGAATCAATGAAATCTATCAAGCAGTCCACAAAGAAGCATTTATTCTGTGACTTCTATATGCAGAGCCCTGTGCTAAGTGCTGGTGATACAAAGGAGAATCAGATATGCCTGCTGTCCCTTACAATCTGGCTTCAGAGACATGCACATAAAGATAGAAATAACACCACAAGGTACACAGGCCAAATGTCAAAGGTATTTCCATATAACTTTTCTACTACATCTTTTCCACTCATTTGATAAATAAGAGTCTCATTCTCTGAGATCCTTACATCAGTGACAGATCAAGGATGAAAAGAAGTCATGGGCATTAACTTACAAAAGCTGACAGGTGAATTAAGGAAGCTGTGCCAAATCTAAAAAGATGAGTCACCTGATGAAAAGGTTTAGGGTCTTTGCCTTCTGTTTGCATAGAAGCATCCCAAGTTGCAGATTTCAGAAATCAGTCACCTTCCATGCTACATTATTTTTCATCTGCTTTAAAAAAAATAAAAAGGAGGATGAGAGAGAACTCCATGAAATCACCTTCTTTCAAAAACCCACTAATACCCATAGCCTTTCTAATTATATAAATTCTGATTCAAATATACAACTATGTTTGGTATTATATTTTCTGGAAACATGAACATATATTTGACCTTCAAATGCCCCAGCGCATATTGTCTAGACACCCAAAGAAAGAGCAGAAAGATCATTTGGTCATTAAATACTACTACATGAATGCTGAATGCAGGGGCAAGAGGACCTTCTTAAGGCCTGTGGAGATCAGCGTGTTAAAACATGTAATTAGTACATTTCTAGAGATGTAAACATAAGTTGCTGTAATAACTATCACCAGGAAAATGAAAACTGAATTTGAACACTATAAAGTTAAGTAAACACTGGAGTTTTTATTTGTTTGTTTTACATCCAGTTTCTCTCTTTATGATTCCAAGACTTTGGAAAACAGACTTATGTCTATAAACTAGGTGGTTGAAATGTGGCAAGTGCATTTGAAATTGTTCCGATGCCCATAGAATGTTATCAGTCTTCTTTTACTGTACTCTATTATGGAGTAGCTTCTTGCTTTCTCTAGATGGAACATCATTTTGATGTGTCTGTAATATTATATAAATTCATTCATTATATTTCATGGGGAGACTGAAATGCTACACCAGTATAAATTAAGACACTAACTCTATGTAATACACACAATAAACATTTCTACTTTGATCTTCAAAGTCCCTTTATTTATTTATTGAACAGTGTCATATCTTTACTAGCAAGCCTAAGTCCTTCATTAAATGAAATGCCAAGCTAGTAGAAGTAGTGAACCATTTCTGGTGAAATATTTCCTCATTGAAATATACAATTCTAGGGAATGATGTGATTGGTATTCCCTCCTTTGGAGGCCTGCATCATTCTGTGTAAGAAACTTGTTTGGTTTTCTTGGAGTGGTCATAATTGGGATGAAAATGCATATAAAATACTTAAAAATTCAATTAAAGAAACATTTATGAATGTTCTAGTATTAACAAGACTCTATTAGACACTGGGAATACGAAAGTTTCAATACAAACTACAAAACTTTCAGTGAAATTTTGCTTCAAAAAGTAATATAACACTCATTCTACTCACGATAATAATAGATACACTGGTAACCTTTGCCTATTAGTAAAGAAGTCATAAAGTATGTGGTCCAACAAATGATTGTACATGGCTTGCTAAATCAATCATCGTAGGGTGGAGTGGATAAATACTTATAGCAGGTGAGGTTTATTAGTCAGTCAGAATTTATTAAGCACCTACTACATATCAGGCACTATGCTAAGGTGGAGATACAAAGATAGTCATCTAATGAGTGGAAAAGATAGTGGTTCCCCTTAATATTCTTAAGGTATGTTGATTTGTGGCTTGATACTTTATATAAGGGTGAAGTGAAAACTATAATCAAGATATCTTAAGATAGTCATCAAATGAGTGGAAAAGACAGTGGTTGCTCTTAAGATTCTCAGTCTATTAGAAGCACTAGAACCAGCTCTGCTCCCCAGAAAGTGTTATGGCCATTCAGCTACTCCTTGATAAACTCTAAGAAACCCCTGAAAAAATGTTACGGTCCTTCCAATGCTCCTCACTCTCTGTGTTGCTGTAGGAGTACATGTATCTTTCAATTAGAGGATCTAATTAAACCACATGGTCTTTAGAATTAACTCCTTGAACTAACATTGGGCAGGAACTACAGTAGGGTGTTGCAGAGGCCAGGTTTCCAGCAGGGTAACTGCATCTACCAGCAAAGCCTAGTGGAATTATAAAAGCCTACCCATTGTTAATGTCCCTTGTTTTTATACTCATTGAATCATAAAAGGAACCTTAGAGTTTTCTAGTCCAATTTTGAGATTTTATAGATGAAGAATTATAGGCCAAGAGAGGTCAAGTGGCTCACTTGACATCACATAATTAGTAAGTGGCAAGACCAATAATTCTGACTTAAAACTCATTTTCCACTCCGCTTTGCTGTCTCTTCAGCCATCTCAGCACCATGAGGTAATTCAGCAAATTCAGATACTGAGTCTGGAGTGAACTTATAGAGCATAGGGCCTGAAGAACAAGAGCCCTACCAATCACTTATTTCCCTGTGGTGAGTTTCACATGCCCAGTTCAGGGGCCCAGCTCATTGGTTCAGGGCAATATTAATGTGTTGTTGATTCCTCAGAAAGCAGGGTCCTACTACTGGGGATCTCACTTGTTTACATGTAATATTGGACCTCTATAGAGGTCCCCCCATGTACTGGAGGAACTTTGGAATGGCCACACTAGAACTGAGCTCTCTTGATTAGTGAGAGCTCAGTATATTTTAGCCAGGCCCAGAACTGACCATATTCTTTCATCCCAACCATTTTCTGACATGTTGTCATAGACATATCTCCTTCCCAATTTGTACCTCTTTCTCTGGGAACTGTCATAAAATCAACACTTTCTTTGCTTCTAGAAAGGGTGTCTTTATTGGACGGTCCTATTATTTTGCTCACTATTCCTTTGGCTTTCTTGTCTAAAACATCCTTCTCTGTCTACCATACCCCTATATGTGCTGTCTCTCCCAGTTAGACTAGGACCTCAATGAATGAAAAAAATGAATGAAAAGTCATTCATTAAATGCTTATGATATGCCAAGCACTCTTCTAAATGCTAAGGATAAAGATAGAGAAAGGGAGAGAAACTTTCCTCTAAAAGAGTTCAAGAGAGGCCTTACATATACAAAAATATCTATAGCAGCTCATTTTGTGGTGGCAAAAAATTGAGGGGATGCCTATCAATTGGGGAATGACTGAACAAGCTGTGGTAAATGAATGTAATGGAATACTATTGTGCTATGAGAAATGACAGATAGATTTCAGAAAAATAGTAAAGCCCAGTGATTCATCAAGTCAGACACTAATGTCTAAGGGTCTAGAGTTTATAGTGGCAGGGCCAATGGTGAGGTCTGGAGGGTGTACTGGCAAGGTAGATGGTGAAGCTAAAGGGATATTGGGGAACAATGATAGATGGTTCTCCATCTATCTGTAAATAGTTGGAGTAGACTTCATGTTTATCCAATAGGCATGAATAGTCATGTCTGTTTTGCAAGAGTGGTGAGGGTTCAAAGGGCTCTACCCACCACCCTTAGGAAAGAGAGTGGTCCAGGAGGTGGAAATGGAGTGGCAAATCTTGGTTTAATCCCACAGAGGTGAGGATAAAGGGAGTTAGCCCAACCAGGAAGATGAAAAGACAAGGAAACACTGGCAGGAAGGTTGGGGGAGGACATCACATGATTCCTGCTCCTAATAGGACCGGCAGAAGGACACAAGAAAAAGGAAAGGCACCCTGTGGTGTCTGCTTCCTACTGGGCCCAGGCAAGTATAGGGTGAGGAATTGTCTCATTTTTATATTTGTATCCTCAGTGCTAAGAAAAGTGGCTGGCACACTGTAAGTTCTTAATATATACTTTTTAATGCATTCATTCCTGGAGAATATGGCTCCTGAGATGAAATGTGAAGCAAGAGGACTTTCAGAGGTAGTATTTCCCAGGGATGGGAAATTGACGGTGGAAATACATAAATGTTAAGAAACAACTAATAGTGCATTGTGGCTATAATATAGAATAGGATCATAGTATTTAAATATCAAAGAAAGCTTACTACACGTTCTCTAGACTAACATTCTCATTTTACAAAAGAAGAAACTGAGGTTTCGTAATATAGTTACTGAGGGGCAGCTAGGTGATACAGCGGTTAGAGCACCAGGTTTAAAGTCAGAAGGACCTGAGTTCAAATCCTGCCTCAGACACTTACTACTGTATGACCCTGGGCAAGTCACTTAACCCTGATTGCCTCCAATGAAAGACAGAGACAGAGACACACACAGGGACACACACACACACAGAGAATGAGATTTGTCCAAGGTGGCAAACCTCTTAAAAAGTAGAACTAAGATTTAGATATAGGTTCCTTTGACTCCAAATCCAGTGCCGCTTTCACCTCACCGTGGTGTCTCTCAGATTTAATGCAGTCTTGTCAGTTCATTAAAATTCCATGAAATGCTGCTCCTGCCAAAAATATTGTCTGTCTCTTCACCGGGAAACTCTTCAGTAATTAAATTAGGTGGCAAATGGTTTTCATTTTGAAAATATATATGCCATATTTTAGAGAGAAGAGAACTGTTATCACTGTCTGGATTTGCTGTCCCACTTTAAACAGGGAGAGTCTGAAGATAAATTTCTAAGTGTAGCCTATGGGCCCTGGGTTTACTCTCCTAGTTCCCACTTACTCTGGTAGATCAGATCTCTAAAGGTCAACTGGCTACTTCTTTACTCCTAAGGGTCACCCTGAGGAGTTGAGATTTGTTTTTGATACCATTTGTCATGAGCCACCATTCCTCATGTTTCCTCAGTATCAACTGACCAAGTACCACCTTTCCAATACTGATGAATCAATTAATATCAATTAGTTTTAATGATGGATATGTACTCAAAAGGTCTAACATGTAGAACAACCTCCCAGCCCCAGAGCATTCTGCCCATTACACACTTCAGTTTTATGTGGAGAGTGAGTTCAAATTAACAGCGATTGCCACCTAATATTTCCCCACCAATTTCTCTTTGGGATGTGGCAAAGCTGACAAAAGGCTTTGCCTATAGTTTACAGCGTCCTAGCATCTAGGTAGATCAGCTGCTGAGATGGGTCAAATGGATCCCCAAAGTTGGCTCATCAGCAGATTTGACTACAGGTGCTATCAACTCTAACAGCTGAGCAGAAGGTTGGCGGCTCTTCCAAATTTTTTGAAGCTCACAAGGTAGTCTCTAATACTCATTCACCTAAGAACAGGAAAGGATAAGGATGGCAGAAAAAGAAGAAGCAAAGCTACCATGCATACACAGAGACATGGAAGTCAGGTGAGGAGAGAAGGCAGCTAGTGGCAGGAGCCAGGCTGCTAGAACTCCCACCACTACTAACTCTTCTCCAGCCTAAAGGCTTACAGCATTTCTTGCCTTGCTTACCACCAGAGATGAGAGAAGATTTCATCCATTCAAGTCTTCTGTATGGCTGCTGCACATGACTACACAGCAAGCTTACAGGAAACAGAGAATACTTATGCCTACTCTGACTCTGGGAGGGAAAGGGCCCTTCCCTTTTGCATCTCCAGAAGCAGGATCACCAGGTCTTTACATGGATATGTAGCATTCAGAGAACTTTGCTGTAGGGACTGGGCTGTCATCTGTCTGTCCTCTTCTTTCATGATGCAAATGACAAGAGCAGGTTTTTGTTGTTATTCAGTAGTCCTTTGATTCAGTCCTGTCCAACTCTTTATGATTCCATTTGAGGTTTTCTTGGGAAAGATACTAGAGTGGTTTGCCATTTACTTCTCCAGCTCATTTTAGAGATTAGAAACTAAGGCAAAGAGGGTTAAGTGACTTGCACAGGGTCACACAGCTAGTATTTGTGGCTGGATTTGAATTCAGTTCTTCCTGACTCCAGGCCTGGTGCTCTATCCATTGTATCATCTAGCTGCTCAAAAAAGGATTACCTATCTTAAAGTTCTTACATCTTAAGGAAGACACAAAAATGAAATATGGGGTAAAGCTGTCATTGGATTAGGTGAGGAGTAATGCAAGTTATCTTAGGATCAAAGAATATAATAACTTGGATGAGGCTAAAGAGATCCCTGAACTAAAGGAGAATAATCTGAATTTGATGCAGACAGTATGTTTATCATAATCCTGCCAGGCACTTTATCAACCATCAAGCTCAGTTATGTGTTCTAACTTTCAGGTCCCATGGGGGTGGCTTTAAGATATGAGCTTGATGCTGGCTCATCGTCAGAAATCTTTAGCATTTTGGTCCACTTACCTTCCTATCAGATTTGCTCCTTCTTTAATGAGTAGTTTGTTTAATGGTTAATGAAGAAGAGGAATAAGATACTCAATGCCAGTTGTGGAGCACTTTAAGCTCCCAGATACTTCCTTGGTTAATCTGTTCCACAGTATCTTCATCGTAAATCTCAAACATGTTTTAATACCTCACAACATCACAATCCTTGGCTCCTCATTTAGTACTATGTATTAGGAGCACCATAATTTATTATTTCTAATGGCAGTTCAAGTCAATACGCATTCACTGAGTGCTTTCTCTATGAAATGTAGTATGCTAGGTTCTGTATGGATTGGAAGTTATATAATCCCTGCCCTCAAGGAGCTAAAAATCTAGTGTAGTGGGTGGGGGAGATTGGAGAGTATATTACAAAAGCATTCCCCAGTCCTTATAGTAAAAGGTAGGAAGGACAAGGCATAGTGGAAAGAGTGCTGGGCCCGGAGTCCGGAGGATCCATCTTCCTGAGTAAAATTTTGGCCTCAGATACTTCATAGCCAAGTGATCCTGGACAAATCACTTAACCCTGTTTGCCTCAGTTTTATCATCTGTAAAAAGGGCTAGAGAAGGAAATGGCAAACCACTCCAGTATTTTGCCAAGAAAACCCCAAGTGGGCTCACAAAGAGTTGGACATGATTGAAAAACGACTGAACAACAAGAGGACAGACAAATGAAAAAAGCTCTTAAGTATTTACATGGTATGAGGCATTGGGTTAAGTGATAGGGATGCAAATATAAAATTGAGACAGTCTCTGCCTTCAGAAGCATTTGACCGACATTCACTTTCTGAAGCTAATTATAAAATTGATTTGATTACTGTATTAGAACCAGAAGTAGAAAGGGGAAGGAAATATGCATGGTGGAATGACACATGGCAATACAGTTGAGGTAGGTGGTATGATGAGACATGAAGTATGGTCCGGTCTAGGACTGTTTAGCTATAGTAGGCTATGTCAATTTGTATGTACTCACCAATTAAGACAGTTCAACCTCATAGTGGGAGAGACTAGGTATGTGGTTCTTGGAGGTCTGGTTTAGATGGTATAGTTCCAAGTGGGGGAAGAAGTGCAAGAATCTGGGGCTGGTAGCATAAGATTATAGTTCCTGTGGCTCAGGAGGCAGAGACTGATGGAACACTTGGATTTGGGAAGTCTTTCTTAGAGGCAAAATTAATTCCACTTGGGTTTCTTCATTAAGTCTGGCACCAATATGGAGATCCCACAAGAAAAGAAGACCAGTAGACTGCCTAAGGAGGAGTTACCTCTCTCAGGTTGGTAAAACTAAATAGGTCAAACCTCTATCTAAATCCCTATCAGAATTAGACCTATGAGTGGCTTCTTCATTTCCATAGTGGGTAAGTTAGGGAGATCCAGATTCAGGATGGTGTAATGGCAAGCAAGGTGTGAGATTTTGCTTTTTTTTTCTTTTGGCATGCTTCTCAGCACTAAGGCAATCAAGTGCCTTTGAGTTTTGCCTTTGTTTCAATGAAGAGTCTTTGATTGAATTAAGAGTCTTTGATGACCTGCTTAAGTCACAAGAAAGCCTAAGTCACATGAGTTTGAGTCACATAGTTGTGACACCCTCTGACCCTGAAGAAGTGTATATATACTCTGAGATTAGCATTTTGCTTTGGGGGCTCACTCATTGGAAGAGTATTCCTGTGATGTAGTCAGATGAAACTCTGGGTAGCTGTTAAGAAGACCCCTAGCTTTGAAAATTCAGATGTTGGTGCTTCTTTCTCTGGTAACTATGTATGTGATGCTATGGACAGACAGCTAGAAGCCCTGTCTGCTGATTTGTGTTATTTGCTCTGTTTATATAATTTCTGCTCATAATTTCTTTTTGTGTTTTCTCTGAGGTTCAGGGTGCTGACTTTTTCCCCTGAACTAAGTGAATGATATATGTATGTTTAATTAAAGTGATATTGTAAACCCCTTAAAGTTGCTTTCCTTAGAAAAGCAGATCAAAGAACCCATGCTACCAGCCCTCCTGTGTACTGGTGTTATTGACCTTATACCTCCACAGCAGCTGCAAGCAGCATTGTTGTTACAGATGGAGAGATGGAAGGATCAAAGAAAGAAGGATAAAATAACTCAATCTAAAACCTAACAGCAATTACAAAATAATAATTTCAACTCCTTTCTGGAAACCCATTTATAGTTTAGAAAATTAGTAACTGAAGAATATTTTAGAACAATTATCGTTATCCTGGTATCTGTCAACTTGCATTAAAATTTTTATATAATAGTATTTCAATAAAATTGGTTTCCTTTTTAATCTTATGCATTTTATGCTTTCAAAAATATTCTAATAATAAGCTTAATCATTTTCAACACTTGTATGTATGAATATTTAGCTAAAATTTATATATTTCTATATAAAGCTAATATTTATATATAGGTAACATTTACACACATATACTTTTGAATACTTTTATATCTGTGTATAAAATTTTTAAAGTATTGAAAAAAATTGTGTTAATTCAATCAGCCTCAAATGCAACTGGTTATTTATTGTTATCTTTTATCTATGAACCATCTCTTCTCCACATTTGGCAATAGTCAGCCAAAATATTCTGGAAATTTTTTTGATAGAAGAATTCTCTGGACTAGTCACTACTAGCACCTGTGCCTTCTGGGATGAAGGCTAAATGTGAATCCAAGGAATGGATTATGGGTCTCATGTTACATCTTACAACCTTATAATCTTTGTTAAGATCATTGACAGTTTATTAGTAATTTTCTACTTATAGTTTCCCCAAAAGTTTTGGATTACTTGTAAAAATGATTTCTGTATAGTTTTACGAGGCCATTTAACTGTTCTTCAGAACGTTTATCCCAATCACTTAATCACACAATCAACTTATCATATTTGAAGACCCACAAGCACAAATTCTTTCATTTTATTCATACTGACTCTTGTACATGTACTTTTCAGACAAGAAAACCTATACCTTTTTTATCTATCATCTTGCCAAATTTTTAATTACTCCAAGTTTTATTTGAAAGGGAGGTAAGAAAAAAATTCAGAATTATACAATGATTGGCTTCTCACATTTTTTTTTCTTTCTTTCCTGGCATCTGTTTTATTCTTTAAGGAAATAATGTAATAATCTTTTTTCTCACTGCCCTGTCTCATTCATGAATATAGCAGCAGTATTTGTTATACTTATGTCACAATCCTAGTTAAAATTCAAAGGCTTTCAAATGCCCACAGATAAGTCCTCTTGAAGTGTCCTTTTCATCTCAAAGCTAAAAGCTTAGCTAATTTTTTTTTTGATAAATTAAGATCACCAACAGTCATTTAAGTCTGCTTGAGATATTAAATGAGGAACAGAGGGCAGACAGGTTATTTCAAATGAGGGGGGATTCATCACATCTTAGATTTCCTGTCTTGTCATATTGAAGTATGTATATGTATATCTATGTATGCATATAATGTGTGTGGATGTATATGTACATATATTAAGTATTTATATACATATAAACATATACATGGTATATGTAATATATTTTATATGTAGCTAATATTTATGAATATAGCCCCCACACATATGAATATAAACATATGCACATATTCATATGCAATTTGACCCATCAGGTTCAACTTTGTTTTTTAACCTAATTCCACAAATCTATGATGAGATCCATGTATCCAGGTGGTTAGTAATCTAACACAAAGAATAAAGTATAAGTAAGGGGCCCAGTCTTTATCCTGATCACCTATTTTACAACCAAATAGAGATCACATTATTTTTCCATTAGAGGAGTAAGGGTTGTTGGTCTCTGAGGCTTACTCACACAAGCCAGATCAGCATATATATGAAGCAAACTATTAGGATGGTTGGTCTGAGAAGCCTACTGAGGAATTTAATAATGTACAGCAATAAAACATGGAACTATTGAGAAACCAGTGTTAGAAGCGATAATGACACTTACCAAGAGACACTTGGCACACACCTGGAAAATCATTTTGCTATATGTCGAGTTTCACTGCTCAACATGCACAAAGAGGTCCCCAGCATGCCCTGTATGTCCCAGGAACTTGATACAGTGGTCAAGAACAAGTGAATTAAGGGCTTCTCACTATCTCCTTCACCTTCTCACCATCCATGAACTAAACTATATTTTGTTACCACTTTTTATTGCCTAATGTATAGAATAATTCACATCACTCGATAACCATGGGTAATAGAAACATTAAATGGTGGTTTTGAATTCAGCACCAGAAAATACATGTAATTAATAAGATCTCTCTATGTAGCAAACTCCATTCTGTTTTTCTTGTCAGTGAGAGCAGAGGGAGAGGGGTGAAGGATGGGAATTGGGACAGAGACAACAAATAAAATTGAATTTCAAGGGAAAAAAAAGCCAAACAGCAAACAAAGGTCATTTTAAATCAAATATAAAATCTAGCATGAATATTTTGGGAAATTTCAAATCAGTTAAATGCATCTTCTATTTGTCAAAATAGTGCTTAAAGTTTAATGTAAGCGGGTAGAGCCAAGAAGGTGGAGAAAGGGCAGGGACCCCCTGAGCTCTCTTAAATTCTCCTACAAAATACTTTAAAATAATTCCTCAAAATAAATTCTAAAGCAGCAGAACCCACAAAATGACAAAGAGAAACAATTTTCCAGCTCAAGATAACCTAGAAGGTTGGCAGGAAAGGTCTGTGGCACCAAGGTAAGAGTGGGGTGCAGTTCAGTGCAGGCAGGACAATACAGCAGCTGGCCTTGGGGCAATTGAATTGTTAGTAGTGTCTTTCCGAGCTCTCAGCCCACAGACAGTAAGAGGATCAGACAACTGATCAGAAGATTACAGGGGTCTCTGCTGGCACTTGGTGCAAGAATTTGTTGCATTGACCTTACTCAGACCTGGGTCTCAATCCCAAGGCAAGGAGGAGCACTAGCACACCAGACCTGGTAGAAGAAGGGTATTGTGACTCTGCTCACAGTTCCATGGTGGAAAAAAAGTGCCCAGAGTCACATAAGTAGTCAATTTCTGAGGTGGGATTTGAACATGTCTCTCTGACACTTTCCACTATCCCATGCTGCTATGTGTTTCTCAGAAGACAGGTAATAGGCTTTTCAATATACTTCTCTATATTTAATTGTGTCCTTGTAGAAGTGGCCCATCCATAGGCTGACCTTCTGAAATAGTTCCCATGGTTGGTAAACAGAGGGCTGACATTAGAATCAGGAAAAATTCTGATCATCATGCCTCTGACATAGGCTGATTCTGGACATCCTCTTAATCTCTTCAGCTTCCTCAGACAACTTCACAATTATAAATTGAATACTAATATATATTTTAAAATTTTTATACTTTATTATTCTCCCCATATTTATTTGTATATATTTATATATGTACTTCTCTCCAGTTGGGATGCAAGGTCCTTGAGAGGAGGGACTGTTTCATTCCTTGCATTTGTATTTCCAGCCCTTAGCACATTGCATGGCACATATAGGCACATACTAATGACTATTGACTGATACGTTGCAGCATAGGTGCTGATTTCCATTGGGATGGGGATTTCCATTTTGGGAATTACCCTACACTAATAAACACACAAATTTAGTCCTAAGTCCCACATAAAGGAGACCAAAAGGCTCTCCTTAAAATACTAATATTTGAGGAGCTTCATTGACAATCTTTGAAAGTTGCCATAGGAAATTTAGTTTTTAATTCCTTACTCTCATTCTTTTGGGAGCACTGTTTCTACTACCAAATGTCTTATAGTGAAAAATACCCAGGGACTAGATATCCTGTATTAGATCAAAGACTGCCAGGAATACCAAACTGATGCAAATGGCCAAGAAATAGAGCAATAAGCAATTTCAATGAAGTAAAATAAAGATCAGAGGCTTGGGGAAGATTAGAGCAGGGAGGCACCAGCTGAGGTGCATTTTCAAAGTCTCTAGCAGGTGATAGGGGAATGGAATGGGAGAATACAGGGTCCTAGGCAGGAGTTATGAGACAGGTTAAAGTCTTAACTTTCTCATTCACTGGCTATGCAAAAATACCTGAATGCTTAGGTCAAACACCTGAGGATGTTCTACATTTGAAAATACTCATCCAATGCAGAAACAATGCTATATTACACACATTTATGCTTCTGCATATGGGTTCCAAGGTATTTGTCACAGCATAGCCTCCTCAGTGTGCAGGAAGGGTTAGAGACACAGTATGTTCTGGCTACACTGCCAATGGAAAGACACTATTTCCATTCACATTGCAGGAAGCTGCTTTTACCCAAGTGGATCTTATCCCCAGACCAGGTCTCCAGCATCTCCCATTTGGATCTTTCCATCATAAGTGATCTGATATGTACTAGAATATATATATATATATATATATATATGTACACACACACACATATATATATTATAGTATATATGCATGTGTATATGTGTATAAATGTGTGTGTATGTATTTATATGCATATATATATATATATATATATATATATATATATATATATATATATATATATATATATATATATATATAAAATCTATCTATATGGAGAGAGAGAGAGAGGGAGAGAGAGAGAGAGGAATTATGAACATTTTTTTTATGGAAAAGCAGTCTGTGGGGGAAAAACACAATTAATTCTAATTTGCTTTTTTTTCTTCCTTGGCCCTCATATCTGCCTAATACGATTTTATTTGAAGCCTTTCTGTCAGCCTTTAATTCCCTATACATGTAACAGCTATCTTCCTTGTCTTCAGACTATGTTTAAATTCCAGATGGACCATACCTAAAGACTACAGTCCAGATAATGCTAATCCTTGGAAATGTGAATCAGCTCTCCACTGCAGAGGATGATTCATCATTGTTCTTTTAGAGCTTTATATTTATTTTCCTTGGAGTGTATGGAGTGTTATAGAAGGATTAGCATCTCTTGTGTGAGGGCTTACCCAGACCCTTTTTAGGGCTTCCCATCCACCTTTGGTGCCCAATCACTCACCCAGTCTCACCTGTGGCTCTAAACCAGGTTAAGGGTAATTAACAGACCTCAAACACGTCAGTGAGTTAAGGGGATGTCTACCCCAGGCATGTAAAGACTGCCCCCATGGAATGGGCAGGTGAGAATAATTTGTTCCAGTGGTCATGAAGGCTTCTAAAGTAGGCCCTGTGGAGTGCTTAAAGCTTGATCAGACACAGAAGAAGCCAAGGTCACCCACTACATCCCCAGCCATGGTCAGTCATCTTGACTTTTGTCTTGCCACTAGAAGAGAGAGTGAGGCTAATGACTGTGCAACTCTGTCTCAATTAAATCCAATTCACAAACAAGTCAAGACACCACCCCATGATGCCATTGGTCCTCTTCAAAAACAAAGGAAAAGAACGACAATTATTTTCATTAGGTTGTGCTAAAATTCCTACATATTTTAGCCAAGAAAATGTCAGAACACTAGCCCAGATAATCTGTGAATAGCCAATAAGGCCTAGATAAGGATGGAATTTTCTGTTTCCTTAATGACAACTCTCAGAGTATCTGGTTACAGTTGGAGACCTCTGAAAGGAAAAAGAGAAGGCACTGGGATGTAGCTGCACTTTAGGGAAGAGCAACAGCAGTGCGACCTACATCAGAGGAAAGCAGTAAATACTACCAGAGCCGGCTGCAGGAAGGAGTGTGCTTCAGAAGAGCCATCTGAGAAGCTGAAACAGATGCCATGAAGAAAGTTTAAATACTCACTGGAATCAGAATCATCAAGGTTTACATAGAAAATATGGCAACTTTCAAGGGAATGCTCAATATTTACGCTATACTGGCAAGGTTGTTTCTTCTATTTACAGCAATCACCTATGATACAGTAAAACACACGCAGACAGTTTTTTTTTGTAAGGGCCCTGTACTGATTCCTATTTCATTTACTGTACTACCCTTTATCATTACCCGCTACTAATTAAGGAATTTTCACTAAGCTTAAAGGAAATCATAAAGCTAAATGAGAATGAAACAGATTATACTAGTCACAGGTAAGGAAGTGGGTTCTGTGAAGCTCATTGAGTGGTCCACTGAAACACAAATTGTTTAGAAATGGTAATGTTCTTTTGTTGTTGTTTGTACCTACATAGTAAAGAAGGAATTGTATGTTTTTTAAATTAACAAACACTTATTGTTGTTCACTCATGTCTGACTCTTCATGACCCCATTTGGGGTTTTCTTGACAGAGATGCTGTGGTTTGCCATTTCCTCCTTCAGCTCACTTTACAGAGGAGGAAACCAAGGCAAACAGGATTAAGTGATTTGCCCAGGGTCACACAGCTGGTAAGTGTCTGAGGCCATATTTGAATTCATGAAGATGACATGTTTCCTGACTCCAACTCTGGCATTCTATCCACTGTACCACCAACCTGCCCTGATCACATGTTAGCCATCATGTAATAGAAGGAGCACTTGAAATCAACATAGAAACATACGTGTTTACCTGGCAATCATATCATTTAATTTGATTTTCATTTACACAATTATTGGGGAAAGGAGGTTTCATAGTGGTAAGACCAGTATCATAGTCTCTAAAAATATAGAATGCAGTTAAATTTCCTCTAGGAAATCCAAGGTCTCTGTGTGTGACTCGACAGGCAAAATAGGCTGTAGTGTGTGATGTCACATATATTTTTATGGTAAATGCTCATTTTTATTTAGGAGCTAATATTAATATTTTTAAATGGTTGAAATGATGATAATGATGAGAGCTGGCATTTATAGAGACTTTTCAGGTTTGTAGAGCACTTTACATGTGTTTTGTAATTTGATCTATAGGCAGAAATTCTGGATACATACTTTTAAGTAATCTCATTGTAGAAGAGAAGGGTAGGCATTTAAAGAAACTTAGATGACCACACACAACACTGTCCCAAAAATCTCACATTTAAAAGAATAGGTATAAAATGTGGAAGGAGTTCTTTCTATTGCCATGAAGTTCAAAAAAGTCAAATGAAACTGTACAAATAGTTTCAGAAAAGTTAAATCTGAAGAATGAGATGACATTTGTGAAAATGTTAAAAATATAATTGAAATTATGTATATATGTCTTTTAAATTATATTCAGAGCAAAAACAAGGTAAGTTCTGTTTTTATACATATGATGGATTATTAAGAAAAGAGAAAGAGTAAAACCTGAACTACTCATTTCCCATTTAACTTTGATCTTTTCCACTGAGAACAATTTTCAACATGAGCAATATAAAACAAACATTATCAAGAGGCAATTGAAGTCAAAGTTGTAGAGAAGACATTAAGAAAGAATGCTGTTGTTTTTTAGTCATTCAGTCATGCCTGACTGTTCATGACCCCATGGACCGACTGTCCATGGGTTTTCTTGGCAAAGATACTGGAGTGGTTTGCCATTTCTTTCTCTAGTTTTATGCAGGCAGAGATTAGTTACTTGCCCAGGGTCACATACCTAGTAAGTGTCTGAATTCAATTTGAACTCTGGTCTTCCCAGTCTGTCTGACTCCAGGCCCAGTGCTCTTATCGTCTGTGCCACCTAGCACCCCACGAAAGCATGACCCCACATCAAATTAGTTCAAATCTCCACTCTAGATGGATTCCATTTAAGGGCATTAGAAGAACTCGACTGTTTAATCATGAAATAACTCTTGGTTGCCACTGAAAATATAATGATCAATGAGAGAAGAGCCAAGAATAAATGCCCTAACTCTAGAGAAGAGGATCATAGAAATCAGAGATGGAAGAATCCTTACAGATCAATTGTGTCACCCCCTTATTTTGTTAATAAAATCTCTGAGACCAAGAGAAGTAACATGATGTAGCCGAGATTCAAAGCTACCAGTAAGTGATTTGAAACCAGATCTTTTAACTCCAAATAGGAAAGGATATTTCAGGAATTATAGACCAGTAAACTTGGGAATCCCAAGTAAAATTTAAAACTAGATGTTTAAAGTGCATTAGGACGCATCCTTGTTAATCCTCAAGTAATTAGAAAATATTAGATACCAAATCCTCTGACTTGAAGAACATTGCAAGGATAGAACTCTTAGACTTAGAGTGCCCAGGGGGTATCCTAAAGGGAACTTTACATTTTAAAATTTAAGTACATTGATAAGTGAGAAAATTTCTGGGACTTAGGGGGAGACACAGTAGCCAATCACATCCTAAAGCCTTGGAGAAAAAAAAAACAAGTATGGAACAAAATATTCTAGGGAATCTCAACTACCTGTAGTGATGTTGAAGGCCTCCTATGGGCTTCTCTGAAGTACGGGACAAGGTTCCATAACTAGCCACTTGGAATTGAAGGAGTCGATAAACCTAAAGGAAATATGTGAATCATGGTCCCATACAGTCATGTCATAGTTATGTATAGCAGGGCTTCTTAAACTTTTTCCATTCACAACTCCTTTTTGCCCAAGAAATTTTTACATGACTCCATGCATATAGGTATACAGAATAGGTATACAATCAAACATTTACTTATAATAAATCATAAAGAAATTATTTTAAAAGAATTCTTTGGTATACATATAATTTTACCATTCATTAAAGATGAAAGCAAACTTGCATGCTAATGAGATGGATGTGCTTGTTTATTTTTACATAAGAATTAAATCCTGGCAGAATATTTGATACTGCAGGTCATAGAATAACGTCAATGTTTTTCAGAGCTGATCAAATTTTGATTTTATAAACATCGATGCTGAGAATGCCACTTCACATGAATACATTGTACAAAATGGCAGAAGTATATTTGGGGCCATTTCAGAAATTATTGGAAATTTTGTCCTAATCCAAGCTAAAATTCATTTAATGAATTTTCTCTTTAGGAGACTCAAGTTTTAAACCTGTGTTGCTTGATAACTTGACAAATTCTTCTTGAACTTTTAATGGCAGATGATTGACTTTTTGAACTCAATTAAGTATGGTTTGTGACCCAATTTATATTTTAGAATCAAAATTTGAAGGGAAGTATTCTGAAACTGTCTCTAGGCACTTCAGATGATCAATTATAACTCTTACAATGAAATCTTTGGGAAAGTTATTTTCAGTTATAAAATCATCTGTACTGCAAACATTTCTAAAGAACTATTTTCCACTTTCTTCTATATATTAAATTTTTAGTATGACTTTCAATTTTGTTTTTAACATGAATGTTACAATTTTTCCTTGAAGCAACATGTTTAAGTCATTGAGTTTTCAAAAATAGCCAACAAATAACACAGTTTTTGAAAGCCACAAGTCATTATGAAAAAATGAACAAAATCAGATTTCTGCTCAGTCAAAAAATATGACAACTTCATCTTTTATATTCATTATCTGTTTAAACTTCTTCCTCTTGAGAGCCACCTTACCTCTGAGTGTAGTAATGAGCTTTGTATCGGATTCCATGTCTTTCCAAAGGTTTGAAAACAAACGACTGTTAAGGGCATGGCTTTTAATGAAATTAGTGATTTTGACAGTATCGTGAAGCACAACATCTAAATCTGGTGATTTTTTGGCTATGAATGCCTCCTGATGGATCATTCGGTGAGTAAAAGTGATATGTTCATTGCCACCAGCTTTAACTTTTTCTTACAAATCCAACATTATTGCCCGTCATTGTTCCAGCACTGTATCTAATTGCATTAGAGTCTGTATAGACTCCAATGCAATTTTTCCACTATATACTTTCTTTTGTGAAAAATCCATCAACTTCAAAATACATATCTTGCCCTCTTGCATGTCCTTCCAAAGGATGACAGACCAATAATTCCTCATGTATGCTTCCTTTGTAAACATATACAAAGTAACAACTGTGCCATGTTAGAAATATCAGTCGTTTCCTCTAATTGAATGGCAAACTTTGGGCTGCCCTTAAGCCTGGTAATAAGCTGCTGTAATTGGTCATTTCTAATTTCAGAAATTCTTTTGGAAGCAGTATCAGTCAATAATAAAGGAATTTTATGAATTTCATTCACATACTTATTTGCCATCATCTATTTCTGATATTTTAATAGCAGCAGGCAATGTGAGATCTTCTATCTTGTAGGGCTTTTTAGTTTTTTCAATTAAGTAAGAAGTTTCATAAGATGCAAATAAATATTTTTAGTGACAGTAAATTTCTAAAAAC